>NC_092502.1:6740434-7076505 GCF_047511675.1 Marmota flaviventris | reverse complement strand
AAAAAAAAATGTATTTGTAACAAAACATGATTAATGTGAGGACAATGTCATAATTTGTATTTAAATGAAACTCTTGAGTTAATAACATTATTAACATTTAACAAAATATGTCAAGAAAAATCTTCTCACTGGATCATGCATAGGGCAGATTGTCAGACCCGCTGACAATCTGTAATTCCTGGTACAGCAGAGATGCTTAAGAAAGACACGCACACACACGTCTTTACTTTTTTCTCTCCTTCTTTTATAAAGCATTGTTAATTAAAACAAGGGGAAAGAAAAAACATCCTTTCCTCAGCTTAATCCTTATAAGCATGGATAAACATTCTCAGGAAAACTTTGTTTAAGGTCACAGTGCTCCATATTTCTTATCAATTAACTTGTGGTTAGTTATTTCCAGGCATATATATATATAAATTTTACACTTGGCAGAACATTCTTTACTCCTGTCTTCTTAAGACAGCAACAAGGACACAGTTCAAAGAGTTCATACTTTCTCACAGAACTCCTTGTTTTGCTAAGCACAGCAAAACTTAACTGTGTGCGTGAGCTCACAGCAGATGTTATGTATGGTAAGACAACAATAAACAAGAGAGTAACATTTTCTGTGAACAATTTGCACAAAAGCAATTTAATGTTATCCACTCTTCTTTCTCCTCCTCCTCCTCTTCTTCCTCTTCCTCCTTCTCTTCTTCCTCTTCCTCCTCTTTCCCTTCTGAGTCAACTCCCCCAGGTTTACACTACAGGAATGACAGCTATCAGATTCTAGCAAGGCTAGGTAGGAAATTGATTTCTAAAAGCTCAGAGCTTGTGCTTCGGGTTAAGCATTGTGTCAATACCATTGTTTCTCCAAGCAAATAAAGATGAATATAGGTACAGACTTACTAAGACAAAATGAGGGAGATAAGGTAGTGGCTCCATGGTAGAACTTGCCTAGCATATGAGGCCCTGAATTCCATTCTCAGCACCACATAGAAAAAAATAACTAAGATAAACATTCTGTGTCCATCTACAACTAAATATATATAATATATAGAAAAACAAGGACAAGATGCCAAGGAAAATTTCCTTAAGCAGACATAATTTTTAAAATATATTTTTATGTACATCCAAATAGATGCCTTTTCCATTTTTTTAGTGATTCAGTCCACTTTCCCTCCCATAGATACATACTGTATAAATGGAAATTTCCCTTATAGACATCATTTTTTAAACCAAAGTATGTTAAAATATGCTGAAACTAGTACTTTTTGAAATCACATTTGTATAGGTCATTAGTTTTCCAAGCTTCCCCCCCTCCCGCCTTTGAGAATTAAACTCAGGGGAACTTGGCCACTGAGCCAAATCTCCTGTCCTGTTTTTTATTTTATTTAGAGACAGGTTCTCACTGAGTTGCTTAGCACCTTGCTTAGGCTGAGGCTGGTTTTGAACCCATGATCCTCCTGCCTCAGCCTCATGAGCCTCCAGGATTTCAAGCCTGGGGCTCCACGCCCAGCTATATTTTCTTTTCTTTTGTTGAACTGTGTTAAGCAATGAGGTCCATTTTGCCTGCCACACAGTAGACCAATCCCTGGAAGGTGACTAATGTAAATGAGAGAGAACTCATTCAAGCAGAGTTCAGATGTGAGGAGATAGGAATATCCTTAACTCTGCCTCTGAAGGATGGGGAAGTTATGATCATTTGTGTTTTGTTATCCTGTCCTTTTATAGGAGTGTGTTTAACAAATGGCATCATTAGCATGAGGTGGGGGGAGCTTTTGAATCTCTGATGTCAAAAGTTCACCACTAGACACATATACAATCTCAAGTGAAGAACTCATTGATTTTTACTTTTAGTTTGAGATGGACAAGCTAACAGGGAGTGCTTTTCTAAAGCCATGACCCTTTACTTCTGCCTGAAGATGTTCTGTGGTAACCAGGCAGAATAAAGCTTGGCATGTCTGCCTTCATTTTGCTTCTTTGTCCTTTGTTACTATAAGTGTTGGGTTAGATACTTGCTCACGGCTTTCTCTGTTCCTTTGCATGCTAATCATTTAAAGAGTATTCACCTAAAAACTATCTATATAAGTTTTTATCAGCCCCAGATTTACCTAATCTCTCTTTCCTCTCAAGATGGGCAAAATTGGGGTATTCCATTTCAGACCCCTGGAGAGGCATCTAGAGATTTGTCATACAGCTTCCAAGAATGATGTGAGGCAGGCAGATCACCCACAGTGGGACTGCTTTCCTAAGCAGGAGCTGTCCTCTCATGGGGACTGAATTGCCTCTTCCAGGATCACAGATCTGGTACACAAGCATCCTGAGCACCAAGGGAAAATTGCCCCTAAGCATTAAAAAAAAAAAAAAAAAAATCTAGAGGCAGTCTCCTTACAGAAGCAGGACTGAGAGGTGATCTGTGACTCCTTAACCATGGGGACCTCTCAGCCATGCCCCTGTCCTTCCTCCACACCTGAAGCTCATGTCAGCAACTGGAGGACAGAGCTGAGATGCTGGTTTCCTTTTGATTTCCCATTGTGACCATGTTTATTAGTTGTCTTTCCTGCTCAGCACAATTACATTTTCTGTTTGGTTTTGGTGGTGAGTGGCCAGATATGATTAGTTGTTATCCCCAGAATGAGGCATTTGACCTATGACTCCCATGACATAAGTTCATGAAAACAACTTAGTCAACTACTGCCATTGTGACCTGTAGGTCAGAGGTATTATGTATAGCAAAGTCAATGAGATTATACACTCAGCCTGATGACTTCTGGAACAGGCAATAATAACATTGGTAAGAATAAAGATTTATTCTGTTTTCCCTCAGTTTCAACTCCATTTATAAAATCATGGTGAGTACCATGGTATTCACTGAGTACTTTGTATGCCTGGACTCAACATGGGTACTTATAAGATTGCCTTCTAGACAGATACTGATTCCTTTTATACTGTGTTGTTCCTAAAAAGAAGTTTGTAGTGTAGCAGAAATAGAATAAGAAAGAGGTCAACAGTGTTAGTAGAGAACACAGTCACCAGGGGTTTGAGAAGGGGGGCTTTGGTGGAATAGGAAAAGTAGCAAATTATTAGCTATTTTATTAATTTGGAAAGGGGAATTTGGAGCTTTTTAGAAACTCCAACCAGAGACATACTCTTAACTCAGAGTTTTGTGTATTGTCCTAAGGTTCAGGATCTCTTTTTTTATTAGGGGAGCAGTCCAGTTGAGAAGTGGATCCTTCAGAAGACTAGCATTAAAATGGAGGGTTTATCTTCCAATGCTCTGGTGATTTACAATAAAGGCAGTTTCTCAAAACAGAATTCTTTAATTTGTAGCCTCCAAAAATGTATGAAGGGGCCCTCTAAATCCCCAAGAAGGTGTGTGTGTGTGTGTGTGTGTGTGTGTGTGTGTGTGTGTGTAGGAGTAGTCTTCTCAACTTGGCCAGAATTTTTTTAAAGAGATGATATTTTATTTGTTTAGTGTTTTATTAGCCCCCCCAAAATGCACCTCATTGATTTGGAGGCATTATTTTCTCCATTGTATTCTTCAGATTTAGAACCCTTTTTAGGTTAAAACATCTCCAATCTTGTCACTATAATTATATTTGATCTTTAGTAGGACAATTTTTTTCTCTTGAAATGCACAGGTTCACAGTGGAGAAGTCTTAGAATTCTTGCATTCATGCATTCATATAGATGTGTGTGCATGTATACATATATATGAATATATATTTATTTGTGTGCATATGTGTGTATAAGTTTCCTGTATTCCTAGATGTTACATACCTGAGATCTGCTGCTGTGCAAAGTCCAGTTTCTCTCAGGTCCATTCTGACATTGAGCTCAAACCAACTTCTGAGCATAATCTGAATTTTGAAATATTCATGTAAATTCAGAATTCACAAAACGATTTGTAACTGAGATCTGAGAGACACCCTTGGGGCACATCAATATGTAATGAGAAATCAGTGAATTTAGGGACTTCCCAGGTTTCCCATGCCTGGTTATTTGAGCTAATAGCAATTCACAAATCAGACAGAACCAACCTGCTAGTGATTCAGTGCTCAAACAAGGAGTTTTACAGAAAGAACAATACTTAACTGTATAGGTACACTGTTTAAGTTTATAGGGAGTCCTTGGTGGTTAATTAGGGTTTGGAATTAAGGTAGTCTGGTTTTAACTTTGGCTTTCTAATGTAGAAATGAGAACACAGCCTAGTAGACACAAAAGCTGGTAATCTCCACAGGATATTGTATTATCTGCCCTCATGGCCTCCCCTGGGTAGGGAAGCCTCCTTTTCCATCGTACCAAGATGGAAGATTCCAGGGTTCACTTAAACATAAGCTGACTTTGGAACTGAAAGAAGACCTTGTGTCTACATGGAAGCATGGGTTGCCACCTGGATGGTAGGTGGGGAAGCAATGACAGTCATGCCACATCTTCTTCCTATAAGGCTGAGTTCAGGAGGCTGCTCCTGTGAAAAAGAGGGAGAGACCTTGTGGAGACCATCTCAGGACACTGATTCTGGGCAACAGAAGCACCTGTTTTCCATGTTTTCATCCTCCATAGTGGCTCAAATGACTTGCTTGTCTTACATGATTGTGTGAGATTGTGTTTCAGTTTGACAGAACTTTCCGTGAGAAGATGCAGCCTTGAGACAGGCCCTGCCTTGGAAGAAGAATGCAGGTGGCATTTCCTCCTAGGCCTCATCTGGTGAGACAGGAGCATTGATGGAGGGTGGAAATGACCACTCCCTTCCCTGGACCACTGAGGATTAGGATGTGCACATGCCTTCCTGAGATACCTTCTGAAAGAACGAACAAGGCTTGTCGGAGAAAATGCCCATTTATTGAGGAACAGCTCTGCATATTTATAGAGCTAGGGGTGGTTTGACAGTTATGACAGTTTTACAGATTGACAGTTGGCACGGGGTGCTTCCTGATTGGTGGGTAAGGATCATGTGAGTCAGCAGGGCTCACCATTGGACGGCTCTTGGGGGGGGGGGGTTAGTCTTTGGAGCCTGGGCGACTTCCAACATTTCCCCCTCTTTGTTATTAAATGAGAGTGGGCGTCGACTCATTCTGGCTGTTTCCTGCTGATTTTGGGTGGTGTGGGAGGATCAGAGAGGAGGGAAGTAAGGAACCCCCACAGGAGGGCAGGGAAGACCGGTATAACTTCAGGAATTAGATCAAGGAAGGTTCCTTGCCACCACAGATCCATGATGATGTCAGTTCATTCAGCATAGGTCTTGACTGGAGGTATCATCAGTAGCCAGGAGTTGGTAATTCCTGAGGAGAAGCTGGTTAAATGCTTGATTAGAAATTTTACCCACCTAAGTCTGAATGAACTTTATGATAAAGGGAAGGAACAGGCACAGGGAGTTTTTATAGCCCAAATCTAAAGGGGTATCTGGGTCTGCAAGCTGCCTTGTTGGCATAAGGGGGGTTAAATGTTCAGCCTTGAGTGGAGGCTTGGGCGTAAACAGGTGATAAAGAACCAGACAGAGGGTTTGAGAAGCCAGGTCATTCTGCAGCTAACTTTGCTTGGCATGCCCTGCAGACCAGCCTGTCCTGCACCTAACACCCTCAATTCCACTCTTCATTCCTAGTCCAATCTAGCTCCCTCCCTTCTCGATTAAGGCTGCTCTTCAAACTCTCTCCTACCTGGGTCTCTGAAACCAGCTTGCTTCTCTCATTACCTTTCTGAAATATCCCAACTTTCCAAACCAGCTTGCTTCTCTCACTTATCACTGTTCCCAGCTTTCCCTAGTCACACCAAGAAAGCACAGGCTTTGTAATAAAGAGGGCAGCTTCTCCCATGCTCTGAACGAAGGCAGCCAAAGGAGGACGGTGACCCATTGTTACCAGATTTCCCTTTGAGAGCAGTCAGATCTCTCCAGGTTTTATGTGAAACACCTCAACTTTAAATACTGATGGGGGGGGTCTGGCTGGAGGAGGCCCTTACAGTCACTTGCCTTGAATCTCCAGACATAGGGTGAAGAGAGGACCCAAGAGGGGCCAGAAATGAGGGGGAGCATTGACAAGAGTACTTAATGGCAGGTGATAATCGTTGGCTCTTCTGATGAATGTGTAGGAGCGCCGGGCTTAAGCCTGGAAATATGAATCCATGGGGTAAGTTGGTTATTAGGTAATTTGAATTTAGCCACCAAGGGAGTGCACATAATCACCTGAGCAGGACCCTCCCATTTTGGTTTTAGAGGGGGCTTTTCCTCCCATGGGCAACAGTAAACAAGTTGATCAGGTGTTAAGGAGGTAGGGTTTTGAGAGAGACTGGGGCCAGGAAGGAGCCAGTCTTGATAGCGCCAGAGTTCAGAGCATAGATGGAAGAGGAGGGGCAGGGCATAGTTTTCAGAGATGGGTACGGGTTCTGTAGGCAATCTGGGAGGAACTAGGGGATACATGACTTCGAAAGGTGAGAGATTAGAAGGCTTCTTTGGCAAGGTCCTAATGTGCAATAAAGCCAATGGGAGCACCTTTACCCAGACTAGGCTTAATTCCATGGTGAGCTTGGTGAGGGTCCTTTCAACCTTTCCAGAAGCCTGGGGGCGGTAAGGGCAATGGAAATTCGAAGGGAGTGACAGCGCGTGAGCCAGTCCCTGAATTATCTGCGAGGTGAATTCTGGGCCATTGTCTGATAGAATAGAAGTGGGCATCCCAAAGGGGGATTATGTGAGTAAGCAAAAGATCAGCTATCATAGAGGCCTGCTTGTTAGAAGTGGGAAAGGCTTCAACCCATCCCCCAAAAAAGTATCTACCAATATGTTTTTCACTTGGGTAAAATGTTGGTGAAATCAATCTGCCAATCTGCAGCCAGGGTATGACTGTGGGCCTGATGAGAAGGGAAAAGTTTAGGTTTTAATGGAATATTGGTATTGGTTCTCTGGCAGATCTGACAAGCGGAAGTGATCTGTTGTAGGAGGGTCTTATCGCATGGGGAAAGGGTGAAAAAGGAGTGAAGGAAAGTAGTGAGACTCTGTGGACTAGAATGGAATAGAGTGAAGAAACTGAAAGAGTTGTTGGGGATCTTTGGGCCGATCCCCGGTGGTAACTGTAATGAAGAGTAGCAGAGAGGAGGTAAAGCTCTGTAGGGCGGCTGATGGAGCTGCTTGATTGGCCTTAGAATTCCCCATAGTATTAAGGGAGGAGTCAGTTTGGTGGGCCTTGCAATGGATTATTCCCAGTTTGGAAGGCAGCCTGGAGGCTCATAGTAGGCCAGAAATAAGTGTGGAATTAATGACTGCCGTCCCTCTGGTGTTCAATAGGCCCCTTTCTTTCCAAATGGCTGTGTGGGAGATCAGGATATGGAAGACGTATTAGTAATCTGTATATAGGGAGAGGGTTTTTCCCTCCGATAGCTCACATGCCCTTGTGGCAGCTATGAGTTCAGCTTATTGGTTGTGGTATTGGGTGGGAGAAGTTTTGCCTCTATGATGGATGAGAGGGAAATGACAGCATACCCCACCACTCTAACCCCTCCGTGTATAAAGGAGCTACCATCCGAGAACCAGACGAGGTTCAAAGAGGTCAGGGGTCCCTCAGAAATGGTGGTAGGGCAGGGTAAAATCATCTCTAATACCTCCAGGCATTTGTGGACAGGATCTTGTGAGGGAGAAGATGGGAGGAGGGAGGCAAGGTTTAATGAAGAGCAGGACTGAAATGAGATGGAGGGATTTTCAAGAAATGAGACAAGGAGGGATAGGACCCTGGAAGGAGGAAGTGACTGTAGCCCCTTGTAAGTGAGGAAATCCTTTAGATGGTGAGGGATGAGATGGTTAGTGGGGAGCCAAAGGTAAGCTTGTGTGCTCTTTCTGGAGGTCATGGGCCACTGCTAGGGCTGTGAGGCATGGGGGCCAGCCCCTTACTGTGGGGTCAAGCTGTTTGGATAGGTAGGTCACTGGTGCAAATATTCCTGATCCAGAACACCCAGACTTTGTCCCTGTTTCTCATGTACATAGAGTGTGAAGGGTCGGGAGAGGTCGGGGAGATGCAGGGTGGGTGCCTGGAGGAAGGCCTTTTTAAGGATTATAAAGGGCTTCCCTGCTGCTGAGGGTAGGGGTTCATCTTGGGGGCCCTTGGCCAGATAGCAGCCTGGTGAGGAGGGAGAAATTAGGAATCCAGGCCCTGAAGTAACTAGCCAAACCCAAGAAGGAAAGTATGTAAGTGGACCAGGCCTGGGTGCTGTATTTGATCCAAGAGTATTGTAGGGGAGAGTTGACCAGGAAAGAGGATATATTATCCATGTAAGGAGGAGGGAAGAGAATGCAATCATGGTAAGAGAGAAGGAGGAAACTGATTTATTGGCAAAAGGGGCGTCCTCACTGGAGCCAAAAGTCAGGAGTGCCTAAGTGGCAGGTTCGAACTGCAGAGATTGGTTGTCACCGAATCCTGACAGTTGAAGCTCTCATCCTGGACGGAGCTGGAGCCATGGCCAAGGCTTTTCGGGACCCCTCCTGGGGAGGCCAGATATTTCTAGGGCCAGAAAGAGGGGAGAGAGAGAGGCAGGGCAAGAGAGAGGAACGGGAGCTAACGGGGAGGGTAAGCGTCTCTCTATCTGCAGAGTCTTAAAGGTGAGAGGACTAGGGCTTTTGTCCCTGAGGGCCACCATAGCCTTAAAGGCTGTGGTGGGGTGCTTTTCTCCCCGCAGGTGGGCAAAGAGATTTGCCGGACGATAATCAATATATTGCAAGAGGGTGGATTCGCGGCACTGGGGGTGAAAAGATTGGAGGTCGGAGGCCAAGGTTTGTCTAAAGAGGTGTGGACTATCTCGAAATCCTTGAGGAAGGACAGTTCAGGTTAGTTGTCGAGAATGTCTGGTGGTGAGATCTGTCCAGGTAAAGGCAACAGATCTTGTGATTCAGGGGCAAGGGGAATGGAGAAGAAAGCATCCTTTAAATCTATGACTGAGAAGTGGGTGGTAGTGTGGGGGATCTGAGACAGCAGGGTGTATGGGTTGGGAACCAAAGAATGTATGGGCCTAATGGAGGTGTTGATGAGTCGTAGGTCCTGAACTAAGCGATAGGACCCATTGGACTTTTTTACTGCTAGTATGGGAATATTGTAAGGGGAATGAACAAGACGGAGGTAACCCTTGGTAAGAAGGTCCTGAATAATAGGTTGTAGGCCCAGAAGAGCCTTTGTGGACAGGGTGTATTGACCCTGATTGGGGAAGGTGTTGGGATCTTTGAGATGAATGTTAACTGGTGGGCAGGAAATGGTGGAGGGGGTGTGGGTATCCCATACAATTGGGTGGACCAGGTTCATAGGTAAGGGGTCCTTTTTAGTATGGTGTTTCATATCAGTCTCACAAGTGGAGCAGAATGGCCAGTCTTCTGCCAAAAGGGCCAGAAAAGATGAACAGGCCGATTCTGGGGTCTTACTGATGCCAGAAGCCTGGATGTTGATTGTTGTATTGAATTTAGAGAGAATATCTCCGCCGAGCAAAGGAACTGGACATTGGGACATAACTAGGAATGTCTGAGAGAATGGGAAGTTGTCTATGGAACAGAGTAATCGGGGAGTCTTTTTTGGATAGATGGTCTTTCCTCTACCCTGACAATAGGAGAGGTGGACAGCACTGTTTGCCCCTAGAATTCTGTCAGGACTGAGAAGGTAGCCCCGATGTCAAGGAGAAAGTCAACCTTGTGCCCACTCACCTGAATCCGCACCCTGGGTTCCTGTCTTGTTATGGCTTGGGACAAGGACCCAAGGCTCCGTCAATCGATTGCCATGCCCAGAAGGTTGGAGGGTTCCTTGGCCATAGGCCTCCTATGGGATCTAGGACAGTCAGAGCCCCAAAGACCTTCTTGTTGATATTTAGAGCATGGGGTATGCGGAGTGCGTGGTGCGCAATGTCTCTCCTTGCCACACTTGAAGCAGGGGGTTTTGACCTGTGGTGATAGGTGGTGACCCTAGGAAGCACTCTGCAGGGCCTGGGCGAGCATCTGAAATTTATTGTGTTCGGCCTTGTGCTTGCAGCGCTCAATTTCCTCATCCCGGTTGTGAAAAACCTTAAAGGCTACCGCTAAGATCTCAGTCTGGGGGGTGGCAGGGCCTTGTTCAAGCTTTTTTAGTTTGGCCCAGATTTCGGAGTAGCTCTGTGAGAGGAAATATGTCATAAGGATATGATGGCCATCTGGGGTTTCGGGATCTAGGTTAGTATACTGCTGAAGGGCTTTCGTAAGCCGATCCAGAAATTCTGATGGGGTCTCCTCTCACTTTTGAATAATCTCTTGTAATTTTTGGAAATTGACTACCTTATGTGCTGCTTTTTTGAGCCCAGCAATAATTCATGTGGAGAATCAGTCCCTACTCTGCATGCCAGCTTGTGTATAATCCCAGTCGGGAGTTTGATCTGGGGCAGCAAGTGGCCCCGGAGGGTGATTGGGATTAATTCGGTGAGTTTCATCCGCATGGGCTCTGGCAAGTTCCCACACTCTGGTACATTCCTCAAGAAGGAGAGTATTAGCCAATATATTGTTATATATATATATAATGGTGAGTGAGGCTATAAGCCTGGAGGACCCATTGAAACTCTCTTATGTGCATATAAGTGGTTGGATCTGTTGTGAATGAGCCCAACCTTCACTCGAGTTGTGTGAGGTCATTCATAGAGAATGGGACATGTACCCGGATAATGCCCTCAGGTCCAGCAACCTCTCTTAAGGGGGCCATGGTTTGTGGGACTAGAGAACGGGACCTAGATTTGGGGGGACTAAAGGTGTCAGCCAAGTCAGGAGGAGCACCTGAGGGGCAGGATGGAGTTGACGGGGGAGGTCGGTAGGGAGGGGGTTCATCTATGGATAGGTCGGGGTGAGAATGAAGAAGAGGAAAAGCCTCAACATAGGGGATCTCCTTCCACTTTTTCGAGCTCTCGCAGATCTCTGAGAATTGCAGGATCTAGGGATCCTCCTGGGGGCCATTGACTTTGATTGTATAATTGATAGTAAGGCCAATCTTGTGTGCAGAATTTAATAAGGGCGAGTCTACAGGGAGGGAAGAAGAGGCCCCCATAGGTCAGGAGAGGGACAAGGGTGGTTAAGAGAGAAAGAAAGAAAGAGAGAGGGGAGTGCCTGTTCTTCCACCCCTCAGGATCTCCTGCTCATGAACCGGGCTTTATAGAGTCCACCATGACCCTGAAGGTCATAGTGGGGTGTGTTCTCTCCTTCAGATTGGGCGTCAGAGGTTTGCCAGATAGATGATCATGGTCAAAGCCCCTGTGTAGCCCGTCTGAAGTTGGATACCTGATAGGGGAACTCACCTACTGAAGAGCCAGTGTTGTGTGAGTAGTAGCAGCGCTCAAAAGAGTGGACAAGGATGGCAAGCCTTGAGAGAGGGGGCCCTCGAGCATCGAGGCATTCCCCCTCCTGGGTTTTGGCACCAATGAAAGTCAAACAAGGCTCAGGCTCGTTATCGGAGAAAATGCCCGTTTATTGAGGAACAGCTCTGCATATTTATAGAGCCAGGGGTGGTTTGACAGTTATGAGAGTTTAACGGTTTAACGGTTTGACAGTTGGCACAGGGTGCTTTCTGATTGGGGGTAAGGATCATGTGAGTCAGCAGGGCTCACCATAGGTGGCTCTTCTTGGGGGATGGGGAAGTTAGTCTTTGGAGCCGGGGCAACTCCCAATACCTTCTTTAATTGTGGAAGTCTTGGTTTTCCTCCTTCAGTCTCCTGTGCTGTTACTAATAGAGCTGTACCACTTCACACTGTTGGGGTCAATTGATGAGGAAGGGAAGGCTGAGAAGCAGTAGTGACACAGCCAGCCTTGGTGCAGGTCTGAGTCAATCTGTTTATTGTCAGAAATGGTCCATGCTTCAACTTAGGATGGACAATAGCCAATACACAGTCTTGAGAATATGTGCCTCAAAATTATCATTTCCCCTAATAAATTTGTGCTGATGAAGTTAACTGAAAAAAGAAAAACTATTTTCACAATTTGATTGAGAAAACTCAGTTAACTGTTTTCCTGGTGACACATTTTTTTTTTTTTTTTTTGTATCTGAGCCATCAGTCTGCTTTTGAAAACAAGAGTTGGCTCACCACGACTTGCCCTATGACACTTCAAACCTCACCTCAATGTATTCATCCTTCTATGTTCTCAGGTTTAAAACTATTTGTTGTGACCTTTGTCCAGTGCCACTCACTTTCACTTTCCTACACTAAAATAGTGACTTCAATCCTTTAATGTGATATCTAAAATCCTATAAGCATGCATCCACAATTCGCTTTGTGTCTGTCAAAGTGACATCCTCTGTGCTGAACTGCTTCCTGAGTGATGAGTGGGCTATGAACTAGAACACTACTTTTAAAACTCCACTTACAATGACACTATGATCCTAATCAGCATGTTTATTTGAACAATTTCAACAAGATTCTTTAATGCAATTGGATAGAAAAATGACTGTAATTTTGTTCCCTGGTGAAAATTGGTGGCACATGTGTGTGGCAGTATCCTCTGTTTATAAGGTCTTTTATAAGAATGTAAAGAAAGTATTGATTTATTATCCAGAGTGTAAAAACAAAACAAAACAACTACAACAAAAGAAAAAAAAACAGTCCGTCAAATATTTTCCATGATTTGGGCCTATCAAAGGGGAGCATAAATAATGATGCTTGGCATTGATTAGTCCTAGCTAGTGTGTGTTTATTACAAATATATATATTTTGTTTCTTCTTTTGGTACCAGGGATTGAATTTAGAGACACTTGACCATGGAGCCACATCCCCATCACTATTTTTGTATTTTATTTTGAGACAGGGTCTTGCTGAATTGCTTAGTGCCTCACTTTTTGCTTAGGCTGGCTTCAACTTCTGCCTTAGCTTTCTGAGCTACTGGGATTACAGGCGTGTGCTACTGTGCCCAGATTACCTAGGATATTTCTTTGCATGTAAATTATCTCTATCCTGGTGCAGTTTAAAATATATATATTTATCCCAGACCAGCAAAGGTAGCAGTCAGGAGCACCTCTGCTGCCCCAGTTTTTTTCCCCTTGTCCTACCCCTCCTTCTCTATCTCCTCCTCTGCCTCTACCCCCTCCTCCTCCTCCTCCTCCTCCTCTGCCTTTACCCCCTCTTCCTATAACTCCTCCTCCTCCAAGCCCTCCCCCTCTTCCTTCAGCCCTCTAACTCCCCCATATTAATTCCTCCATCTGCACCCCTGCTCCTCCCCTCCTCCAATCCCTTCCTCCTTCCAGTTTTTTCTACTCCACCTTCCCTCTTCTTCCTCCATCCTCTCTCCTTCCTGCTATACTCCTCATCCCTTGTTCACAGTCTTTCTCCTTCTCCACCCTTTCTCTACCTCTGTTTCCTTCCTCCTCCTTCCCACTTCCTTCTCCCCCTCTCCACCTCCTCCTCCACACTCTTCCTCCTCTACTTCTCATTCTTACTCCTCCCCCACCACCTCCCCTCCCCTCCTCTACTTCTTACAAGACCTTTCTTCTCCTCTTTCTCCCCCTTCACCCTTTTTCTTTTCCTCCTCCACTTTCATTCCTTCACCTTCCTCCTACATTTTCCTCCTCTGCCTCCATGCCAGCCTCCTCTAACCCCTCTTCCTCATTTATGCCTCTAATTCCACCATACTCACACTTCCACCTGCACCATTTTTTACTCTTCCACCCCTTTCTGCTCCCCTCCTTCACTCCTGTCTTCCTTCTCCTCGCTCCCCCTCCACCCCTTCTCCTCCAATGCTCTTTCCCTCCTCTTCCTTCTCCTCCACCTCCTCTTCCTCTCCCCCTTCCTCCTCCCCCCTTCTCTTTCCTCTACCTGCTTTCTCCGCTGGTTTCTCCTGATCCATCCCCTCCTCCTCCACTCTCTTTCTTCTACCTGCCTTCCTATTCATCCTTTTCTTAATCCAGTTCCTTCCTTCCCCACCCCCTCTTCCTCTTCCACCCCCTTTCTCTTCTGTGCTCCTTTATTCTTCATTCCCAGCTTTCCCCCTTCCTCTTCCTGCCCAATCTCTTTTTTCCCAGTCAGTGGCACCACACCTGCAGGTTTTGCCTTTCACCCCCCACTAATATCACAGTCTTGAGCACTCAAAGTTCAATTCTCTAGAACTCTGCTCAACATGGACACCAGTGGGATTAAAGGAGGATTCAGTGTCACAGCATTCAGCTACTTATGTGTGGAAAGGAAGATGGCAGTATCTTTCTGAAAGGAGAGTCAGTTAAGAAGATGTGGGAGGAGAGTGCTGCACATATGAATGTTGCAGAGGGAACTGTCCTGAGAGAATGGTCACACTGGCTGGGCCCACTAATGCTGCCTTTAAAATTTGTTATTGACAAACTGGAAGAGGACATCAGCAACTCTCTGAACAACAGCACAGCTGCTAAAAGACCTCAGTCACTCTGAGCCTGGTGGTCCCTACTAGTCAGTGTGTGTCTCCCTCATTGGAAAAGGTGGTTATGGGATGGAGATTCAAGAGAGCACAAGGGCTCAGGCCTAGGTGGCAAGGACATGCTACCCAATGCAGCTGAGTAGGCCTTTGTTATAGCAGGCATTCTGCAATCCATCACTGAATGTGTCAAACAGATGTGCATAGTCATATTGAAGTCCCCAAACATGTTTTTTCATCCCATACTGCCCAAGATGCCACCTTCTGCAGTCTTCTTTGCAGGGGCCAGGACAGGTACAGCACAGGCAGTGAGAATGCAAGCTTTTCCCACAGCCCCTCATACATGTGCCTCAACCTTGACATAAAGGGACCCCTCTAGAGACCTGTGCCACTCAAGGACAGTCTGCCATTCCCTAACTATCCTTGACCAAGCTGCACAAGTTGGCAATGCAACAGTTTCATTGTCTTATGACCCATGTTCCACCTGATTCAGCAGCATTGAATCCAGCTCTTCAGATGTGAAAGGCCATCCAGCAGGTTTGCATGCACCTGGTCAGGCTACTCATAAACTCAGTGTCCCAAACAACTTAAATGGCTGCAAAATCAGGTGTCAAGGTGCCAAAACAAATGAGATCCATCAGATGTCTGGAGCACAGGTGAATATTGTGAGCCCAGTGGAAGATCTACTGATAGCAGCTCACCATCACTGAATCTGCTGCCGGCACTAGCCTGGCTCAGAATCTCATCAAGCTCAGCCTTTCCTCAGAGAGAGGTGGAATGGGGAGCTACTGGAACAATGCAGATTTCTCTCTTTTCTCTTTCATCTGCTCACCACCATCCATGATCCATCTGTGTAGTTTCTGAACAGTCAATGATTCCAGGTTTTACATAGTTTGTAAATGTTAAGATTCTACACACTTTATCATCCACTCATGGTTGTTTAATTTTATTTGTTCTAATTAGTTATACATGACAGCAGAATGCATTTCAATTTATTGTACACAAATGGAGCACACATTTTCATTTCCCTGGTTGTACATGAAGTAGAGTCAAAACATTTGTGCAATTATCTATCTAAGGTAATGATACCCATCTTGTTCCACTTTCTTTCCAATCCCCACAGCCTCTCCCCTCCTCTCCCTCCCCTTTGACCAATCTGGGGTCTGAACCCAAGGGCTCTTAACCACTGAGATACATCCTCAGCCATTTTTTATATTTTATTTAGAGACAAGATCTCCTTGAGTTAATTAGGGCATCTCTAAGTTTCTGAGGCTGGCTTTGAAGCCTTGATACTCTTACCTCACTCAACCTCCTGAGCCTCTGGGATTACAGGCATGAGCCATTGTGTCCCACTTAAATAAATTTTTTAAATGCTCAGTTTAGTATGAATTTAAACACCCATATGTCCCCATCTAAATAGAGGTGAATGGCCCTGGGCTGGCTGCCTTCTCTCATTGCCCTTCCCTACCTCTGCCTGGAGATAAGTTCAGTGCCAATTCTTTCTGTCATTCCTTATAGTTTACCATCAACGAGGAAGCAGAATTTTACTTGGTTTTGTCTTAGTTGAGTTTTCAATACTGAATGTTACCATTAGTGCTCTACCACTGTGGTGCTGTAACTTGTATTGTAGGGATTCTCTGCCTCAGTTGGCTAGACTCCTAGTGCTGTCTGAGGCTGTGGGTTTTCCAGATCCCTTCTGTGTTCCTGTTTCAGAAACCTCACTTGTTTCCAGTTTAACTTTTTGTTCTTGGTAATTTCATTATTTTTTTTTAATTTGGCCCTCAAGTGAGCACACTTCATAAATGTTGTACACATTGGAAAAACATTGTCAGGTTATAGACTATGGATAAATTTAAATTACTAGAAAATTCCAGTGCAATGTCTGGATCAGCTCTGGTTGTCCATATATGTGTGTTTATGTCTTACACCTGTCTATCCTGGTTTATTTCCATGTCACCATATATTTCTTTTTACTAAATATCATTTGCATGAATTATTTTCTGTGTATTTCAATGTTCTTGGGAAAGTTTTCAGTAATTTTCTCATGTTTAATTCATTTGTGAGGTCATTTGTTTTTCCTTTTAATATTCCCTGTATGTGAATTCATTTTCCTTTGTAAAGACTGCAGACATTTATCCTGAGGTAGAGCAGTCTTATTGAACCCTATTGCAGTTTCATGAAGGAGTCTCATTTTTAATATATTTGAGTGTATCCCTTTCTTCTTTTAGAAGTTTTTTTTTTAAATCTTAATCTTCTTATTAAGTAAACACATAGGTCATGGAATGGTGGATTCTGAGAGATAAATCGTTAGGTGTACCCCCCTGGACCCAGGGAATGAGCCCTCCTGGGCTCACATTTCAGCAGTAAGAGTCTTGCTGCCAACTTGGGAATGTGTTTACCTCTACACAAGTAGGTTTTCATTCTGAATTCCTGGTGAAGCAGGCTCCTTACCTGAGCTGGTTCAAATGTTTGCTTTTTATTTCTTTGAGTTTTTTTTATTGCCATGTAATTAGTTTTTTATGCACTTAATATTCATATCTTCTGATTGTATTTTTTATTTTTCTTTATTTTTTTGTTTGTTTGAAAATGAGTTGGCAGAGTAAGGAGGCCTTTCCCATGAAGTCCTGGCCTCTTCCCAAGTGATTTATGCCTGGCTCCCTCCTTCCTAGTCAGGCCTGACCAGGCACACACCTTCTCTGAGGTCAGGGTAGGCTGCCTTGGAACCAAGGCTGTAATTCCTCACATATGCCTGGGACTCTGTGCCCAGAAGAGCTTCCTAGCCAACAGGGCCTGCTGTGGAAAGCCAGGCTCAGCTCTGCATAAGTGGAAATGTCCCCTTGGTGGGGCAGGTCCCCTTGCAGGGAGGAAGTCCTGCCTGAAAAGGGCTTTTGCCAATACCTTGTCTTCCTGGCCTATGTATCCAGGAGCATGATACATCTCCTGTCAGGCAGGGCCCCAGAGTGTGCATATTTGGGTTGGGATGAGAGAGGGGTCTTGTGGAGCCCTGGCCAGTCAGCAGGCAGCTGGTGGGAGGTGGTGGCCTTCCACAGTCTCAGAGGCCTGTATCTCTCACCCTGTGGAGCTCAGAATCCGTCTCCAGGACTGTGTCTTCTCTGCTGTGTGAGGCCCAAGTGGCTCTGGCTCACATTTGTCTCCCTGTGTCCTACAGGTGCTATGAGGTTCACAAGAAGGATGTCAGGTCTCCCCAGAAGGTGGAACATGGTGAGTGTGTGGGGCAGGTCTGGTCAGGTGGGAGGTAGGCTTGTTACAAGTGGTGAACCAGCTGTGGCTGGACTCTGGCCTCCCACTGTCAGCTCCAGAGTCAGCCAAGCCAGATCTGAGTCAGATGCTGCTACAGCTCAGCCCTTGATGCCTTCAGGCCATGGTGTGGGCTTTTCCAGGTTGGGTTTCCCAGTGTTCTAGCTGGTTGGCAGCTATTTTAGTCAGCAGCCATTTTGGCAAAACCCTCTCTGCATAGCTGGACCCTAGCCCTAGGCTCTCAGTGTGAAGTGAAGGCTGCGGGTCTCAAGGGATCCTGTCCCTGGTGTGGGGCCCCTGTGTGACAGATGCTAGTCTGAGGGGTCTGTGTACCTTTTACTACCCAGGAGTCACCTTGCTTTTCCCAAACTAGCCCATGTCTGGGCAGTCAGTGGATCCTTAAAATTTTTGTCTGTCCTCACATTTCCAGACTTCACCTCCCCATCCAGTGCACAGTATTATCATTTTTTTGCTCCTCACAATGCATTCAAGTGGGCACAGCATCAAAGATTTGTTTTCTGTTTGTGAATTTGCTATGTGATAAAACCAGAGAACAGCCACCTGGAATGCCACCGGTAAAATACTTTGTGCCTTTCTTTGTTTGTCTTCCCCAGGCACAGATAATGTAATAACTTTGGTTTTAAATTCTGTTTCTCTCTTCCCAGGGTCCTGTGTCCTCTGCCATTTCCCTGTCCTTTCCTGGGCTGCCAAAGTGTGTCTAGAGCTGCCCTGTTTCCTGCAGAGTGCAAACAATTTTAGGCCCTGGGGCAGCTCTTCTTAGAGGACAGCCTGATGTGAGGGGCATAAAATCTCAAGAGAGCCGCTGGAGGGCCTGGGCCTGAGGAATATTTTTAAATAGGCCTCATCTAGACAACTCCCTTCTTCAAACATTATCTCCCCAAGCCCTTTCCCCATTTCTTGGAGCCAGGTGGATAGGCAGCCTCTAGATGCTGGTGTTGAGGGGTCAGGTTAGATCTGATACCTTCCCCTGGCATTCCGTCACAGTTGTGCAAGAGAAAAAAAAAATCTCCCAGAGCATAAGAAGCACCCAGTTCAGTGAAGTACTCTTCAATCCTGAAAAGACTGGAGTCATGGTCCAGGTCTCCTGAGAGGGTGATCATGGAATATTTTATTGAGCAAGACCAATTGGAAAGATGTCCAGCTGGCTGGGATGTTCTCTGCCCTTTCAGCAGAAAAATCTGTGTTCCCTCAGCACTAATCTTTTTTGTGTTTCTCACTTTGAAATTATGTGCTCACTTACTAGAGACCCAGGTTTTCCTAAAATGTGAAATGTATGTATTCAGAACTGAGCCAAGCAAAATATTCTGAAGAGGTAAAAAAATTTCAAGATAATACCTAGTTTTTTTTTTCTATTTGATACAAATTTTTATTTACCTTTCTGCTTTCTCTGAGCCTATGTACAAAATTTCTGAGACCTCACTCTTTTTTACAATTGAATCTCAAATGGAATTATAGGTTCTAGTCTCAAGGATGCTTCTAGAGAAAAGAGGTTAAAAAAAAAACTGCTGTTGTTGAATAAAGTGATTACATATCCAAAAAAGTTATGGTAGGTAAATTTGAACTACAAGGATTCATAAGAATATTAGTTCCTTCGTACAGTGAAGAACTCCTGACACTTGGTAAATCTGTTTTTATTCCTGCTTTATGAATTTGAAAGATTAACAATAAATTGTATTGGAAAAATATGGCAATTGCCTGAAATATGATTTTTTTACAAATTGATTCAATATCATGTAAGTTGTTATTAAATAACATCTCTGTTGTCTGAACAGAACAGGTTTTTATGAAATTCATGAGCATCTTTCATGATCTCATCTAATTCCAGTTACCCCCCAGATACCCCCTCCTAATATCATCCCACTGGGAGTTCACCTTGTACCTTGTAAATTGTGGGGTTTACATGGCCCTTCAGTCTATAATTCTATTTGATGATGTTCTCTATAAGCTGCTGGATTCCTGGACATTTTGGCCACACTTAGATATCTGTCTACTCTTTCCAGTTGTAGTTGTAGTTTTCTGAATTTTCTCAGCAAAGCAATACTCATGTAATTTCACAGAATTTAAGAAAAAAAGCTAGAGAAACAATAGAGCTGCTTCTCCACAATTTGATCAAAGTGCATGCAATTCATTTCTCCTTTTCTCATGGTTTCTTATTTCCTTTGTACCCAGGGTGCCAAATTCAGCCATCTGTGGTCCAGGCAGTTTCCCTGGCTATGGCTGCCAGAAACTGTTTCCATCACAGCATATCATATAGGCCACACCTCAAGGAATGAATTGGAAATGTTACCTGCTGCCTTTTAGAGGGGATTAAGGATAGTTTTCATTTTCTCTTTAGTTTGGTGCAGAATTTACCTTGACACCACTGGGCCAGGCCTTTCCTCTGATGATGGTCATTATCACTTCCTTAGCCTGTCCATGTTGTGTGTTCCTCCTTGTGTGTGTGAGTTGTGGTAGATTGTTTGTCTCCAAGAGTTGGTCCGGTTCATCTGAGTTCACAAATTGTGGCCACATGGTTCTTAATAATATTCCTTTATGGTTCTTTTGCTGTCTGTAGGATTGATAATGGTGTGTTTCATTTCTACTGAGTAAATTTTTGTCTTTTTTCTTAACTTAGTTGTGTTGTGCCATTACAAGGTTATCCATGATGAACCTGCTTTTGAGTTGATTCTCTATTGATTTCCTCCTCACAGTTTCATTGATGTTTTTAATTATATGCTAGCATCAGATGTAGGTTCTTATTGCTATTCGTTCTTTAGTTCCTGAAGTGGAAGGATGAAGGTTGATTTTAGTTCTTCTTTTGTAATGTAAGCCTTCAGCACCTCTAATTCCCCCTAAGCCCTGCCTGTGCTCTGTTCCACAAAGTTCCCTAAGATGCAGTTTCAGTTCTTTTTCTTTGAAATATTCAGACTGATCCTGAGACACCTTGACCCATGTGCTGTTTAGAACTTTGGGATTTGACCTGCAGTTATCTGGAGGTCGCCCAGCTGTGTTTCTGTTAATGACGTCTGTGGTAATTCCGATATTCCTGGTGCCCACATTGGAATTTGCTAGCCTTCCACACTAATGCCTGTTGTGGCTGAATGTGGCTGCTCTTGATGAATTTCCTATGATGTTAAAAAGGTTATGTGCTCTACTGCTCTTGGTTGAAATGCCCTAGACATATACATGACATACCTGTGGTGGGTGTGCTATTGAGCCAGACTGTCATCATGAGTGCTCCATCTGTCACTCACTGTTAGACAATTGCTGCTGTCTCCTCCATCACCAGATTTCACCATGTTTATGTGTAGTTGCTTTCCAAAGTATATTTGGAGTCAGTAGCTTAGTTGCTCAATGTACTCAGAGGGTCTCTTAGATTGTATTCAGCCTGAGTTTTGATGGAGTTCCATGAGGAAATAGCTAGAAAGAAAACAGAAGAAACAGCAAGAGCTCAGCTCCTCCAGGGCCTGTGGATAGTGGAGCTGGGGCTGCTGCTTTAACACATGGTCGTGCTGTTTAACTCTTTCAGCCTCAGTTCCCTGCAGATCTAAGCCTTTAGGGCAGTGAGTGCTGAGCATGTGGGTCTTGGTCCTCTTTGAAGGATTTCTCTTGGCCTGTGTGGGTTTCCTCAGTTCCTTGGTACACCAGGGTGCTAGTGAAATCCCCTTTTTTGTCCCCCCCCCCATAGTAGGGATTGAACCCAGGGGCTCTCCACCATTGAGCTACATCCCTAGGTCTTTTTATTTATTATTTGTTTTTTTATTTTTTATTTTGAGGCAGGTTCTCACCATATATCCTAGGGTAGAAGTATGATCCTCCCACCTCAGCCTCCTAACTTCCTGGGACTTGAGCCATTCACTACTGTGCCCACCTGAATTCTCCATTTCTCTTCTTTTTCTTTTTTGATACCAGGGATTGAACCTGGTTTTGCTTAACCACTAAGCCATATCCCCAGCTCTTTTTTATTGTTTTAGAGACAGGTTTTTGCTAAGTTGCTTAGAGCCTAGCTAAGTTCTAAAACTGGCTTTGAAATTGTGATTCTCCTACATCAGCCTCCCAAATCACTTGAGATTGGAGCCATGTGACCCCATGCATGGCCTGAATACTCTAATTTCTGAGGTTAGTTTTTATTATACCTTTTTCTCTCATACTTCACATTGTGATTTTTTGTATAAACCTGCAGCCAGATATAGGATTTTTTTTTCCTTATAACATGTTTAAGCCATTCCCACAAATATTCTACACCAGGTGTTTTCTGATTAGGAAAAGCTGTGAGAGGCTGTTTTCAGACCTCAGATCACACTAGGTCCACCGTGATGTGCAAATGCAGTAATTCACGGGTGAGTCCTTCCCTGTTTCTTCTGGAGTCTGTGACCAGGGCTCCACATCAGGCACTCAGTGTTTCAGCCAGCTTTTTTGCCACTGTGACTAAACGACCCAACCAGAACAATTGTAGAGGAGGAAAAGTTTATTTGAGGACCATGGTTTCAGAGGTCTTGGTGCACAGGAGGCTGGCTCCATTTCTCGGAGCTCAAGGTGAGGCAGAATCTCATGGGGGGAGAGTGTGGCAGAGCAAAGCAGCTCACATGGTGATCAGGAAGCAGAGAGAGAGGTTTCCACTCACCAGATATAATATATCCCCCCATAGCCACGTCCCCAATGAACCCCTTTCTCCAGCCACACCCCAGCTACCTCCAGCTACCATCCAGTTAATCCCATCAGGGACTAATTCACCAATTAGGTTAAGGTATAACACAATTTCTCCTCCAAACCTTCTTGCATTGTCTCACACTTGAGCTTTGAAGGACACCTCACATCCAAGCCATAACACTCAAGCTGCTTTCATGTATATATATATAGTATGTATTAAGCATATATATTATATATTTTTGTTCTTTTTTATTCTTCTCTATTTGTTTCTGGTGTTCGATTATAAGTGAACTTTTCTCTTAATTGCATTTCAGTATTTCATTTCATATATATAGAAATTGATTTTTGATTATTAATTGATCTTTTATTGAATTTTGTGTATTACTTTTTCACCGTTGCCCTTGGGAACACATCTCCCTATTGCTTGCTTCCAGGTTCTGAAAATCATTTGTCCTGTTGCTATAAATTTAATAGTACAGCATTTCATGTGGTCCTACATTGTGAACCAATTTTGGTGGTCTCAACTTTGAAAAATGGCTTAAGGTCCAGGAGCCACCGCTATGACACATGAGATGTGGTTGATCACTTCAGCCTTTGAAAGTTGAGCAGTCATGGCCCTGTGAGGAGATTTGTGTGAGGCCTCTGTGTATGTGTGGGTGTACTGGAGCCCCACAACTTCTCAGGTTCTGATCTCCCCCTATGAGCAGGCTTTCTGGTAGGAGCAGCAGTGAAGAAACACTATTAAATGTCCCTGTTCTTTTGCAGTAGAGACTCTAGGGAGCAGGAAGCCAGAAATAGGTCAAATGCACACTGTGTGAGTTGGTCGCTGTGGATGATGGGCAGAGGTGGTGATGGGTGCAGAGCCTTCGCTGTCTCCCCCCATCTTGGGGCCTGTGGATGCTGTCTCTGAGGGTGACTCTAAGTCTGAGTCGCCTGCACCCACCTCTATCTGCTTGGTGAAGTCCTTGATTTTGTCCCACTGTCTGGGGCTATATGACTTGGCTGAAGTCTGGAACACAGGGATTTTCTTCCTGTTTTCCCTGGTAGCACTCCTCTTGCTGTGTTGTCTGGAAGTGGTGACAGCAGGCATCCTTGACTTGGTTTTGTTGTCATAGGGACAGCCTTTTTTCCTTCAGCCTCAATTATCATGTTAGGCTCATGTATTGTAGACCTATGGCCCATTAGGGATTTTCATTCTTTCCAGGTATGTGCATGTTTGTGTCGTGCTGATGGCTTGAGCTTTGTCAACTGCTTTTTCTTCATTCTTTCCATGTGTTTTCACCTTTCCAGATGCTCAATGTGCAGGTGTTTTCTACAGTTCCTTGGGGTCCACTTCACTCTGATTGTGACCTACAAAGGACAACATTTTCATTTTTAGTGTTGATTCACATTTAAGTTGCACATGTTGATGAGGAGCAGTGAGCTAGTTGCACACCTGTTCCAGTGTGTCATGATCAGATCAGGGCATTAGCTCTTCCAACTGTTAACATTTATCATTTCTTGGTGTCTGTAGACTGCTCTCAGCTTCATTATGAAATACACAGGGACATGCTGTGCACCCTGGTCACCTCCTGTGCTGGAGGGCAGTACTGCTGGCCACTCCTGAGTGTATTCTGGTACTTGATTCCCAGCCTCCTCCCTCAGGCCCACCCTGTCCTCCCTCCCCTCTCTTTCTCCCTTTGGTGAATACTCTTGTACTTTCTGTGAAATCAACTTTGAGTTCACCCTGTGAATAAGACCAGACAGTATGTCTTTCAGTGCCTGCCTTATTTCACTCAGCAGGGTGTCTATCAAAATAGTTTCTAGTTGTCTTCTGTATTTCAATAGTGTCTGTCATGACACTTTTTTCATGATGAATTTTAGTAATTTGAGATTTCTCTCTCTTCTTCATTAGGGTGACTAATGATGTATAAATTTTACTTGTTTTTTTCATAAAACCAGTTTTGTCAATTATTTGAATTGTTTCTTTTGTTTCAATTTTATTGATTTCCACCCTGATTTTAATTATTTCCTGTCTTCTACATTGGTATTTGTTCTTTTTCTAGGGCTTTGGGTTGTAATATCAGGTGGTTTATTTGTTGACTTTTTATTCTTATAATGAATGAGCTTAATGCTATGAACTTTCCTCTTCATATTCCCTTCATAGCATCCCAGACATTTATACATTTTGTATTGGAGTCCTCACTTACCTGTTAGATTTTTTTTTTTATCTTCTCCCTGATGTCTTCCATTATCCATGTGTCATTCAATAATATATTATTTAATCTCCAGGTATTAGAGTAGCTTCTATTTTTCATTTTATCATTGATTTCTAATTTTACTTCATTTTGTTCAGATAGAATGCAGGGTAGTATCTCTAGTTTTTGTATTTGCTAAGACTTGCTTTGTGGCATAACATATAGTCTGTTTGAAGAAGGATCCATGTGCTGCTGAAAAGAAAGTGTATTTGCTCATTGATGGATGGAGTATTCTATATATGTCTGTTAAATCCAAATGATTGATTATTTTGTTGAGTTCTATAGTGTCTTTATTTGGTTTTAGTTTGGAAGATCTGTCCAGTGGTGAGAGAGGTTTGTTAAAGTCACCCAGTACTATTGTGTTGTGGTCTATTTAATTTTAGTTGAGAAGGCTTTATTTGATATACATAGATATCTAATTGTTTGTGGCATATTTGTGAATGTTATGTCTTATTGGTGTATAAATTCCTTAAGCAACATGAAATATCCTTCTTTATCCCTTTTCACTAGCTTTGGTGTGAGGTCCACTTTATCTGATATGAGGACCTACTGTTTACATGGTCCATGTGAGTGATATGTTTTTTCCTAACTTTTCACCTTCAGTTTGTGGATGTCTTTTCCTATGAGATGAGTTTCTTGAAGGCGGCATATTGTTGGGCCTTTTTTTAAAACAAATATAATCTGTCAGTCTATGTCTTTTAATTGATGAGTTTAGGCCATTCGCATTCAGGGTTATTATTTGAAATATAAATTGTATTCCTGGATATTTTGGTTTATTTTTGGTTTTTACCTTGACTTGGTTTCTCCTTTGATTGGCCTTTCCTTTAGTGTAGTTTCTCCTTTTGCTGATGTTTATTGTTTTTTTTTTTTTTTTATCTCCTCCTCCTAAGATATTTTGCCAAGAATGCTCTATAGTTTGGGCTTTCCACTACAAATTCTTTTAACTTTTGTTTATTATGAAAGGTTTTAATTTCATTCTCAAATCTGAGGCTTAAATTTTGCTGGATGTAAGATTATTTGTTGGCATTCATTTTCTTGCAGAGCTTGCTATATATAGTTCCAGGATCTCCTGGCTTTGAGGGTCTGGTTTGAAAAATCTGCCAAGATTCAAATTTCTCTCCCCTTATATATAATCTGATTCTTCTCTCTGTGGCCTTTAAGATTCTATCCTAAATCTTAATGCTAGATATTCTCATTATTATTTGCCTTGGTGTAAATCTGTTTAATTTTGTATATTTGGTGTTCGGTAAGCCTCTTGTATTTGATTTTCCAATTCTTTCTTCATATGTGGAAAATTTTCTGATATTACTTAATTGAACGTGATTGTACATTTCTTTGGTTTTAATCTTTGGGCTTTCCTCTATCTCAAAAAATCTTAGATTTGGTCTTTTGATGCTATCCCATAATTCTTGGATTTCCTACCATCTTCTCTGTGTGGTTAACTTTATTTTCAAGATTGTATATTTTGTGTTCATTATCTGATGTTCTGTCTTCCAAGTGATCTAGTCTGTTGGTGATACTTTCTATTGAGTTTTTTATTTGGTTTATTTTTTCCTTCATTTCAAGGATTTCTGATTTTATTTTGTTTTGTTTTGTTTTCAAAATCTCTGTCTCCTTCTTGAAGTAATCCTTTGCTACCTATATTTTCTCTCTTATCTCTTTGATTCAGTGATCATTTTTTTGCCTGTAGTTGCTCTCTTATATCATTCTTTAATTCACAGATCATTTTAATTATGTACATTCTGAACTCCTTCTCTGACATTTCATCAATCTTGCTGTTAATTGATTCTATTATTGTAGTATTTTGGTTTGTTTGGGGCACTTTCTTTCTTTGTTTTTCTGTTGTAAATATGTCTTCCTTTCCTACAACGCAGATCTGATGTATTTCATATTGCACCCTATAATCTTGTAGTGTCCCTGAAGATTATCTCTACCTCACCTTGGTGTTAGGCTTGTGTCCCAAGATGGATACTACCACAAGTAAATGTGGTGGCAGTAGCAGAGGTAACTCAGTATAGCAGTAGGGGTGTCCCAAGATGGATTCAACCACTTACAGAAATGCAGCTAAAAGGGCAGGCCTTACAATAGCTTTGGGATGTCTGTTCTGAGATGCAGCACTTGGCCTGCTGTGCTACAGTAGGCAGCTGGTACAGGTCCTGTTTCTTGTCCAAAGGTGGAGGGTACTACATGGGGAAGGCTATAGCAATTGCTGCAGTGTTCCAAGATGGAGGCAAGCTGGGGGAGCAATGTGTTGGTAAATGGAGAGACCCAGCATGGTCCTCTGCTCTGTGCAGAGGTGGACCTGGGTCTGGGTTCTCACACATGTCAGCAGGGATGGTTCTATAATTGGCCTGGTCCTGGGCTCCCCATTGGTGGCTGGGGCAGTCCTACGCCTGGACCCAGGCTCTGTCATAGGTCAGCAGGTTGGCGGGCATATTCTGGGCCTGACCTAGACCTAGGTTTCTGGGTGGTAGGGTCAGTTCTATGTAAGGGTTATGGGGTCTCTGATAGCTTCATGACTTTGGCATGCTTAGTGGCTAGGAAGTTTCTGTACAAAGGCCCAGAATACCTGTCTGCTCAGAAAACTTCTGCCCAAAGATATGAAATGCCTGGCTACTGTAGCAATGCCCTGCATGAGGAGGCTCTGTATCAGAGTTTTATCAGCCTTGACCTTGATCTCAGGCCCACAGCTCTTGGAAATAAAGAAACTCCCTTGTAAAACAAACAAACAAAAATAACAGGAAAGAAAAGAAAAGAAACTCCCTTGTTAGACAACCACAATGTTTTACCAAGCTCCGTTGTGCCTGAACCTCTCTACATAACAGTAATTTTAAACAATCAACTTTCTTGAGAGCTTCACAGAGCTCCTAGCAACTATAGTGTGTAACTAAGGAAGAAGCTGCATAATGTTGCTAAATCTGTAACCTGCCTAATGACGCAGTGCACAATAATGTACTACTGATGCCAGGGACCTAATGTAACATGTTGATATAAATAAAGCTGGCAGCTTGGCCATTTGATCATTCTGCCTCTGTACTTTGCTTCTGTCTTCTTTTGATTTCTTACAGTTGTAGGCCTGGGGTTGGGCTCTGGCTTTCATTGCTGGTCTTCCAATCATTTCTTTCATATGTGGAAGTTAGAGCAAAATAAAGAAATTAAGATGGTAGAGGATCAAATATAAAATGTAGGGAAAGTGATTGGAGTAGGAGGAGATTGGAAAGGGGAGGATACAGAATGCATTTAATAAAACCATGTTACATGAATATGTAAACGCATCATGTGGAATTTCATCTTTATGCATATGCAGAAAGTACCAGTAAAAAACAAGTAAGTAAAAGAGCCAAAGGAAATCAGTAGAGCAGAGGATGGAGGTGAGGTGGGGAGGGAGGAAATGGGGACTGAAACAAAATTACTTGCATGTGTGATTTTGTCAAAATGAAACCAACTGATATGTATAATTATAGTTCTCTAAATAATAATAATAATAATAATAATAATAATAATAATAATAATAATAATAATCCCAAATTGCTGAGGGCCTGGACAAGCTGCCCAGGATGACTTACTTTCCTGTCTGGCTTTGTTACACACAGGGGGACTACTCCATGCACTTCTCAAATCTAACCACACGGTGGCAGTAGAAAACCACCAGCGCCATCCAACTCAGAGCCATTCCTCTGGCAGGACCATCCACAGACCAGGTAAGTTCTGGTCTCTCTTTCCTCTTACCTTGGGTAGATGGGTGTGTTCCAGTATGTCATCTAACAACTCCTTTTTTGCACTGGTATACCTGCGTGGTATACTATGTACCTTTGCACTTACAGGGCTGGAAATTGGTGTGGTTTCCCTGCTTAAATACACTCACCATTGGGCAGCTGGGCCTGTTGGTGGTGATCCAGAATTAGACTTTTTGAAAGAATCCAGCAACCATCTAAAGGTAGCAGATGTGTGCTCACACTGCTGGCAATAGTCTTAGTGGTGTTCTTGCAAAGGAAATAATAATAATCTGCCTTTGTGTTGGCCTGTGGCAAAGCAGCACATCATGGCAAGAGTGTATGGGAAACGAGACTGCCTACCTGGTGGCCAGCATGTGATGGAGGAGGGGATGGACCTGTCACACACTCCACATTGGGGCACACCCCGGGGGCCTGAGGACCTCTCTGGTCCCACCTCTTAAGGTACCACCACCATGCGCCACATAGTTCCAGGCTGGCAACAAAAGTTCTACACGTGGGCTTTAGGGACACTGGGATCAACCCCAGCACCTATCTCCTGGGTGGGCCCTTGTCCCTATCTATAATGAGTGGCTAGTATTTTACTGAGACAGCTTGGAAGATATTAGGCAGAAAAGCTTACTTGATAATTTCTCCAAACAGATTTTATAAGATATGCATGTATTTTTGCATATTATTTATCATTTTTTGTTTTTGTTTTTGTTTTTATTTTATAGAATTGTTGAAAAATGAAGAGGTGAGTGGTGTTTGTTTTCATTTTGGTGACAAATGTCATAGAAAAATATATTTGATCTACTAAAAATTATGTTCTTGATTGATTTCCATAGAATAAACTATTAATATTCTAAACTAGTCTATATATAATTACTAATCAGTTAAAATTCATATTTGTCCTTGGGGGCCTGAGCTGTGCGTACATTGTATATTTAATATAATCAATTATACACTGTACAAACTTTTTCCTTTTTAAATTAGTTACAGTGAGACACATTTGTTCTGACTTTTATCAGGTTTGCAAATGTGTTTTTATTTTCAAAATTCTTATTAATTTTAATATGTTTTTTGTTTTATTTTCATGAGTGAATGACAATTCTGTATATGAGTTTTTGTTCTACCATTTCTTCTGTTTATAAACTTACTCTATAATTTGATTAATTTTCACATTTCTCTTCTAACTCTTCATTGCTATTTTATGATATTTAACCATAACTGGTGTTGTGTTATGTGACAAGTTGTCAACCCACATACCCAGGCAGCATTTCACTTCTCCAATGATCTCTCGTTTCTTGGCAGAACATGTTGAATTCTTGTACTAAGACACTAAGACATGCATAACTTTGACAGTTTCTCTGTATTCAGGGACTTTTTTTTGTCTTTGCACTCGCCTTTGTTTTGCTTGGTTTTTGATGTCTCTCAACCTTGCTCTTCCAGGGGATGTTTGTCTAGTGAGCCAGTGCCCTCCAGGACTTTGCACTTGCTACTTGTCCTCTTTCCCAGGAGATGCCCTTTTGTGGTCATTTCCAAGTGTACTCTGCTCCCCCATAATGCTGGCCCTTTCTAGCTAAGTCTGAGTGTCCTCCAGGCCCTGAGCTGTATGGACACTGGACTTCCACTGCATGCAGCTCTGCAACTGTGGAAGGTGGGATGCCTCTCCTCTTCCTGTGAGTCCCAGTGAGCACCCTGCTTAGGGTGCCTGGTGCACAGCCCTCAGCTGTAGGAAGAGTGGCCTTCTCTGCAGCGTGTGCTGTGTTTGCTTTTATTTGCTCTTTATTTTTCAGAACACCAAGGAGAATACCAAGGAGACTTGAGCTCTTTTAAATTTCTTGGTCCAGGGCTAACCTGTCTTACAACATCTGAACTTAACAGAACTTCAGGGTTCATGATCATTCCTTTATGTTCACTGATCTCCTATTGACCTGCACTTCATGCCACTGGCTGAGGTAGATTATCTGAGAATAGGAACCTAGGACCCTTTCTAACATAGCATTGTTTTTGTGTATTTTGTTGCTTTGTACAGAGAAAACAGAAGATGAGAACGGTGACAGCTCCATTTAACTCATAAATTGTGGAATATTTGAATATTCCACACTTGATGTTTTTTTTATTATGGGAAGAAAGCCAAAATGTGCAGACACACTAAATGACCTAAAATAGTACTTAAGACAACCACAATATCTTTCTTCCATATTTCAACAAAATACATATAAGCATGTGTAGGATGGTGAAATTTGTTAGGTGTAGACCAAGAAAGGGGAATAGCACATGAACTGAAGCACGGTATGGAAGAGCCCATGATTCTTCCAGTGCAGACCAGAAGTGGCCAAGGGATCCTGCTGCAGAGACCCATGGCAGACTGTGAGGAGGACAGGTGAGCCAGGTGATCTCACTGCAGAGACCCAGGGCAGACTGTGAGGAGGACAGGTGAGCCAGGTGATCTGACTCCAGAGACCAGGGTAGGCTGTAAAGAGAACAGGTGAGCCAGACGATCTCACTGCAGAGACCAGGGCAGGCTGTGCGGAGGACAGGTCAGCCAGGGGATCTCACTGCAGAGAACCAGGGTGGGCTGTGAGGAGGACAGCTGAGCAAGGGGTACTCACTGCAGAGACCCCTGGTGGGCTGTGAGTATGATAACTGAGCCAGGTTATCTGACTGCAGAGACCCAGAGCAGGCTGTGAGGAAGACAGATGAGCCAGGTGATCTGACAGCAGAGCTCCAAGCAGGCTTTATGGTGGACAGGTGAGCCAGGGGATCTCACTTCAGAGACCTATGCAGGCTGTGAGGAGGTCAAGTGAGCTAGGTGATCTCACTGCAGAGACCCAGGGCAGGCTGTGAGGAGGACAGGTGAGCTAGGTGATCTCACTGCAGAGACCCAGGGCAGACTGTGATGAGGACAGGTGAGCCAGGTGACCTGACTGCAGAGACCCAGGGCAGGCTGTGAGAATGACAGGTAAGCCAGAAGATCTCACTGCAGAGACACAGGGGAGACTGTGAGGAGGACAGGTGAGCCAGGTGATCTGGCTACAGAACCCCAGGCAGGCTTTGGGGAGGACAGGTGAGCCAGGTGATCTCACTGTAGAGACCCAGTGCAGGCTGTGTGGAGGATAGGTGAGCAAGGGTTTCTGACTTCAGAGACCCAGGGCAGTCTGTGAGAAGGACAGGTGATCCAGGTGATCTGGCTGCAGAGACCAAGGACAGGCTATGAGGAGGACAAGTGAGCTTAGGTCATCTCATTGCAGAGACCCAGGGCTGTCTGTGAAGAGGACAGGTGAGCCAGGTGATCTGGCTGCAGAGACCCAGGGCAGGCTGTAGGATAGGTGAGACAGGTGATCTCACTGCACAGATCCAGGGCAGGTGAGCAAGGTGATCTCACTGCACAGACCCAGGGCAGGCTGTGAGGAGGACAGGTGAGCCAGGTGATCTCACTGTAGAGACCCAGGATACATTGTGAGGAGAACAGATGAGTCATGTGATCTGATTGTAGAGTCCCAGGGCAGGCTGTCAGGAGCACAGGTGACTCAGGTGATCTGATTGCAGAGACCCAGGGTAGGCTGTGAAGAGCACAGGTGAGCTAGTTGATCTCACTTCAGAGACCCAGGGCAGGATATGAGGAGGAAAGGTGAGCATAGTGATATCACTGCACAAACCCAGACAAGGCTTGAGGAGGACAAGTGAGCCATGTGACCTGACTGCAGAGACCAGAGCAGGCTGTGAAGAGGACAGGTGAGCCAGGTTATCTCACAACAGAGACCCAGGGTGGGCTGTGTGGAGGACAGGTGAGCCAGGTGATCTCAATGCAGAGACCCAGGTCGGGCTGTGAGGAGGACAGGTGAGCAAGGGGTACTAACTGCAGAAACCCCGGTGGGCTGTGAGTAGGACAGGTGATCTCACAGCAGAGACCCAGGGCAGGCAGAGAGGAGGACAGGTGAGCCAGGGGATATGAATGCCAAGACCCAGGGCATGCTGTGAGGAGGACAGGTGAGCCAGGTGACTTGGCTGCAGAGTCCCAGGGCAGGCTGTGAGGAGGAAATGTGAGCCAGGTGATCTCACTGCAGAGACCCAGGGCAAGCTGAGAGGAGGACAGGTGAGACAGGTGATCTGGCTGCAGAGACACAGGGCAGGCTGTGAGGAGGACAGGTGAGCCAGGAGATCTCACTGCAGAGAACCAGGGTGGGCTGTGAGGAGGACAACTGAGCCTGCTGATCTCACTGCAGAGACTCAGAGCTGACTTTGAGGAGGACAGATGAGCCAGGTGACCTGGCTGCAGAGACCCACGGCAGGCTGTAAGGAGGACAGGTGCGCCAGGTGAATTTGCTGGAGAGACCCAGGACAGGCTGTGAGAAGGACAGGTGAGCCAGGTGATCTGAAAGCAGAAACCCAGGGCAGGCTATGAGGAGGTCAGGTGAGCCAGGTGACCTGACTGTAGAGACCCAGTGCAGGCTGTGAGGAGGATAGATGAGCAAAGGGTTCTGACTGCAGAGACCCAGGGCAGGTTGTGAGAATGACAGGTGAGCCAGATGATCTCCCTGCAGTGACCCAGGGCAGGCTGTGAGGAGGACAGGTGATCCAGGAGATCTTACTGCAGAGACCCAGGGCAGGCTATTACGAGCACAGGTGAGCCAAGTGATCTGGCTGCAGAGACCCAGAGCAGGCTGGGAGGAGGACAGGTGAGCCAGGTGAACTCACTGCAGAGACCATGGGCCGGATGTGAGTAGGAGAAGTCAGCCCAGTAATCTCACTGAATAGACACAGGACAGAATGTGAGGAGAACAGATGAGCCAGGTGATCTGACTGCAGAGTACCAGGGCAGGTTGTGAGGATGAGAGGTCAGCCAGGTTATCTCACTGCAGAGACCCAGGGCAGGCTGTGAGGAGGACAGCTGAGCAAGGGGTACTCACTGCAGAGACCGCTGGCGGGCTGTGAGTATGATAACTGAGCCAGGTTATCTGACTGCAGAGACCCAGAGCAGGCTGTGAGGAAGACAGATGAGCCAGGTGATCTGACAGCAGAGCTCCAGGCAGGCTTTAGGGTGGACAAGTGAGTCAGGTGACCTTACTGCAGAGACCAGTGTAGGCTCTGAGGAGGATAGGTGTGCAAGGGGTTCTGACTACAGAGACTCAGGCCAGGCTGTGAGAAGGACAGGTGATCCAGGTGATCTGACTGCAGAGACCCAGGGCAGTCTGAGAGGAGGAGAGGTGCGCCAGGTGATCTCACTGCAGAGACCCACGGAAGTCTTGAGGACAGGTGAGCCAGGTGACTTTACTGCAGAGATCCAGGGCATGCTTTGAGGAGGACAGGTGAGCCAGGTGATCTGGCTTCAGAGACCCAGGGCAGGCTGTGAGGAGGACAGGTGAGCCAGGTGATTTGGCTGCAGAGACCCAGGGCAGACAGTGAGGAGAACTCATGAGCCATGTGATCTGACTGCTGAGTATCAGGGCAAGTTGTTAGGAGGACAGGTCAGCCAGGGGATCTCGCTTCAGAGACCAACGCAGGCTGTGAGGAGTCAAGGGAGCTAGGTGATCTCACTGCAGAGAAACAGGGCTGAATGTGAGGAGTACAGTTGAGCCAGGGGATCTCACTGCACAGTCCCAGGGCAGCCTGTGAGGAGGACAGGTAAGCCAGGTGACCTAACTGCAGAGACCCAGTGCAGGCTGTGAGGAGGATAGGTGAGCAAGGGATTCTGACTGCAGAGACCCAGGGCAGTATGTGCGAATGACAGGTGAGCCAGATGATCTCACTGTAGAGACCCAGGGCAGGCTGTGAGGAGATCAGGTGATTCAGGTGATCTGGCTGCAGAGGCCCAGGCAGGCTTTGGGGAGGACAGGTGAGCCAGGGGATCTCACTGCAGAGACCCAGGGTGGGCTGTGAGGAGGATTGGTGAGCCCAGGTTACCTGGCTCAGAGACCCATGGCAGACTGTGAGGAAGGCAGGTGAGCCACATGATCTAACTGCAGAGACCTTGGGCAGGCTTTGAGGAGGATAGGTGAGCCATGTGATCTGACTGCAGAACCCCAGGAAGGCTTTGGGGAGGACAGTTGAGCCAGGGGATCTCACTGCAGAGTCCCAGGGCAGGCTTTGGGGAGGACTGGTTAGCCAGGTGATCTCACTGCAGAGACTCAGGGCAGGGTTTGAGGAGAATAGGTGAGGCAAGTGACCTGGCTGCAGAGACCCAGTACAGGCTATGAGGAAGGCAGGTGAGCCAGGTGATCTGGCTGGAGAGACCCAGGGCAGGCTGTGAGGAGGTCAGGTGAGCCAGGTGACCTGCTGGCCAGGTGATCTCACTAAAGAGACCCAGGCCTGGCTGTAAGGAGGGCAGTGGCTAGAAACAGCACCTACTGTCCATAAGGGGATATGCCCAAGAATTGGTATATTTCATTGTCTTTGAAAATGAGCAAATCATTGAAGTTCTCACGTGAATGGGTTATCACAAGTAGATATTGAATTCTAAACATACTGTTTCTGTGTGTCGAGAACAAATTAGATGTTGAACAGCTATAATCTTAAAGAAAAGAGAAGGAACCCAATTTGGGACGTGGTCTCATCTAAATAAACAACTCTAAAGAGTCAACAAATAATAATGTAGCATTTGGTGTTTCATCTTCAAAATCTCAATACATTTATTCTTATTATTTTTAGAAATCTAATAGTTTGGTATCTAGTAATGGAAAATGGTATCTAGTAATGAACTAGAAAATGAGAATAACACAAATAATTGCAGTACAAGGAGAACTTATGTGGGACCTGAGTTTTCTTTTAATTTCAACTCTTTATTCATTCACTCTTTCATTTACACTCACTCAGAGCAAGAGAAGTAAGTGATAGTTAGGCTCTTTTTTTCTTTTTACATGAATTATGGTGTCAGAGTATACAGGTTTAAATTATGTCTCCATATCTTATCAGTTCCAAGACAGTGCAGATTCTTAACCCCCTGGGGCACAGTTTCCACCTATCACGTGGCTGTGATAATGTCAGCTGTGACCTAGGGTCATTCTCAGTGTTGGACATGTGCCTCAAAACACCTCCACAGAGTTCCAGACACTGTGGTTGCTATGGCCAGCCTCAGTGGTGTGGTGCTGAGCTGGGAGAAGAGGCTCTTGTCCTGGGCAGTATCTGGACCCTGGGAACCAAAATGAACCTACTGAGTCTTCTGTGAAAAGAGCAGAGCCGCCCCGTTCAGTCTGTCACGAGACCACAAGGCACCATCAGCCTGGCGGCCTCTTCCCACCTTCCTGCTCTAGGTACACTGACCCAACCAGAACCTGAAATAGTCAAAATATTTGGCTTCCAATAATGCCATATATTATATATGTCTATGTCTTTACTGTTCTATTTTGTTTTGCCATTCTGAATGCTGATTTTATATGGATTTATATAAATTTATAACTTTTTTAAAAAATGAATAAATTATAATATTTAAATAAGAAAATCTAATAACTGTCTTCTCATTAAGGAAATTCATAGTGTTTTAAACTGAAAATTAAGTAACCTACCATCATCTCTCTTGTCTGTGCTCACTTACACGTTTATAGAAATATACAAAGCTTATATTTATAAGAAAACAGCAAACTCTCATTAAAATATGTATTCTAAGTCTCATGTAATGAACTAGAAAATGAGAATAACACAAATATTCAGAGTATAATCATGTTGATATCCAACCCCTCACTCATATTCCACCAAATATTGTAAATGTAAAGTATGTTTCTCTGGCATGTAGATGCTCCAGGGATTTGATACAGAGGACACACATTTGCACTGCTCCACTGGGTACCAAACATGATGAAGAAATGGTAACTGAAACCTAAACTCCTCTAAAGGATGTAGCCAAAGTCCAGTTCCAAACAGGCATGATCATGAAACACAGACTAAAATTTAAAAACTTTTTTTTAAAAAAAATATTTATTTATTTATTTATTTTTAGTCATACATGACAGCCAAATGAATTTTGACATATAATACATACATGGAATGTTTTTTATCATGGGAACGCCACACATTTGTAAGGACAAGATCACCACTATTTGAGAGCAGGATGCTTCCATTAGAGAGAAGGGACAGTGCTTCCCAGTTAAGTGGACCTTTGGAGACAAAGGAAGGGAAGAACAGGGTGGTCCCCAGAACCTGTCCTGGGGTGAGGTCTCAGGCTAAGGCTGCTAAGAGGTTCCTCCAGGAGAAGATTGGGCTATGTCTCCTGCCACTGAGGGGTCTCAGGAGGGATGAGAGTGTGCAGGCACACCCATGGTGAGGAAGAAGTGAACAGGGCACACTCAGAGCAGCCACAGCCCGTGTCCATCAACAGCAGGACTTGGTCCAGGCTGCACAGACATCTCTCAATCCAGGTTGAGTGACACAGTGAGGACCTCAGACCTACTTCAGTAGCCACAGAAACACCAGCCCAGTGACACTTATAGAGGGGTCACAAGGAACTGCTTGCCCAGCCTTGTCAGTTGAAGGGAAGTGACTCTTGGCAGTGATAGTTGGTTTGGAATGTCCTGTGTTCTGATTCATTTGGAGCTTAGTGGACAAAGGTATCCCTAGTGCTGCCCTCATCTCCAGGAAGGTCCATCGTGATGCTGCTGGCACTGTGAACTTGCTGAACAGTGACCCCCATCTAAATTTCATCCTGTCCTCAGAGGACTCTACTCCTGAAGTAAAACAAGCAAATCCCACATCCTGATTTCCTGATTACAATGTGGGTGTAGTGAGTGTGTAAACTTCAAATTAACTTCATACTTCAGATTACTTTCATACTTCAATACACACAGTTCACACTCAAATCATGAGTTCACTGTATGCCACCACATCAGGCTTTACTTCAGAGGGTACAGCAAAGGCCAGGGGAGCTGGAGGACCCTGCTGCCCACAGGACCTGGGTGGGGAACTGTGCTGCAGGCAGGTCCTCACCTCCAAGACCCACACACTCTGACACAACCATCTTCCTGGGGAGACTTTAACCTCTGCTGTGGGCTCAGCACCCATTAGGATGTTTACCCCTGTGGCCTGGCCCCCCATGTGGGGCATGGACCAGGACTGAGTCTGCAGGATCCCATGTTCTTGCTCTTCCATATAATGTGGCATCCAGTGGTGGGGTCCCCTGGGGCTTCACACTTGTCTCTTCCCTCTTTCCCTGAATGTGGTTTTGCAGGAGGGATCAGAATGCCCTGACCTGGTCTTGAACACCTGGAGAGCTGGGCAGGACTCCTTCCTTCTGCAGCTAGACCCAGGGCAGCACCTGTCCCCAGCCCTGGTGGGGACCTGAGAGAGGAGGAGCCTGAGGAGGTCTTGGGAGGCTCACTCCAGGCCTCCCCACCTGAGCTGTGACTCTTCACTTCATGTCACCCCAAATATAAATGTCACCACATGTGGACAATCTTTCTCCCATGTCTGGCACCCACCGTGGTGTCTGTGTGGTGCCAGAAACACTGTGACCAGCATAGGAGAGAGGCCTCCTTCAGGGGCTGAGGGTCAGGGTGGGACATGGCCTCCTGCCTGGGAGGAGGAAAGGAAAGGCAGGCTCTGTGTAGGAGGGAGGGTGACCTCAGCCTGTGACAGGACACTCCCCAGTATCCCTTTCCAGCCTCCCTAAGGAAGCACATCCTGGGCTCTTCTGAAGGACTGAACAAAGGACTGTGGGTGTTTCAGGTAAATGTAAATATAAATGGACTCAGGTTTGATTTTCCCTTTGCATTGCCAATTCCTGGGGAATACATTATAGTAATTAGCACCCGATGGTCTGCAGGGGTCAGCACAAGCTGAGACCACTGGACTGGGAAATGCCTTCTGTTTGCCCAGATCTGCAGCTCCCTTCTCATGGCCACACTTCCCTGGATGTCCTTTTCCTCTGGATCCTAGGGGCACAGAGGGGGGCCCTGCTGTGTGGGATTGACATGTAAATGAGGGCACCTGCAGGCAGCCCCTGGCCTTGGGCTGCAGAGGGAGGATTTCTAGGGGCAGCAGGAAGACAGCAGGACACCTGGCCTAGGACAGGAGGGGGGTTCCCTGTGCTAAGAGGAGGAGATGAGCACAGCATGGCCTGCCCCAGCCCAGGCTGTTGGTGCCTGGACACTGTGTCCCTCCCTAGGCACAGGGAGCTGGGGCAGCCCTGTGTCTGCTGTGAGCACTTGTGCAAGTCTCCCTTGAAGCCTGGAGGCTGGAGCTTGCTTCCTGCTCCTCCCCTCAGGGCCACTGGCAGAGGCAGGGGATGCAGGTCAGGTCAGCAGTTTAGGAGGAACTGGCCTCATCTCCCAGAGTGTGGGGATCTGGTCACAGAATTCATCTCCTTCAGGGTAACTTGGGCTCCTCTTATCAACATTATTTTGGGCCTGCATTTCTCCTGCAGTGAACAGGTAGTTTGCTAAGGAATGTGACATATCCTCTCCACTTAGGTCAGGCAGGGCTGCAGCTAAATTGCTTCTTGGAAAAGAATGCATTCTGCACATGCAGGCTATTGATAAATACCTGTAAGGAACCAGAGGAGGAGAGGCCCCTTCTTTCTTAAGTGTCATCTCCAGAGGAGCCCTCCCCTGAGTGATGGACATGAGCCAGACGCGCTGCTGAATTTCCATTAATTACCATGAAGCAAAGTAACCATCCCAGTCCTTCCCCACACTAAACTCAGTCCAGGGTCCCAAAATGTGAACAAAAAAAGTGCTGTTCCCATGCAGAGGAAACTCCCACCCTCTCAGAACTGTCTGGTGGGCAGAGGTCTGGGCCTGGCCTGGGTCCCTTCCTTGGAGTCCTTAACACAATGTGTCCATTGCAGCTGCAGCTGTAGCTCACAGGACTGGCTCTGAGGGCTGCAATGATCCTAGGCATGTGGGAGTGTCACCTTGAGTTGTGAGGTTTTGCAGATGTGAGCCTTGACTGCTGGATCTCTGACCACACAGAGCCCAGGTGAGTTCTGAGAAGCCAGGGGAGGAGCAGGGCGAGGTGTGGACAGTGTGGACAGCTAACGACTTCCCACTGTGTCTCTAAAGGCTCCTCTGTCAATAGAAGATATTATTCCAGTAGTGACCATGAAAAAACTCCAGGTAGATTCCAACAATGAGACAGGACTCAAGGAAAAGGCATTCCTGGGAGTCACTGAAGTATAACTGCTCAGCTGGAGACAGAGCAAGAGGCTGTGAAATCAGAAAGAAAAAAGAAATGTGACTTTTCACCTTCAGCAGCTAATGGTGCAATAAAAGAGCTGTGATGTCTTTGGGCTTTGAGTGCTTGACTCCCAGCCATCTTGCTGTGCTGTCAAGGTGTCTTTCCCACCAGATCAGCTGTCTCCTGAATCTGCCTCTGACATACGTGAGCACTGGGGTTGCCTGGGTAATGCCTGTTGAGAATGGAGCACAAAGTCTCTGGGTGGGGTCTGGTGCTGAACCCCAGTGCAGGTGTCTCATAGACCTGGATCTTTCATGGCTTCCCAGACCCTGGATGTGGAGGGTATGCTGTTCCAGAGAGCTCAGGTGCAGGGTGGTAAGGAGCCCTCTTCTCTAAGGGACTTCAGGTCTTGCTCAGCAACCTCAGGGTTGTGTCCTGGCTGTTTACTCCTGGTGCACTGATGCCCTCGTGGTCAGGTCACCTGAAGAATCCCCTAAGTGTGGTGAGGTTGTAGCAACTCAGCCACGTGCAAGGTGAGCCCTGAAGCTGGTGTGGCCCCAGGTCCTGGAGAGTGTGCCAGAGCTGGAGCTTCTGAGCTTCTTAGCTGTTCTCACCTCAGACACATATTTCATAGTTTAGCCACTTTTTTTTTTTTAATGCTTATGTGCTCTGTTTTGTTTCAGAATTTTCTCAAAGGTCAATGGAAGAGATATGTAATTTCCCCTTTCTAACATTGTTTTATTTCTACCTGAAGAAACTCCAGGTAGAATCCAACATTGAGACAGGACCCAAGGCAAGGGTGTTCCTGGGAGTCACTGAGTTGTAACTGCTCAGCTGGAGACAGAGCAAGGGGCTGTGAAATCAGAAAGAAAAAAGAATTGTGATTTTTCACCTTTAGCAGCTAGTGGTGTAATAAAAGAGCTGTGATGTCTATGGGCTTTGAGTTTTCTTTAAATTTTGCTGTTATGTTAATATTTTCATATAAAATCATAGTGGTTTTATATCATTATTTTATCAAATATTTTGTGTGGCAATTGACCACTGGCTGACATGAATTCAGACACACTTGTGTGTGTGTGTGTGTGTGTGTGTGTGGTCACCTTGTCCTTTAATTTGTACAATTGGTGACATATTTTTGCACTGACTTCAACATCACATTTTTAGCATAAACCTAAAAAAAAGAAACTAAACTCAGGAGTAGGGTGTTGGCCTCTTCCCAGGTGGTAGTGGTGATCAGCCTCCTGAGCCCCGGGGCTACACACAGCCCCTGATAAGAAGGCAGGAGGGTCCTAGGAGCAAAGGGCGAGGCTGAGCCAGGGTGTGTGTGTCACTCAGCAGGCTGTGTCCCTGTGGAAGTGGCTGCTGCTCCCCAGAGCACAGGAAGAGCAGGCTCTGCGCTCAGGCTGGCCCCCTGCGCTGGTGCGGGCAGCCTGTCTCCAGCCAGGGAGGCTGAGAATCTGGCAGGGCTCCGGATCCCAGAGCCAGTGATCCCAGAGCCAGTGACCTGTTAGGCCTGTAGGTTTGGGGAAGTGGTGACGCTGGACCCAGCTGTCCGCGGCCCTGGGCTACAGGGGAGGGTGATGGTTCCCCAGAAGTCACTAGGCAGAGAAGTGGCCCCTTTAACAGACGAGGGGCGGAGCTTCAGCATTGCCCTCCCACCCAGCCCAGTGGCTCCACACAGAGTCACCTGGGCAGGGAGCAGGAGAGGAGCCCCTGCCTGCTGCATTCAGCCGGGCTGCTCTACAGGACGGGCGCTGGGCAGCCTCAGCTCTCCGGTCACTCCAACACCGGGGGCGCAGCTATCAATTCAACAAGATCCTGTCCCAAAATAAAAACTTTAAAAAAAAAAAAAAAGAAAAAGAAAAAAAGGCCTGGGGATGTGGTTCAATTGTTAGGCACCCCTGGGTTCAATCCTCAGTACCAAAAAAAGAAAAAAAAAAAAAAAAAGGGGCAAATATAATTTGTGTGATGGAGATTGAAGACAAAGCCTAAGAAGTGAGTGGCTGAACTTCTTGCATCTTGGAAAAGATGAAAAGGAAGGCAAAACACAAGAGGTTAAGACATGAGAAGCTTATGGGTGGCTATAGGGTGCATTGGCCTGGGGCCAGCATGGTTGATTGGGCCTTGTTTTAGTCAGTTTTTTGTCAGCTGTGACTAAAAGACCTGTCAAGAACAATGCGGAGGGGGGACTGTTTGTCCCAGGCAGGTTTTAGAGGTCTCAGTTTATAGATTGCCTAGGACCAATAGAGATTACCCTAGGACCTATAGATTGCCCTAGGACCAAGGTGAAGTAGAACATCTAGCAGAATGGATGACGGAAGAAAGCAGCTCCAGACATGGCAACCAGAAAGCAGAAATAGAGCTCTGCTAACCAAAAATAAATGTAAATCCTGCAGGAACTCCCCCCCCCACCCAGCTCCCCCAGCCACACCCACATGCATGCAGTCACCAAGAGTTCATCCACTCAAGTGGGTCGATGCTGTGCTTGGATTATGGCTCTCATAACTCAATCGTTTCACCCCAACTTTCTTACATTGTCTCACATATGAGCTTTTGGGGGACACGTAGCTAAACATTAACAGTGTTTGATGAAAATTCTTAACCTAAAAAATAAGAGAGGAAAACAGAAAAGGAAAGCAGGAGGGAAGCCGTAAGTAGGCAAGAGGTGGAGAGGAATTAACTTTGAGTGTGCTTTTGTTGGGAAAATTGAAATTGTTGAATACAATTTTTTAAATAAGACTGTTGTGTGGTACAATAAGAGTTTTTTCTGGATGTAGAATGTTGGATTGTTCCTCAATGGGCAGGAGGCAGTAAGAGTCAAAACTGCTGGCATATGCACATTGTAGGTGTAAACAAGTCATGACACTTGATGTGTCTTTCAGAATTTATTAAAAAAAATTATAACAAGGATGTCCTTTATGTAATGAGTCCACTTTATTTTTTGAGTGTGGGGATTAGGAAAAACTTAAAAGCCATCTAATGGGCATTTGGCAGAAAAAAAATATGATAGTCCAGCCTTATGGTGTTCTATCACCACATCCAGCAGATTCAGGGGATCCGAAATGATCTTAGTAATCCACATGGCTTGTTAAAGGAATACTTGATGACTTCAATGGTTTTCATCTTTGGAATATGTTAAAACATACAATATGGTACATTCTTGGAATTGTGTGTTTGCTACTAATTTTCATTTGTGTTATAACAACAGGATCTTCTGTTTAGAAATCTGACAGCTCCAAATAATAACAAATCATTTGTGCTTAAAAATAAAAAATGGGGAGATGTGGAAAGAGGTGACATGGATCAGGTTCTCTGATTGCCTCGTGGATGTGATGCACTTGCCCTGGGAAATTCCTGTGTAAAAGTCAAGTTGCCCAGTTGCTCTAGTGACACCCTGCCTGAAGAGGCTCTGTGAAGAGACACAGAGTCACATCAGTCTTGACCTTGAGATCACACACCACTTCCCAGCAATGGAGAATTCTGAGTATGACAAAGCCACAATGTTTCACCCATGCTGTGACCTCTACACCTGCACACTTATCAGAAACTCTGGAAAAGGGCTTCCTGGGTGTTAACAGGATGCCCCTAGGTTTACAACAGTAGAATAGTTACAAGAATGTTTCTAGTCTTGTAACTTTTTAATGCACAAAGAACAATGCCTCTACAGTCTTTAACTTCCTGATTATGAGACACTATATAATACATGTGTTGTGCCTGCTGTGGGTCACTTCTTCTCCATTAGAGATGAGTGCTTCACCTGATGCCAGATTTCTCTCTAAATGTGTGTCTTTCCTAATCCCCCATCATCCCTCACTGGTTTTTGAATTAAGGTCTATGCAGGTCAGAGCACAGAATTATTGGAGATTGCCTATATCAATTTTAGATTGATTCTTTTTTCCTTTATTTTGCATGAAAATATCATTGGGATTTTTGATAGGATTTCATTAACTTTGTAGGTAAGTTTTGGATAGTTTTGATTATATTATGTCCTTGGAAATGTGAATACTAGCTGTCTTTTCATTTATTTGTATATGCTTTCATTTCTTTCAGGATCATTTTATAGTTCTAGGTGTATAAGCCTTTAATCTTCTTGGCTAAGTTATTTCCCAACTTCTATTCATAGTATTTTTTTCTTTCCTTTTCAGATTACTCATTATTAGTGTATATTAATGCACCTTAGTTTTGCAGATTGAGTTTTATGCTCTGCATCATTGCTGAGTTCATTTATTAGTTTCCTTAATTTTAGTGTATTTGAATTTGTTACTCTTTGTTACTCTTTTTCTTCAGTAGATAATTTGCCATTGGGCATGGTGGCACTCACTTGTTATCTCAGTTCCTCAAGGGGCTGAGGCCAGCCTGGACAATGTAGTGAGATTTAAAAATAAAAATATAAAAAGTGTGTAGCTCACTGAAAGGTACAGCTGCAGCTCAGTGTAATGTGCTTGCCTAGCCAAAGCCAGACTGCAGTCTGCTCAGAAGACTGGCAGTTGTTAACATTTGTTTTCCCATTAGCATTGGAAAAGTCGTTTCTGTAGACTAGACTAACAGAATGTGTTTTGGAGATTTATGAAACTTTCTAGGGGTGTCCCTTGGAAGGTGTCATCTTGTTGAATATTAGTTGTTTCTAAATCCATGCTATGTTTTCTCTTATCCCACACTGCTTTAACTTTAGTTAATAGACAGCTTCATGTTGTTCTGTTTGTTGAATATTACTCTTATTTACTACTTGGCAAAATGTTATCTGGAGTAAACCAATTGCTACCTTTGAAATGTTTTTGTTTATTACTAATCAAATAGTTTGAGATGATTTCTACAAATAGTGACAGCTTCTCTGAAATATGATCTTCTGGGCAGCTGGTTAGATACTCTGCCTGGAGCATGGGCTAGCGGGGAAGCTGCTCATGCCCTCAGCACTGGTGTAAGAGTGGGACAAGATGGTAGAGTTTGGGAAGGAAAAAAGAAATCCAGTAAATACTATCTGGCTTATATAAATTCATTAGGAATAATGAGCCATGCTTCACCATTAGGGAGGTATAATCTATCCAAATCCAGATTTCCCATGTATCAGCAAAGTTCCAACTTTGTGTGCAGACATTTCTAAAGATATATGAGTTCAGGAGTCCTAATGAGAAGAATCCCTTCTTAGCAAGCAGGTAGTTGGAATTTGTTTTTAGATGCGTGTTTGAGGTTCAGTCTGCAAAGGGAAATTACGATGGCCCAGGATAATATCTTTCTCCCAGAACTCTCCAGTGACAAGGCTATTCTTGCTCTGCTACTGCTTTTCTGCATAACTTAATCCTAGTGTAGGAATGTCTGCATTTGAGGAAATGAGTCCAGACGGATTCTGAGTTTTGGTGACCAAATCACAGAATAAGTATTTGGAGAGCACAGAATCATGTGAACACTGTCATGTTAAGTGCAGATTCCTAGTACTGCTAATCTCACCAGCCCTCAACTACACATTTGTGGGATATTTTATAACTCAGTTGCCTTTGAGAATGTGGCTATGAACTTCACCCAGGAGAAGTGGGCTTTGCTGGATCCATTCAACAAGAATCTCCACAGAAATATGATGTAAGAAGTCTCCATGATTTCTTTACTTAATCCAATAGAGAACATGTGGGCTTTTGCTTTTAATTATTGTGAGGTCTTAGATTTGAGATATGTAAATAAAATAGTATAGTAAGCAAAGGAGACATGATCCAGTGTATAGTATGTTATGGGGAAACACTAAGAAAACACACAAAGTCAGAATTTGAAACAAATTAAAGAATTTTTATTTGACCTATCTTATCCTGGCCAGGGTTGTTTCTGACATAGCCTAAGTAGCTCTCTGAGAGAAACATGCCAGGCTGTCTGTGGTTCCAATATTTACAGAAGACAACTACATCATACGGAATTTTGCAAATTGCAAGCATGCAAGAGTACAGGGGCTGAGAACACAAAAGAACCACTTCTTGGGGACTTTACAGTTGCAGGCATACAAAGTGCAAGTGGGTGCACAAAGTGCAAAAATACACGTTTTTATCATCTTTAAAATAGCTCATAAAATAGTTTCACAGAGAAACTATAAAGATGTAGTACTTCTTCTATCTTACTGTTACTTCTTCTATCTTATAACTAGGGCAAACTAAGGTAACTTAACATTACTAATTTTATAACTTATAATCCTGTTATAATCTTATAATTTTCTTATTCATACTCTTTCATTAATCTATATTTCCTAATCTATAACCTATAACCTATTACTTGTATTGATTTGAATCAGACTATAACACAGTACAATAGAAGTACAGTAGAATTTTTGTAACTCACTGTAGTTCAAATGATTTTACTGGGTCTGCCTTTTAGGCTGCAAATGCAAATACCAGAACATTGATGAGGAGAACAAAAATTCTGGGAGAAATCAAAGGTAATTTGTAGTCATTCAGCATGGAGTGACCCTTCAGGGAATCATAGCATGATATGGATTTTTTTTTGAGGGGGGGTGTGAGCCATTTCAATTGAACCCTGGACCTTGAGGAGAGTATGCAAACATTTTTATCATTAACCTACATATCCTTTTCATGTAAATTGTAAGACATATAAAACAAATTATCAGAACTTTAAATATATTTATTCTTTGTATTTTTCATGAGTGTCACATACATCATACAACACAGATGTTCCAGAGTTTACAAAATAATTGAATTTTAAGCACTGCTAAGTAACTACATTCACAAATATCACTGTGTTTTTAAAATATATTTTTACTTGTCAATGGACACAACATATTAATTCATTTATTTTTTAATATGTTGTTTAGATGTTGATGAACCTTTATTTTTTTCATTTATTTATATGCATTGCTGAGAATCAAACCCAGTGCCTCACACATGCTAGGCCAATGCTCTACCACTGAACCACAACCACAGCCTGCTTGTTCATTTATTTTTATGTCATACTCAGTATTGAATCTAATGTGTTACATGTGAGGCAAGTGCTCTACCACTGAGCTACAACCCCAGCCCAAATATCACTGTTTTAATAATAGCTATTGGAAAGCCATGTTACAAATTAATAAATACATTTGCTTTTTACTAATTTACACATATTACAAACCTAGGCTGGGCAGCATGGCACATGCAAATAATCTCATTGGCTCAGGAGACTGAGGCAGGAGGAAAACAATTCAAAGCCAGCTTCAGCAAAAGTGAGGTGGAAAGCAACTCAGTGAAACCCTGTCTCTAAAGAAAATACAAGAAGGGCTGAGGATATGGTTCAGTGGTCGAGTGTCCCTGAGTTCAATCCCTGGTACCAAAAAAAAAGCCCTTAAATTTTTGCTCATATTGATAGTATGTAAACCCAAGACCTATTAGTTAAAGAAAAATTATTAATAAGAAAAACACAATAATGTCCTTGTTATTTTTAATAGCAGTCATGTAGTAGAGGAATTGTACAATTAAAAAGGAAGTCAGGGCTTGGGGCTTTGGGGCTGTAGCTCAATGGCAGAGCGCTTGACTCGCATGCGTGAGGCACTGGGTTCAATCCTCAGCACCACATAAAAATAAACAAATAAAATAAAGGCATGCTGTCCATCTACAACTATAAAACGTATTTTAAAAAGGAAGTCAGTGAGAAATCTTCAGTAAAATTCCAAATTTTAAATCTGTAAAAAGAAAATACTTATTAGTATAAATTCATATAAATGAAGTATATGTGACATTTCTTCACATGTTATTCATTCCTTAATGGGCACACCATATTTCACTCTGGAAAGAAAGCATAGGAGACTGAGGAGGGTGGAAAGGAGCCATATAAATTCAAACAATACAAGAGTTCAAAGGCAGCCTCAGCTAAAGCAAGGCACTAAGCAACTCAGTGAAACCCTGTCTCTAAATAGCATTTAAAATAGGTCTGGGAATGTGGCTCAGTGGTCCAGTGTCCCTGAGTTTAATACCTGGTACCCCCTCCCCCAAAAAAGTGTGTCTGAGTTTGCTATTTGTATTTGACATTTAACTGTTTGGATATTGAACAACAAAGAGAAACTAATGAGAAGCTATATTGGAAGCATATGTGAAAATTTCTAAGGCATTCACATAAACATGAGCACACACAACACCAAACTCAATTAGCTCAGCAATGTTGCAGATGACAAGAGGAATACACACAGAAACAGAAGATTTTTACACTGGAAATGAACAATCTCAAAATGAAAACAAGAAGCAGTTCTATTCAAAATTGTATGAAAAAAAAAAAATACTTGGAAATAAATCTTACAACAGAAGAAGGTTAAGACCTATTGACCAGAAAGGTAAGACAGAAAGTTGAAAGTAATCGAGAAAGAGCTAAATAAATGGGAAGTAGCTAATATTCAAGCACAACAAAACTCAACAGTGTTAAGATCATGTTATTCCTTATATACTGCATCCAACAGAATACAACAAATATGATAGTGTATCATTGTGCATCTTGGATCCAAAGGTCTTGAGTACTTCTTGTCTTCCTAGTAGAACCCTCCTTTTCCATGAGAGCAAAGACTGTGCTGCTGATGGAGAAGGAGATACATGGGGAGGAGAACCAAGGTGCCCCAGCCAACAGCCAGTTCCCCCCAGAAACAGAGCTGCCTGGTCAATATGTAGAACACATGTCTGTGTGGGCCCCGCTGTGCCCAGATTGCTGACCAGCTCATCCTTGAGCTGGTAAGTTGTGGAGTGATTTGTTCTACAGTCAGAGCCACCTGACACATAGACCCAGTGCAGATGGGAGGCCAGGGTTCAACAACACATTCACTGGAGTTACTGGCCAACAACAGGAAGCCAACAGGCACTGAGTTATCCTCCCCTTGTTCAAGGTTGAGTTTCCTATTAGATGGTGTTGAGTTACACAGGTATGCATATGAACATCTGTACATGTGATTGGTAGTCACAGAGCAGTCCACACATGTGAAGAGGAAACAGTCACAGCCTGAAGATTAGAGTCAAGGTCCAACTACAAAGTAAGTACAAGTGAAAATCGTGCACAAGTGAGAGTGGGAGCTGGGAAGCAAGCCTCAGATTACCAAGCTCTGCTTTATTACCTGTGGTTGGAGTCAATAGGTCAGACACCTGATATGACTCATTTTGGGGGGATAGTAATGGGCTAAAGCAAGGGTGGATTTTATAGGCTGATTCGTTAGGTTGGGACAGGAGTGTGGAGAGGGGGCTTATTGTATTGTGGTTAGGGTTGGAGGTCAGGTGCCAGGCATTCCTTATGTACTCCTCCCTCTAGCTGAGGCCTGGACTTTTCAAAGAAGCTTCAATTTTACCCCAGACAAGGTGGGTGAGGAAACAGCTGCACATAGGGGGAAATGGCCTTGGACTTATTCTGCATATTCGTCAGGAAGTATATCTTTAATCTGCTACCTGCACATCTAAACTGTAGAGGTGAGCTGTGGACACAGCTGAAGACTTAGGGTTCTCTTCACTTTTTTTTTTCAAATTTATTATTATAATTTTTTTTTATTGTTGTTGTTTTGTTATCTGATTTCTGGAAGGAGATGGGCCACCACCAAGCAACAGGTGGGGAGGTGTGGTCAACCTGTGGAGATTTTTTTGCCTGCGTCTCCAGTTCTCTCCTGGGGCTCTATTGTTTGGAAAGCAGGAGAGCTACTAGCAGGGAAGAGATGTATCCTCATTGTAGCATAAAAGTGGGTGAATGTTGCTGACAGACATCAGGGGTCACAAACCTCAGAGATGCACCTGTTATGTGGCAGCCACAAAGATTAGATTGGACTCCTGACCACATGGAATGTGGCTGGTCTGCACTGAGCTACTGAGAGAACACCATAAATTTTAAAGAAATAGTACGATAAAGACAAGTAGTTAATTAATAGTAATTGAAGGTTTATGGAAAATAACATTCCTACAAGACAGCTCACCAAGAAAAATGAAAAGACAGTGTGGTTTGAGAGGAGGGAGGGAAAATTAACCATACATTAACAATGGACACTGAGGGAAAAAGCAAAATTTCATCCCTTTTTGGGTTCTTCCCCAGCATATCTACCAAAAGCAAACATTTACCCCTGCCCAACTGAAATGCCAGATTCGTGGGACCCCAATAGACCTCCAGGAGCCAAATTCGATGCAATCACACAAGAGTCTTTATTGCAAGCTCAAGCCTGGACTCACAACCATTTCCGATGCAGGGGTCCTGAGGAGTGAGTCCTGGCCCTTGGTTCAGTGAGGATTTATAGGTTTTTGGGGGATACTCTATGTGTCACAACATCACACAGCAAATCATTTCATACTGTGGGAAAAACAAACAACAACTCTTAACATTGATTAACACGTTCACTGGCGGGAACAAGTTGGGTAAGGGTGATTGGTTAGTTCAAGTGGTGGATACATTTGAACTGATTGGTGTAGGCCGTGAAGGGTTGCAAGGGTGTATATGCTAAACTGCAGGGTTGCCTAATCCTGTTATCAATCCGCAAAACTACTGGGAGGGTCACCTGGCATTTCAGGTATTTTCCCTGTCTCATGCTGATTGGTGGTTGCTAGGGGGTTGCTATGGGTCCTTACCTAGCATAACTGAGTCAGGGACACCTGGTGCTACAGATCTCTCCTCTTATTTAGGAACAACTCAGCAGGGTGGGTATGTGCCTAGGAGGCTCCATGAGTTTTTCCAAGGACAAAGGTCATGCCCCCTCCCTCTGGACAGGCCTTGAGGTAGAAGCTGGTTTCTCAAAAAAATGGAGTCATATCAGTTTCTCACAACCACAGTGAGTCCTGAAGGAGGGAGGCAAACACTGAAAGGCTGGGTCCTGAATTTTTTACCCTTTCCCATAGCAGATGATTCCTGGAAGGAGAAAAGCAAATAGTGAGGCTCTAGGTAACAATGGGTCCCAGAGATAAGCAGGGAACACCTAGTTGTGAGCTTTTCCCAGTGACAATAAGTTTAAAACTTTTTACAGCTGCCTTCCTGAGTTAAAATTTTAACTTGCAGTACTAGGTTTCTGACTGTCCAAACTGCATGTCTACAGTCTCCAAACTCCTGTATCACGGTGGGGTGGGGGGTAATGTATTTCCATACCCAGAAAATGAAACTTCCTATGCCTGATGGATTGACTTCCCTGAAGAATAAAGGAAAGTTGGTGACCTGAGGTTTGCTTCTCTTCTCCTGCCTCGGTGGATTGTGGGCCATGCGCATACATAATACCTCACTGCATCGGCTGCATAGAAAAACAATGATATTTTATGTATATTACATTAAAGAACTCACAACCAATTTCACCTGTAACTGACTCTCTTGTTTTTAGTTTTTTTTTTTTTGCTAGACAATCACTCTACCACTGAGGTATGCCTGAGCTATTTTACCTGTTTCTTTATCGTTTTTTAGGTGGCTTTCCGAAAATTTAAAAATACATGACATTTTATTTCAATTAAACAGGGCCTTCCTTTCCATAGCTGGGGCTGAGCCGTCTAAAAGAACACAGGTGAGGAAGGTCATGCAATTTTAAATCGTAATAAAATTCTCAAGTTTACTCCCAATCGTGAACAGCACAGTTATTTGTACATATGGCTGACATTCGTTAGTCCTCTTTGGTTGTTGCCTTCCTCACCAGGAAGAGTTCAAACGTTTCCCGCCAGGCTCAGGTACCCTCTCGCCAAGGAAGCCCTGCCTGAAAAGGGCTGGGCCAAGAGCCTGTCACTCTGGCCTGTTTCAGCCACCGACTGGTTAGAATAGCTGTCACTCAAGACTGTGAGGCGGACAATTAGGCGCTGGGGAGGAACTCTCCAATCAGGTGCGCAGACGGAGGGGAAGGGCGGGCTCTCGCAAACTTGCTGTTTCCTCCATTGCGCTTTTGCCACTTCGCTGGATTCCCGGGGACTCTGCATATCCTGGGGACCCGCCGAGGTCGGATACCGGACGTCCCTAGGAAGGACGGCGGGTCACTGGAGCCCCCCAAAACGATGAATGTGCGGCTAGTACTGGCCGGACCCGGTGAGCACCTGCCTTGGCCACGCGAGTCCCTGTGAGCTGCGGAGCGTGGGGCGGAGTCCCCAATGCGGGTGGCCTGGACCCTGTCCCTTATCCCGCGGGGTGGGGAATGCTTGGTGGCGGGTCCACAAGTCGGCTGCATAGTGTGTTACGAGTCCCTGCTGGCGGGTGACCTTGGACCTTATCCCCCTGATCCCGCGGGGTGGGCTGGGTGGCAGGTCCCCGAGTTCAGCTGCAGAGGGTGACCGAGTCTTCTCTGGCTAGTCGTCCTGGGTGTCTGTCTCTGGGCTGGGCTGGGCTGGGCAGGGCAGCAGGTCCCTGTCCTCTTCCGCTCCGTGTTGGCGACCTCTCTGGGTCATTATCTAGGCAGCTCATGCAGCCTGACGCTCCCGGAGTGTGCAGTGAGCAGGGGAGGGTGACATGGAATCCGGACTCAGGTGTGTTCTGTCAGTGACAGTTGGCCCTTGGGGTCCCCGTCTGTCCCTGTTTTCTCCACAGAATTAACCTGTGCACCCTACAGCACATACTCCTAAGTGTGCAGGAAGCTAGGTGTGAAATCCATTTCCCATTGGGACTTTGCTGCTCCTAGGGCTGGCAGCAGACCCCTACAGACCCCAGCTCTATTTTGTATTTTATTTAGATACAGGATCTCATTGAGTTACTTAGTGCCTTGCGGTTGCTGAGGCTGGCTTTGAACTTAGGATCCTCCTACCTCCACCTCCCAAGGCACTGGAATTGCATGCATGGGCCACCACACCTGACCAGATGGTGTTTTAATTTTGATAGTTTCATCTATTCATTAATTGCACTTCTAAAAAACGTTTTATTTTATTTTATTATTATTTTTTTAATGTGGGCAAAGTTTTCTCAGGAGTGGAAAGCAGAGAGGAATTACCTAGAAAGTCCTCATAAAGTCCTGATGCATCTCTTCATCATGCCCAGGAACAGACACCTGTGCAGAGTCTTTGGGCAGAGGTATTTTTTCAGTACCACACAGGGTCCTGTGTCCTCAGCCCATCTGTCCTTTCCTGGGGCTGCAGCAGGGTGCCCACAGGTGTGCTGTGCCTTGAAGGGTGTAGGTAATTTCAAGCTCTGCATCAGCTCCTCCTAGAGGACAGCCTGAGGTATAGGAAGCAGCCTCTCAGGGGAGCAGCTGGAGATACTCAGGTCAGAAAGTGAGATACTGGTGTTGAGGGAACATGACACACATGGTTCCTGCCCTCAGGATGCGTTCAGAGCTTTGAAGGAAGAACAGTTATCCTAAAGAGCAGGGGAAACTAACCCTAGCAAGGTGGAGCAAAACCCTACAAAGCTCTTCATCAGCAGGAGGTGGGTGGGAAGTTGTGCCTGGAGACAGATGGCCTGACCTGAAGCTGGAGTCTGACAGGTCAGTGTCCAGTGGTGCTGCAGCTGCCTGGATTTGTTGTCTTGGAAAGACTGGCTCAGGTATTTTAGTGTCAGTTTTTTTATTAATTGTTTAATGTAGTTTATTAGTAGAGCTGATCAGAAAATATTCCTAAAGAGTAAGATAGAGATATAATTCAGTAGGGAAAGAAGGCTAGAAACAGAAAAGAAATACTTGGTCTTATATTTCCTTAATTAAAAATTCTTATGTACTGGTTTTGTTCCCCAGAGTGAGTTTACCGAGTCTCTCAGATGCCTTTTTTGCAGGGTGGGGGGTGTTGCTAATTTAAAATATAATTCCAGGGCTTTGCTTTGGGAATGCTACCTGGGAATAGAAAAAGGGAAAGCCTGTTTCAGTGTGGCTGCAGATATGAATGTATTCACAGAAGACAGTGTGGTAGAGAACTTGGTTTCTTCTTCTTTTTTTTTTTTTTAATATTTGTTTTTCAGTTGTAGTTGGACACAATACCTTTATTGCATTTATTTATATGTGGTGCTGAGGATCGAAGCCAGGGCCTTGCACATGCTAGGTGAATGCTCTATCACTGAGCCACAACCCCAGCCTTCTTCTTCTTTTTTTTGGGGTGTGTGTGTGTGTGTATGTGTACGTGTATGTAAGTGTGTGTGCGCTGGGGATTGAATCCATGGGTTTGAGCATTCAAGGCAGGCACTCTACCAAATGAGATAGATCCCCAGTCCATAAGTGTGTTTCTTTATTACAAAAATTCAACCTCACTAAGTTAGTGAGGGCTTTGCTAACTTGCTGAGGCTGGTTTTGAACTGGTGTTTGTTCTGTGTCATCCTCTGAAGTCACTGGGATTATAGGCCTGCACTACTGCACCTGTCTAGTTAAAAATTCTTATGTACCTTTTTCTCCTTTCAGATGTGTTCTTTTTGGGGGAGCAGGGGTGGGAGAGGGGTTTAAAATAGAATTCTACAACTTGGCTTTGGAAATGCTACCTGGGAAAAGAAATAGGAAAGGTTTTGTTCCATTATGGTCGCAGAAAGTGAGTATGTTTCCCCAATACATGTGGCAGACTAATTGGTTCATTATAAAGATTCACTGAATCATGAGCTCTTGTATTTTGGAGGGGAGGGCGCAGGGACAGGGGAGAGTCAGATCCCAGGTCAGAGAATGTTTCACTAGAAGTCATCCTGTTCTCAGGGGTATGTTTCACCAGAATGTTCACCAGAATGTTTCACCAGAAGTCATCCTGTTCTCAGGAAGAAGGGTATATATTGGTTTTTGCTGTCAGTGGGTTGGAGTTCAGGGTCCTGGTTCAAGGAGAGAAATTTGAGTCAGTTTTGCTTAACAAGTATTTTTCTGATCCCTGAAAACAAAATTGGTTCCCTCATCACTTATGAGGGGAAAAAAAGAGGGGAGGGATTTTCAGGATCAGTGTGTATGTGCCGTGGGTTAAAAAGTGTACATCTTTTAAGTCATAATGGGAAGGGGTTTCTGTGCAGGAATTGCTCTAGCAGAATGCAGAGTTGGGGTTATTGAATCAAAGATATTTTGCAGAATTCTCTTTGACACTTTCTTTTTCTTACATATCTTTTTATTTTGGCCAATCCTAAGTTGAGTCCTTTAAACTGAACCTAAGTGATTTGCTTTGCTAAAATCAAATCAGTGAAGTTGAGGAGGGGTGATGGGAGTCCCCAGTTTGTAGTTCTTTGCTCTCAGCAGGACTGGCCCTCCTGCCCTGCAGCTGGCATCTACAGTGGGGCAGTGTTGAGCTGACCCTGAACTAGGGTTTGTGCTGACTGGTGGTGTCAGAATTGAACTTTTGAGTGACTTGTGATTTGGAGAACAGATTGGTGTTCATCAAACTCACATGTGGTGTCAGAAGTGGTTTCAGGAAAGAGGCCTCACAGGCCAGGACCCTCATGTGCCTCCTGGTGGGTGCTTGGGTGCCAGTGACAACTGAGGTCCTGCAGGAGGGAACATTCCACTCTGGGGAGAGGAGAGCACAGTGACCTTCCAGAACCAAATGTCCCAGCTGCTCATGTTTTCCTCATTCCCTAGGAGAAGCCACATGAGCTGCATCCTCTGTGAAAGTGGTCCCCAAGCGGAGATTCCTGGATCAGAGGGTGCTTCCCTGAGCTGGTTTCTGTTGCTTCCTTTATCAAGTCTTGCTGCCGTACAATTCTAGTTTGTCCCAAGAATGTAGCAAGTTCATTTTTCTTTCTTTCTTTTTTTCCTTTGGTAGTGGGGATTGAACTCAGGGGCACTCAACCAATGAGCCTCATCCCTGGCCCTTTTTGTGTAATTTTTTTTTTCTTTTTTTAAATAGCCATTGTCTCACTGCATTGCTTATGCCTCCCTGTTGTGAGCCTGGCTTTGATCTCATGATCCTTCTGCCTCCCGATCACAAGCCAGTGGGATAACAGGCATGTATCATCTCACCCGCCCAAGAATTTCTTTCCTTCTTTAATGGAAGATTTTTATATTATGGATTAACATTTATTTGGATACAGTAATTTGATGTAACAAAGAACAGAGTTTTTGAAACAATTTTTTTAATGCTCAATTTGATATGAATCAATTCACCCATATATTCGTGTCCAAATAGGGATGGGTTGGCCCTGGGCAGGCTGCCTCTCTCCCTGCTCTCTCCAACCTCTGCCTGGAGGTGAGTGCAGTGCTAATTCTGTCTTTCCTTCTAGTTTAACCAGCTGTGAGGAAGCAGAATTTTTCTTAGTTCTGTCTTATTGAGTTTTCAGTACTTTAATGTTACCATTAGTGCTCTATCACTGGAGTTCTATAATGTACAATGTGTAGTTTCTCTGCCTCAGTTGGTTAGACTCCTGTGCTGTCTGAGTCTTTGGGTCTCCCAGTTTTCTTCCCTGTTCCTGCTTCAGGAACCTCACTTGTTTCCAGTTTCATTTTTATGTTTTTGACAATTTCATTCTATTTTTAAATTTGGTCCCCAAGTGTGTACTCTTTATAATTTTGTACACATAGGGAAATTCTCAGATTATTGATTATGGATAAACTGCACTGTAGTATGTGGAGCAGCTCTCTCACTGTTCATCCTTATGTGTTTACCCTCTTACCTGTCTATCCTTTTATACTTCCATGTGGCTATATATTGCTTTTCACTGAATACCATTAGCATGAGCAAATTTCAGTTTATATCCATGTTCTTTGAAATGGTTTTCAGTCATTTTCTCATTTTGAATTTATTTTTGATTTTATATCTTTTACTTTTATTATTCTCTGCACTTGAATTCTTTTTTTCTTGTAAAGACTGCAGACATCTGCCCTGAGGTAGGGTAGCCTTCTTGCACCCTATTGCAGTTTGATGGAGGAAACCCCTTTTTAATAAATGTGAGTGTATCACTCTCTTCTTTTGAATTTATCTTATAAAGAAAACCTACCGGACAGGGGGCATGGTGCATTTCAAGAGATAAATCCTTAGGTGTCCCCTCCTGGACACAGGGAATGAGTCCCCTTGGGCCAAATTTCAGCAGAGTGTGGCTGCCAACATGGGAATGTGTTTACCCCACTGTGTGTGGGTATTCATTCTGAACTGTGAGTGAGGCAGGCTCCTCATCTGAGCTGGCTCAAGTGGTTTCTTTTGCTTTCACTGAGTTTTTTCTTTCTTTTTCTTTTTCTTTCTTTTTTTTTTTTTATTATTGTCATGTAATTAGTTTTTCATTCACTTAATACTTGTACTTCCTGATTGTCTTTATATTTTTCTGTCTGAAAATTAGTTGACAGAGTAAAAGTGTGAGCAGGCCTTTCCCATGAAGCCCTGGCCTCTTCCCAAGTGATTTATGCCTGGCTTCCTCCTTCCCAGTCAGGCCTGACCAGGCGGCACACACCTTCTCTGAGGTCAGGTCAGGCTGCCTTGGAACTAAGGCTGTAATTCCTCACATATGCCTGGGACTCTGTGCCCAGAACAGCTTCCTAGCCAACAAGGCCTTCTTTGGAAAGCCAGGCTCAGCTCTGTGGAAATGTCCCCCTGTTAGGGCAGGTCCCCTTGCAGGGAGGAAGTCCTGCCTGAAAAGGGCTTTTGCCAATACCTTGTCTTCCTGGCCTACATACTCAGGAGCGTGATGCATCTCCTGTCAGTCAGGGCCCCAGAGTGTGCATATTTGGGCTGGGGTGAGAGAGGGGTCTTGTGGAGCCCTGGCAGTCAGCAGGCAGCTGGTGGGAGGGGGTGGCCTTCCACAGCCTCAGAGGCCGGTATCTCTCACCCTGTGGAGCTCAGAATCCATATCCAGGACTGTGTCTTCTCTGCTGTGTGAGGCCCAAGTGGCTTTGGCTCACATTTGTCTCTCTGTGACCTGCAGGTGCTATGAGGTCCACAGAAAGGATGTCAGGTCTCCCCAGAAGGCGGAAAATGGTGAGTGTGTGGGGCAGGTCTGGTCAGGTGGGAGGTAGGCTTGTTACAAGTGGTGAACCAGCTGTGGCTGGCCTCTGGCCTCCCACTGTCATCTCTATAGTCAGCCAAGAGTACCTGAGTCAGATGCTGCTTCAGCTCAGCCCTTGATGGCCATGGTGTGGGCTGGTGCAGGTGGGTTCCCAGTGTACTGCCTGGTCTGCAGCCACTTTGGCAGGACCCTCTCTGCCCAGCTGGACCCCAGCCCTAGGTTCTCAGTGTGAAGTGAAGGTAGCAGGTCTCAGGGGATCCTGCCTTAGGTGTGGGGCTCCTGGGTAGAAGATGCTAGTCTGAGGGGTCTGTATTTCTTCTTCTTAAGGAGTCACCCTCCTTTCCCCCTCCTATGCCCTACCAGGGCTTTTGGTACATTCTTAATATTCCTGTCCTTTTCTCATATTTACAGATCTGACTCTCCCTCCAAGTTCACAGCATTTTCATTTCTTTTTGTGAATTTCCCATATGATGAAAGGAGAGAACAGTCACCTGGAACTTCACTGTTAAGAGAACTTGTGCCTCTCTCTCTCTCTTTTTTTTTTTCCTTCCCCAGGAATTGATACCTTATCAAATAGTGGAGAGGTTTCCTTTGGACCCCTCACAGGGTCCCATGTTTTCAGCCACTGTATTGCCCCACTTGGGGCTGCCTCAAGTCCTGTAGGCTGCCCTGTGTCCTACAGGAAGCAGGCAATTTTAGGCCCTGGGTCAGCTCCTTCTAAAGGACATTATAAGGTGTGTCATTCAGCTTGTGAGGGGAGCAGCTGGAGGCCCTGGGGCTGAGGAATGTCCTGGAACAGGCCTCATCTAGAGAGCTACCTCCTTGGGACATTGTCTCCCCCAAGCCCTGATCCAATTCCTTGGAGACAGGTGGACAGTGAGCCTGTGGATGTTGGTGCTGAGGGGCCAGGTCAGCAGTGATTCCTGCCCTTGCATTCTCTCACAGTTGTGAAGGAAGAAAACTCTCCCAGAGCATAAGGACCACCCCCAGTGCAGTGCTGTGCAAACCTGAAAGTCTCCTAGACTGGAGTCATGGTCCAGGTCTCCTGGGAGGGTGATCATGGAGTGTTTCTTTGAACAGGACCAAGTGGGATGATGTCCGGCTGGCAGGGACCTTACCAGCCCCTTGATCCTTACACATCTGCTCCCTTAGCTCCAGCCCTTTCTGTGTTTATCACTTTAAAATGATCTGCTCACTTATTGCAGACCTGGGTTTCCTTAAATGTGAAATATATTTATTCAGAGGTGAGCAAGGTGAAAAAAAGTTGTTGTTTTTTTTTTTAATCTTTTCTATTTGATCATTGTTTTTATTGGAAATGTTTTAGGGCTTTAAGAAAAAAAATAGGCTATGTTTTTTGTTTGTTTATTTCTTTTGTGGTGCTGAGTATAAAACCCAGGGCAGTGCTTCCCAGATTTTCTCAAATTGCACCCCCTTTTTTTTCTTTCCACTTGTATTACTATATTAGTTATACATAATATTAGAGTTTGTTTTATTTATGTATCTTTTTGTTGTCAGGAATTGAACTCAGTGGCACTTTACCGCTGAGCCACATCCCCAGCTCTTTTTATTTATTTATTTTTAGACTGTCTCACTAACTTGTTTAGGGCCTTGCTACATTGCTGAAGCTGGCCTCAAACTTGCATCCCCTGCCTCCGGCTCACGGGTTGCTAGTATTACAGGTGTGTACCTCCTTGCCTGGCTAATGTTGGGTTTTTATTTTTTATATAGTATGCAAGCATAGGGTGTAAGTTGCTCTACTTCAGTCCCCAGTAACTCCCTTTTCTCTCTCCTACTCTCTTTCTGTTTCCTTACTTCTACTCTACTAGACTTCCTTCTGTTTATCTACAGTTTTCTTTTTTAATTAATGCTTTATAGATAAACATAATGGTGAAATTCATTATGATATGTCATCTATGCACATAGCATAATTTGTCCAACTTCATTCCAGTGTTCTCTCTTTTCTTTTCCTTCCTCCCTAATTCTCAATCTCCATCCTCTTCTGTACTGATCTCTGTTCTGTTTTCACGGGATCCTGCCTACCCCACTTTTTGTCCTGATTTTCCTTTAGCTTCCACATATGGGAAAGAAAACATTCAGCATCTGAGGTCTGGCTCTCACTTATTTCACTTAGCATGTTGTCTTCCAGTTCTACCCATTTTCATCCTGATGACATACTTTCATTCTTTATGACTGAGCAAAATCCCATTGTGTATGTGTACCTCATTTTCTTTATTCTTTTTTCTCTTGGTGACGTCCTGGGCTGGCCTTGGATATGGGGAACTGTGGTGTGACTTTATCACTGTAGCATGTTGATGTTGCACAGGGCGCTCAGGCTGCTCCCTGCAGGATGGTGCTGAGTCCCAGGGTTTGCAGTAAGGACTGAGGTGCATCATGAAGTTATGTGAAATTTGAGGCTATTCCAGGGTCACATTTGTTCTGCTTCTTTTTCTGTGTTTATGTGTGGAGCAGCTCCACTGCTATTTGGCTGACCTTCTGCTCCCTGGAGGTGTTTTCATTTCTCATCTACGTGGTGTTAAAGGTACCATTAGTGCCACCTTTGGTGACTGTTGACTTGAAGCAAGTTTTGTACTAATTTCATTGCTAGTCAAAATGCTCTTTTTCAAAGTCCTGTGGTATTTTGGGTCCCTTGTAATGTTGAATGATGTTTTGCATTTCTAAAAAGGAATCATCACCCGGGATTCTGATGGGTTTAAATATAATTGGTAGATTCTTTGGGAGTATTACCACCTTAATAATGTTAAACCTTTGTTCCATGAGCATGAAATAGTTTCTCATTTATTTGGATCTTGAGCTTCTTCCAAGAAGTGTTACAGTTTAGAAAATAAGTTTTATAGTTTCTATTGTGTATGTATGTAGCATATATTATTATTATATTATTTATTCTTCTATATTTATTCTTGGAGTGTCATTATAAATGAATTTTTAAGAATTGCATTTCAGAATTTTATAAGGGCAAAGCTGATTTTTGATTATTAATTGATTTTTATTGAGTTTTGTTTACTAATATTTTCACCCCTGACCTTGGGAACACATCTTCCTCTTGGGTACTTCCAGGCTTTGAAAATCATGAGTGCTGGTGCACTGAACTTTGCAGTACAGGATTTTGTGTGGACCTACGTTGTGAACTCATTTGGGTTACCTCAACTTTGCGAAATGGCTTGAGGTCCAGGAGCCACCGCTCTGACACATGAGATAGGGTTGATCACTTCAGCCTGTGACAGCTGAGTGGCTGTGGGCCTGTGAGGAGGTTTGTGTGAGGCCTCTGTGTGTTAGAGCCCTGGGACTTCTCAGGTATGGATCTCCCCGCATGTCGCAGGCTTTCTGGTAGGTTCAGCAATGAAGAAACCCTGTCAGATGTCCTTGTCCACTTGTAGTAGAGACTGTAGAGAGCAGGAAGCCAGAAATACAAGGCAAATGTGTTACCTGTTCCTACCTCTATCTTTGTGGTGGAATTCTTGATTTTGCCTCAGTGTCTGGTGCTGTGAGAGTCGGCCCTGAGGTCTGGAATGGTGTGATTTTGTTCCTGGCTTCCCTAGTAGCCCCCCTCTTGGTGTGTTTTCTAGAAATGGTGAGAGCATGGAGACCTGGTTTTGTTCTTCAGTATAGCCTCAGGTTTTGTAGATCCCCATGGCTTTTTAGGGTGTTTTATTCATTTCCAGGTATGTGCGTGTTAATGTCACAAAATTGGGTTTGCTTTTTGTCAGCTGCTGCTGCTTCATTCTTTCTAGGTATCAACACTTCTCCAGATGCATGATACGCAGATGTTTTGTACAATTCTTGTTCTTTTTTTTTCTTTTGAGGTGTTGGGATTCATTGATCCTAGAAGTTCTATTGTATGAGTGGGAAAAAATAACATGATATCTGAAATAAACATTATCATTCAGCACATCCTGTGCTGCTTACCTACACTGTCAAGCACTGTGACTCAGTGTAAATGCTTAGTTTGGTGAGATCCTATCCAAATCTTTACCACCTTCTACCAGCTAAACTACAACTTTGTCAACAGATATTTCTCAGGATAGGTGTTGACAAAAAGACTAATATTAGCTCTCCTCTGCACATGAGGTCGTAGGGCTTCTTCATTCCATGTATTAGTTATTCACCTTGAGAAGATCTTAGGGGTGACCTGAGAGCATACCTTACTTTCTTGATTAAAATTGAGAAGGGTGTTTTTTTTTTTTTTTTCTGTGCTGATGCTTTCCTGATAGTTCATTCTTATATTGGAATGCCCATTTGGGGAAGTGAGTGCAGACAGAGTACAAGTTTAACAACCAAATCAGACACTGAATATTTGGAGATCACAGAATCATGTAGAATCATCTATTCTCACATATAGAGAATAGAACTCTCATGCTGTCAATCTCTCCTGGTATACCCTATACTTTTGTGGGATATTTTAGACCTCAGTGGCCTTTGAGGATGTGGCTGTGAACTTCACCCAGGAAGAGTGGGCTTTGCTGGAACCTTCCCAGAAGAATCTCTACATAGATGTGATGTGGGAAGTCCTTAGAAACCTGGCTTCTATAGGTAAGGTATAGGGAGTTTTTTTTTTTTTTTTTTTTTTTTTCCCCTCATGAATTTGGAGTGTGAGAAAGGGAGTACTTTAGGGAATAATATGGGCCTAATGTCATTGCACTCTGCAACATAAATACCATAATCCTGTCTCCTCCCTGCCTTTACCATCTTTTTAATGGGTGCAGTAGAGTTGTCCAAATTGTAAATCCCATAATGCATTCTGAAATCATGATGATGCATAATGACTTTTCTGGGACTACATTTCAGGAGACACATGGGAGGACCAGAACATGGAATATCAGAACACAAATACCAAGAGAGACGTAAGGTAATTTGTACTCATATGAGGAAACCGAGTGCCTTGAGGGAATTCTAGCACATCCTATAGTTCCACAAATAAGCAACAGAAACAAGCATGAGATGAATTATACTTATTCTTTTTTCACCAAATATGGACTTTAACGTAAGATAGTTGTTTACTGTTTTCAAAAACTATTGAATTTTTGACAGTGTTAACAAGCTTCATTTATGATGGCACCGCTTTAGTAGCAGCTGTGGAGAAGCAGTTTACAAAGTAATTGTTACATTGATTTTCAAAGAGCATACAGTATAGATATGACAAAACACCAGTACTTTCCATGATATTGGTAATAGTATAAGTCCAAAGCCTATTAATAAATGTAAAAGTATTAATGATCCAAACATAAATTGTACTTGTAATTATTATTATTATGTTTTTACAGAAGTCATATGGTAGGCTCTGGAAGACTTTGAAAAGGTACTCAGTGTGGAAAAACCTCAGGGAGATTCCACATCTTAGTCTTAAAAAAACATTCCTGCTAGTCAGTTCATGTGAAAGCAATATGTGTGGACAGGTCTTCACATGTCACGTTTTCCTTAATAGGCCCATCATATCTCACTCTGCAAACCAACCATATGAGAAGGAGGAGTGTGGCGGAAAGCTATATGAATGTAGAGAGAAGAGAAAATCCTCCATTTCTCTCACAAGTGTTCAATGCCAGGTGTCAGAGCACACTGTAAATGGACCTAATGGAGGTCTGACATGTGGAAGAGAGTTCAGTTGTTCCAGGTGTTTTAAAAAATATCAACCATCTCATACTGGAGAGCAGCCACCTGGATGTAAGCAATGTGGAGGCGCCATTACTATTTCAAATAACCTTCAAATGCATGAACAAACTCCTCCTGGAGAGACGACTTACAGATGTAAACAGTGTGGGAAAGCCTTCATTCATTCATATTCTCTTCAAAAACATAAACGAACTCATACAAGTAAGAAGCGCCATGAATGTAAAGAATGTGGTAAAGCCTTCATTAAATTCTCTTACCTTCGAATACATAAACGAACTCATACTGGAGAGAAGCCCTATGAATGTAAACAATGTGGTAAAGCCTTTCCTTCATCCAGTAAACTTCGTAAGCATGAAAGAATTCACACTGGGGAAAAGTGCTATGAATGTAAAGAATGTGGTAAATTCTGCACATGTTACTCTGAACTTCAAATACATGAACGAACTCACACAGGAGAAAAGCCGTATGAATGTAAGCAGTGTGGCAAGGCTTATGCTCGGATTTCTCACCTTCACTCACATGAAAAAACTCATACTGGAGAGAAGCCCTATGAATGTAAACAGTGTGGGAAAGCCTTCGCTACATCTGGTAACCTTCAAATACATGGAAGAACTCATACTGGAGAGAAGCCTTATGAATGTAAACAATGTGGGAAAGCCTTTATTTCTTCCACTGCCCTTCAAATACATGAACGAATTCATACAGGAGAGAAGCCCTATGAATGTAAGCAGTGTGGGAAAGCCTTCATTCGATCCTCTGCCCTTCGCTCACATGAAAGAACTCATACTGGAGAGAAGCCCTATGAATGTCAACAATGTGGTAAAGCCTTCACTCGGTTATCTTATCTTCATGCACATGAACGAACTCATACTGGAGAAAAGCCCTATGAATGTAAGCAGTGTGGCAAAACCTTCACTCATTTCTCTACCTTTTACTCACATGAAAGAGCTCATAATGGAGAGAAGCCCTATGAATGTGAGCAGTGTGGCAAAGCCTTCATTCATTCCTCTAGCCTTCATTCACATGAACGAACTCATACGAAGCCCTATGAATGTCAACAATGTGGTAAAGCCTTCACTCGGTTACCTTACCTTCACTCACATGAACGAATTCATACTGGAGAGAAGCCCTATGAATGTAAGCAATGTGGCAGAGCCTTCAGACATTCCTCTAGCTTTCGCTTACACGAAAGAGCTCATAATGGAGAGAAGGCTTATGAATGTAAGCGGTGTGGCAAAGGCTTCATTTATTCCTCTAGCCTTCGCTCACATGAAAGGATTCATAATGGAGAGAAGCCCTATGAATGTAAGCAGTGTGGCAAAGCCTTCAATTATTCCTCTAGCCTTCGCTCACATGAACGAATTCATACTGGAGAGAGGCCCTATGAATGTCAACAGTGTGGTAAAGCCTTTACTCGGTCATCTTACCTTCACTCACATGAACGAACTCATGCTGGAGAGAAGCCCTATGAATGAAACAATGTGGTAAAGTCTTCACTTGTTCCTCTGAACTTCAGGTTCATGAACAAACGCATATTGCAGAGAAGCCCTATGAATGTAAGCAGTGTGGCAAAGCCTTCACTCATTCCTCTACTCTTTGCTCACATGAACAAACTCATAATGGAGAGAAGCCCTGTAAATGCAAAGAATGTGGAAAAGCCTTCACTGTATTAGCTTACCTTCGAAAATATAAAACAAATTCATACTAGGGAGAAGCCCTATGAATGTAAGCAGTGTGGCAAAGCCTTCAATCAGTCCTCTAGTCTTCACTTACATGAAAGAACTCATACTGGGGAGAAGCCCTATGAATGCAAAAAATGTGGAAAAGCCTTCACTGCCTTCTCTTACCTTCAAACACATAATCAAACTAATACTGAGTAGAAACCTTGTGGATGTACAAAATGTTTTAAAGCCTTCACTAGTTTGTTTAACCTTTGAGTACACACATAAATTCATACTGGAGAGATGCCCTATGAATGCAAAGAATGTGGGGAAACCTTCATTGTATTCTCTTTCTTTCAAATACATAAAGGAATTCATACTGGAAAGAAGCCCTATAAATGTAAGCAGTGTGGCAAAACCTTCACACAGTCCTCTAGCCTTTACTCACATGAACAAACCCATATGGGAGGGAAGCCCTATGACTAAGCAGTGAGTCAAAGCCATCACTCAGTCCATTCTATTTCACACACATGAAGGAATTCATGGTAGAGAGAAGCCCTATAAATGTAAACAATGTTGAAAAGTCTTCACTACATTGTCTAGCCTTAAAAGGCTTAATCAAAATCATTCTGGAGAAAATTATTAGTGTGAACACTGTGGGAAAGCTTTTCCTTGATTACTTTTGCTCACATGAACAAAATCATACAGGAAAGAAGCCTTACGAATGTAAACAATGTGGAAAGCCTTTGCTTCAACTGGTGAACTTCACTCCCAAGAAAATATTCATACTGGAAAGAATGTTACCTGGGTATGTAAACATTGAGGTAAAACCTTTAGTCCTTCCACTTGTCTTCATGTGCATGAACAGGCTCATGCTGGAGAGCAGCTCTATGAATGTAAACAATGTGTTAAACCTTCATGGTGGGGTTGCAGCTCAGTGGTAGAGCCTTTGCTTAGCATGTGTGAGGCACTGGGTTTGATTCTCAGCACCACATATAGAAAAATAAATAAAACAAAGGTTCATCAATATCCAAAAAATTGAAAAAAAAAAAAAATCATTTTTTTTTTCTTTTTCTCTTTTCCTACAAATGCATGAACAATCTCAGTGGAGAAAGGCCCTGTGAGATTAAATGGTCTGGTAAAGCCTTCAGTAGTTTGGCTTACCTTCAAATACTTTAAAAATGTAAACAGTCTGGTGAAGATTTGACTAGTTATGCTTATTTTCATATACGTGAAGGAACTTATACTGGAGAGAGGCCTCTTGAAAGTAAATAATGTGGTACAACCTTTGCTAATTCCAATTCAATTTGAAAACTCATACCAAAAAAAAGACTGTATGAAAACAATGTGAAAAAGCTTTCAGGACTTCCATTCTCCTTCAATTGCATAGCACACTCGTATCACAGAGAAAAAATTTGATTGTGTATTGTGTAATTTTTTTTTTCTTTTTAGTTGTAGTTGGACAGAATATCTTTATTTTACTTATTTACTTTTATGTGGTGCTGAGGATCTAATCTAGTGTCTCACCCGTGGTAGGCAAATGCTCTACCCCTGAGCCACAATCCCTAACCTGTCTTATTATTAGCTTCAAATCACAAACAAATTCATACCGGATAGAAGCCTTATGAATGTCAACAATGTGCAAAAGCTTTCAATTGATCTTCCTACCTTCAAATACAAGAACAAACATACTGGTGAGAAGTTCTTTGTGCATAAACAATGTAGTAAGTCATTTGTTGCAGTGACATTTAAAAACATAAAATAACTTCTGAAACAAAGCTATATTAATATAAACAATCAGAACAAAGCTATATTAATGTAAACACTTCCCTTTGGTGCAGTTCCCCTAATAAGCATTAAAAAAATGATAATTAGAAATGCTATTTCAGGGACTGGGGCTATAGCTCAGTGGTAAAGCGCTTGCCTTGCATGTGTGAGGCACTGGGTTCAATCCTCAGCACCACATAAAAAGATAAAAAGATACTATGTTTTCATCTACAACTCAATAAATATAAAAGAAAAAGAAATGCTATTTCAATGCAAAAGTTCTGGGAAATAATTCAGTTTTCCTGTTCATTTTCAAATATGAAAGGATTCACACTACAAAAACTCTGAACATTAAAGAAGTGATAAATCATTTTTCCCTGTTGCTTTCAAAGCCATTTCACTGACAGTGGAAGAGAAACCCTCTAAATGTGTGATATTTACTTCTTATACATGAAAGGTAATGGAAAAAAGTAATGTGTGAAAGAGTCTAATTTTTACAGTTCCTTTGAAGAACAGAAAAAAAAAAAAAATTGTACAGGTTGAGAAACTCTGAACCAGAAATCTGATAGAGCCTTTACAAGTTTCAGTTTGATTTATGCGTCACATTTCCATTGTACTGACAGAAATATTGGAAAATTTGACCTATGGGAGGGAAGATTTATTTTGGCTCATGGTCATATAACTTTTTCAGTGTATCACAGACTGACCACCTTGCTTTAGGCCTGAGGTGAAGCAAAACATAATATGGAGTGATGTAGGGAAAGAGAGACTATTTACCTCATGGTGGCTTGGAAGGAGGGAGAGAGAGGGAGACAGAGAATGAGTTAAGTACATCATTGGTTGCCTAACAAGTTTTGTTTTGCAGACTGTAGATGTGGCCTTTCTATTTTAGTGTTTCTGCTTCCCTTGATACTCTAGTGTGCACTTGTGATGTGGTTCACATCTTGATGCCTCATGGTCCAGGTCCAGGTACAAAAAGAAGAGGAAACCATGATGCTAGCTTCTAATAAAGCATGGGAGAGGCTACCTCAAGTATTCTGAGGGCAAAATCCCTAGTCAGTGTGTGGGCTGTTCTTAGCACACTAACAGCATTCCAAAAGTCATATAAGAAGGTTTGATGGTCTTAGGCAAAATCACTATGCATTTTGTACTAACCCTAATAAGAATGAATCACATTTCTTTAAGATTGAGGTGGTGACTTCCATTGTAGGTTATTGGGCAGCTAAAATCTTTCAGTACCACACAAAACATGAGCACTGCTGGGGTCAGAGGAATATATTACCTGTGTAAAGTGCAAGTTTGCATGAGTACCCCAAATTTTTCAGAGGAAATTTATGTAGAGAGTAGTAGTTTTGTGTAGTGGGCAGTTCTAGAAACCTACTAACAAATGACATTGGTCACCAAGACCCTTCAATGCTTCTTGCTATGCCAATATCCCAACAATTATGCTGATCTCCTGGTATCAAGGTACAGGATGGTTCTTTAGTTGGCCTTGAACCAGCTCAATTCTTCCCCACCCCTGTTGCTTGTAAGTGTCAAGAATAAAAGTGAAGTGTGGACATAGAAGAATAAAGAGCAATCCCGTGCACCACTGGCCAAACTTTTTGTGTCATGGAGAAGGTGAAGTGGGAGAAGGTGAAGTGGCAGAAGGCAAAAGAGGCGACAGACATGGGACAGACATGGTGAACTCAGCAGTCTCTTTCTCCTTTTGTTAAAATATTTTTGTTGTTGTTGTTTTTGATGGACCATTTTTTTTCTTAAATTTGCTTATTTATATATGGCACTGGGAATCAAATACAATGCCTCATACATACGAGCCAAGTGCTCTACCTCTGAGTACTTCTATGCGTGGACTCCACATGGGTATTTAAAATATTGCCTTCAATAAGATACTGATTCATTTTTTTTATACAAACTTCTTCCCAAAAAGAAGTTTGTAGTGTAGCAGAAATAGAATAAGAAAGAGGTCAACAGTGTTAGTGTTAAACCATGATGCAAAGAAAAGACCACTGACTCCAATTTAAATCAAATTAAAGCAAGCTTGTAATTCTGACCAGCAGGGACTGTCCCTCTCCTGAAATATGTGGGAATAGAAGACAGTACTCCAACTATCTAGGAGCTCAGTTTTATAGCACAAAAAGTTGCAACAAGGGGGGGTGTCTTGAGAACTTACAGGTAACAGGATTTTGAAATGCATAATACAAAGGCAAGTAGTAGGTTAAAGGTCTAAGTGGTTCAGCACTTAGGGAGTAAATATAAATCCCAACATCAGAATTTATGAGGCACTATTAGAGTTTTAGAGAGGATTGTTATCTTGTCAGGGAAAGCCAGAATTTATGAGGTACCACTGAGGTTTCAGAGAGGGTTGTTCTGGTCAGGGCAAGCCAGGCATGGGTGAGTTCAAGGTACAGGCAGGAATTCCAAAGAAGTTGATAGATCTCAGGAATTTATAGTAAAACAGAAATTAACTTTTCATGACTCTGTGACAAGATGGCTCCCAATCTTAAGATGGAATTAGGCTGGGTTCATCAGTTAGCAGAGCACACAGTCACCAGGGGTTTGAGAAGGGGGACTCTGGTGGAATAGGGAAAGTAGCAAATGATAAGCTATTACTTTTATTAATTTGGAAAGGGGAATTTGGAACTTTTTAGAAACTCCAACCAGAGACATACTCTTAACTCAGAGTTTTGTTCTGTATTGTCCTAGGGTTCAGGATCTCTTTATTAGGGGAGCAGTCCAGTTGAGAAGTGGATCCTTCAGAAATCTAGCTTTACAGTGAAGGGTTTATCTTACAATGCTCTGGTGATTTCTCAAAACAGGATTTTTTAAGTTGGAACCTACAATTTTGGTATAAATATGTATGAGGGTGCTCTCTTAGTCCCTATAGCCATCTCAGTCATAAATATATATGTATGTTAAAAGCAAGAAGATTTGTGTGTGGGGGAGTAGTCTTCTCACCTTTGTCAATAGTTTTTTAGAGACATGACATTTCATTTATTTAGTGTTTTATTAAAACAAAAAAAATGCACCTCATTGATTTGGAGGCATTTATTTTCTCTTTTATGTTCTCCAATTTATTCCACAGATTTAGAAACTTTTTTAGATTCAAACATCTCCAGTCTTGTCACTATAATTATATTTGATCTTTAGAAGGAACAATTCCTTTATCTGGAAATGCACAGGTTCCACAGTGGAGATGTTTTAGAATTCTTGCATTCATATAGATGTATGTGTAAGTATACATATATGCGAATGTATTTGTATATGTTGAGATTTGTGTGTGTGTGTGTGTGTGTGTGTGTGTGTGTGTGTGTATATATATATATATATATATATATATATATATATATATATATATACATACACATACATACATACATATATCAACCTGCTTTTGTTCACAGTCCAGTTTCTCTCAGTCCCAATCTGACTGACATTGAGCTCAAATTTACACTGGGCATAATCTGAACTTTAAAATATTCATGTAAATAAAGAACTCACAAAAAGATTTGTAGCTAAGATCTGAGAGACACCTTTGGGACTTACCAATATGTAATGATAAATCAGTGAGTTTAGGGACTCCCCATGTTTCCCAAACACTGGTTATTTGAAATAATAGCAATTCACAAATAGAGGAAATCTGCTATTGATTCAGGGGTCTAGCAAGGGCTTATACAAAGAACACTTATGAGTGTCCAGAAGAAAGGCAAATTAAGAGTATAATTGTATAGGGAGTCCTTGGTGGTTTATTGGGGTTTGGAATTAAGTTAACCTGGTTTGAAATTTGGTTTTCTAATATAGAATCAAGATCACAGTCCAGTAGACACAAAAGCTGGTAATCTCCACAGAATGTCATGTGACCTGCCCTCAAGGCCTCCCCTGATATGGAAGCATCCTTTCCCATTACCATGCTGAAAGAATCCATGAGCTGACTTTGGAACCTAAAAGAAGGCCTCATGTCACTAGGGAAGTGTAGGATTCCACGAGGATGGTGGGTGGGGAAGCAATGACAGAATGACAGACATGCCACATCTTCTTTTCTTTAGAAGGTTGAGTTCTGGGGGCTGCTCCTGTGGAAAAGGGGGAGAGAGGCAGACCCTGTGGACATCTCTAGACACTGATTATGGGCAACTGAAATACTTGTTTTCCTCCTCAATATTGGTAACTTGCATGTCTTATGTGGTTGTGAGAGACTGTGTTTCAGTTTGACAGAACTTTTCTAGAGAAGATGCAGACTTGAGACAGGCACTGCCTTGAAAGAAGAATGTAGGCAACATTTTCTCCTAGGCCCCACCTGGTGAGATAGGTACATTGATGGAAGGTGGAAATGACCACTCCCTTTCCTGGGCCACAGAGGGTTGGAGATACCTTTTTAAAATGAGGAAGTACTGGTTTCCCTGGGAATGTATGCTTTTCTGCCTGTCCTTTAGTCTCCTGTGCTGGTTAGTAACAGAGCTGTTCCACTTCACACTGGTGAGGATAAATTAATGAGGAAATGAAGTATGAGAGGCAATAGTGATACAATGAGCCCTGGTACAGGTCTGAGTCAATGTATTTTCAGAAATGGTCTATGCTTCAACTTAGGATGGACAATAGCCAGAGGAGTATACACAGTCCTGAGAATAACTGCCTCAAAATCATCATTTCTCCCAGTAAATTCATGCTGATAAAGTTAATACTGAAAAAAGAAAAACCATCTTTACAATTTCATTGAGAAAACCCAGTAGTTTTCCTGGTGACACACTTTTGTATCTGAACCATCAGCTTTTGAAAATAAGGGTTGACTCACCAAGACTTGCCCTATGACACTTCAAACCTCACCTCAATATATTCATCCCTCTATGTTCTCAGATTCGAAACTATTTCTTGTGACCTTTGTCCATTGCCACTCACTTTCCTATACTAAAATCATGACTTCAATGATTTAATGTCAGATCTAAAATCCTATAAGCATGCATCTGCAATTTGCTTTGTGAGTGTCTGTCAAAGTGACATATCCCATGCTGAACTGCTTCCTGAGTGAAGGAGTGTGATTGATGAGTGGGCTGTGAACTAGAACACTACTTTTTAAATTCCACTTACAATGACATTGACAATGATTCCAATCAGTATGTTTATCTGAACAATTTCAACAAGATTCTTTAATGCACCTTGGTATAAAACAACTGGATAGAAGAATGACTGTAATTTTATTCTGTGGTGAAAATTGGTGGCACATGTGTGTGGCAGTATCCCCAGTTACATAAGGTCTTTTATAAGAATGTAAAGAAAGTATTGATTGATTTATTATCTGGAGTATAAAAACAAAACAAAAAAAAGTCCACCAAATATTTTGACATGATTTGGGCTTATCAAAGAGGAGCATAAAGAATGATGCTTGGGACTATTCAGTGTCCAACCTAGTGTGTGGTGTGTGTGTGTGTGTGGTATGTGTGTGTATTATATTTCACACACACACACACACTTTTTTTTTTTCCTTTTGATATCAGTATTAGCTGCAGGGCAGGCTGAACAAATGTTAGCTGCAGGTGGGCTGAACACTCAACCCCCATCCTTCTGGTGCCTTATAGCTTATTTGCCTCAAGACTGAACATTGAAACCCACTCAAAACTGAACACTCAACCCTCACTTGTCTGGTGCAATGGAAACCCACATTGGGCCCCTGCCTGAGGGCAGAAGATGACACCCTTAGCAACTGCCATATGATCCAATCACTATGCCAACAAGGCAGCTTGCAGACCCAGAGATCCCATTAGATTTTGGCTATAAAAATTCTTTCCTGCCAGGCCCTCCCCTCTTCTCACTTTGCCTTCCCCCTTTGCTTTCTCCCTCTCTTTCTTTTCTCTTTTTCTTCTCTCTCTCTCTCTCTCCCTCCTCCTTTTTCTGTCGATCAGATACTGCTACAATAAAGATCTCTTGGTCATTCTGAGTGCCATGGTCATGTTCCTTTTATTTTGGTGCCAAAACCTGGGAAGAAGGTAAAACTCAGAATTGACCACCACAGTGGTCCTTAGGGACTCCCTCCTTCAGATTTGACCTCTGGGTCCAAAATTATTTCTCTTTCTCTACATAGACCTCACAGATCATCTTCAGAGGACTGTGTAACCCCCATGAACACATAATGGAGTACTGACTGTTGATCATCTTGTCAGCCTCAGTGGAGCAAGGCATGTTCCAATTTAAGGCCACCTACCAGACTCTTTCTAAAATGTTTTACGATGGGCCACTGGGCTTCAGAATGTCCCAGTACACAAAGAGGTGCATGGCCTGACCCTAGCCCCCATATTCTTGTAGGGCTAGCCATCGATGATTGATGGGGTCTCAAGACTCCTGTATCAACAAATCCAATAACCATGCTGGAACCCAGGGTCTAAATGACTGTCCATGGTCACTTTCCTTTCACCAGGGGTTGAATTCAGGGGCACTCAAACATGGAGCCACATCCCCAGCCCCTATTTTGTATTTTATTTTGAAACAGGGTCTTGCTAAATTGCTTAGTGCCTCACTTTTTTGCTTAGGCTGGCTTTAACTCTTGATCCTCCTGCCTCAGCTGCTGGGAATACAGCGGTGTGCTGCTGTGTCCAGCACACCTAGGATATTTCTTTGCAGCAAAAGTGGCATCCAGGAGAATCTCTGCTGCCCCAGGTCTTTTCTCCTTGTCCTACCCCTCCTTCTCTATCTCCTCCTCTGCCTCCACTGCCTACTCCTCCATCTCCTCCTTCTCTGCCTTTACCCCCTCCTCCTATAACTTCTCCTCCAACCCCTCCCCCTCTCCCTTCACCCCTCTAACTCCTCCAAACTACTTCCTCTACCTCAACCCCTCCTCCTCCCTTCCTTCAATCCCTTTCTCCTCCACCTTCCCTCCTCTTCCTCCTCCCCCTCTTCTGCCTCCGTCCTCTCTCTTCCTGCTGTACTCCTCATCATTTGTCCACAGTCTTCCTCCTTCTCCACCCTTTCTCTACCTCTATTTCCTTCTCTTCTCCACCCCCTCCTCCACATCCTTCCTCCTCTATTTCCTCTTACTCCTCCTCCATCACTTCCTCTTCCCCTCTTCTACTCCCTCCAACACCTTCCTCCTCCCACTTTCTCCTTCTCCATCCCCTTTTCTTTCCCTCCTCCACTTTCATGTCCTCTTCTTCCTCCTATATTTTCTCCTCTGCCTCCACTCCATCTTCCTCCATCTCCTCCTCCTTATTTATGCCTCTTAGCCATACTCCCTCCTTCATCTCCACCATATTCTAAGCCTCCACCCCTTCCTGCGCCCCTACTTCATTCCCTTCCTCCTTCTCCTCCCACCTCCTCCTCCTACCTCCTCCCCTTCTCCATTCTTTATTCTCCATCTCCTACTCTTCCCTTCCTCTGCTCCCTTTTTCTTCCACCCCCTTTCTCTTCCTTCATCCCTCATCCTCCTTCTTCTTTCTTTATCCCTCCACCCCTTCCTTCTCTCCCTTCTTTTTTGTACACTGCTTTCTTTTCTCCTTCATCCTCCTCCACCCCTCTTCCTCTACTCCCTTCCTTTTTCTGCACTCCCTTTTTTCTTCCTGCCTTCCTATTTCTCCATCTTTTTCCTAATCCTGGCTCCTTCCTTCCCCATCCCTTCTTCCTTCTCGACCCCCCTTCTCCTTTGTGCTCCTTTATTCTTCATCCCCAGCCCCTCCTTCTTTTTGCCCAATTTTTTTTTTTTTTTTCCTTCAGTGGCCTCACAGCTGCAGATTTTGGCTTTTACCCCGACTAGTGACCAAAGTCTTGAACACTCAAAGTCCAATTCCTATAACTTTGTTCAACATGGACACCAGTGGGATTAAAGGAGGATTAAATGTCACAACATTCAGCTACTTATGCATATAAAGAAGATGGCAGTATCTTTCTGAGAGGAGAATCAGTTAAGATGTGGGAGGAGAGTGCTGCACATATGAATGTTGTAGAGGGAATTGTGCTGGGAGAATGGACACATTGGCTGGACCCACTAATGCCAACTTCAGAGCTTTGTTATAATCATTGACAAACTGGAAGAGAACATCAGCAACTCTGTGAACCATAGCACACCTGCCAGTAGACACCAGTCACTATGAGCCTGGTGGTCCCTGCTAGTCAGTGTGGCTCCCTCATTAGAAAACATGTTTATGAGATGAAGGAGATTTGACAGAGCACAGGGGCTCAATCCCAGGTGACAAGGACATTCTCCCTAATGCAGCTGGGTGGGCCTTTGCTATTGCAGGCATTTCTCAATCCATCACTGAGTGTGTCAAACAGATGTGCATAGTCATGTTAGAGTCCCCCCACTGGGTTGCTCATGCTATACTGCCCAAGATGCCATCTTCTGCAGTCCTCTTTTCAGGGATCCAGGGCAGGTACAGCACAAGCAGCAACAGTGCACACTTTTCCCACATCACCTCATCCATGTGCCTCAATCCTGATATAGAGAAACCCCTCTAGAGACCTGTGCCATTCAAGGACAGTCTGCCATTCCATAGCTAGCCTTGACCAAGTTGCACCAATTGGCAATGCAACACTCTCATTGTCCTGGGACACAATGATCACACGGGATTAAACAACATTGATTCCAGCTCTTCAGATGTGAAAGGCTGTCCAGCAGGTTTGCATGCACCTGGTCAGGCTACTCATAAACTCAGTGTCCCAAACAACTTGAATGGCTGCAAAATCAGGTGTCAAGGCACCAAAACAAATGAGATCCTTCAGATGTCTGGAGCACAGGTGAATATTGTGAGCCCAGTGGAAGATCTACTGATAGCAGCTCACCATCACTGAATCTGCTGCCAGCAGTATCCTGGCTCAGAATCTCATCAAGCTCAGCCTTTCCTCAGAGAGAGGTGGCATGGGGAGTCATTGGAACAATGCAGATTGATCTCTTATCCCTTTCATCTGCTCACTGCCACTCATGATCCATCTGTTTAGTTTCTGAACAGTGATTCCAGGTTTTACATAGTTTGTAAATCTTAAGATTCTACACACTTTATTATCCACTCATGGTTGTTTAATATTATTTGTTCTAATTAGTTATATATGACAGCAGAATGCATTTCAATTTATTGTACACAAATGGAGCATACATTTTCATTTCCCTGGTTGTGCACGAAGTACAGTCAAACCATTTGTGCAACCATACATGTATCTAGGGTAATGCTACCCATCTTCCACTGCCTTTCCTATTTCCAGGTCCCCTCCATTCCTTTCACTCCCCTTTGACCAATCTGGGGTCTGAACCCAAGGGCACTAAACTACTACAACACATCCCCAGTTGTTTTTAATATTTTATTTAGAGACAGGGTCTCCTTAAGTTAATTAGGGCATCTCTAAGTTTCTGGGCTAGCTTTTAAGTCTCAGTCCTTCTGCCTTAGCCTCCTGAGCCACTATGGATTACAGGCATGAGACACTCACTATGTCCCACTGAAATAATTTGTTTTATAGATTCTCAGTTTAGTATGAATCTAAACATCCATATGTCCCCATCCAAATAAAGGTCAGTGAGCCCTGGGCTGGCTGCCCTCTCTCACTGCTCTTCTCTACCTCTGCCTGGAGATAAGCTCAGTGCCAATTCTTTCTGTCATTCCTTATAGCTTAACCATAAGTGAAGAAGCAGAATTTTACTTGGTTTTGTCTTATTTGAGTTTTGAGTAACTCAATGTTATCATTAGTGCTCTATCTCTGTGGTGCTATAACTTGTATTGTGTGGATTCTCTGCCTCAGTTGGCTAGACTCCTATTGCTGTCTCAGGCTGTGGGTCTTCCAGATCTCTCCTTTTGTAAGAACCTCACTTCTTTCCAGTTTAACTTTTTAATCTTGATAATGTCATTCTTTTAAAAATTTTGGCCCCCAAGTGCACACACTTCAAATGTTGTAGACTTTGGAAAAACATTGTCAGGTTATAGATTATGGATGAATTCAAATTACTAGAAAATTCCAGTGCAATGTCTGGATGAGCTCTGACTATTCATATATGTGCATTTATGTCTTACACCTGTCTATCCTGGTTTATTTCATATCACCATATATTTCTTTTTACTGAATATCATTTGCATGAGCAATTTTCTGTGTATTTCAATGTTCTTGGAAAGGTTTTCAGTAATTTTCTCATGTTTATTCATTTGTGAAGACATTTCTTTTTCCATTTAATATTCCCTTTGTGTGAATTTATTTTCCTTTGTAAATACTGCAGGCATTTGCCCTGAGGTAGAGCAGTCATCTTGCACCCTGTTGCAGTTTCATGAAGGAGCCTCATTTTTAATAGATTTGAGTGTATCACTCTCTTCTTTTGGATTTCCTTTATCTTATCATTAAGAAAACCTATAAGACAGGGGGCATGGTGGGTTTTGAGAGATAAATCCTTAGGTATCCCCTCCTGGACACAGGGAATGAGCTCTCCTGGGGTCACATTTCAGCAGTCAGAGTGTGGCTATCAATATGGGAATGTGTTGACCCCTCTGTGTGTGGGTATTCATTCTGAACTGTGAGTGAGGCAGGCTCCTCACCTGGTTCAAGTGTTTTCTTTTGCTTTCACTGAGTTCTTTTTATTATTGTCATGCAATTAGTTTTTATGCACTTAATACTTGTACTTCCTGATTGTCTTTATATTTTTCTGTCTGAAAATTAGTTGACAGAGTAAAAGTGTGAGCAGGCCTTGCCCATGAAGCCCTGGCCTCTTCCCAAGTGATTTATGCCTGGCTCCCTCCTTCCCAGTCAGGCCTGACCAGGCAGCACACACCTTCTCTGAGATCAGGTCAGGCTGCCTTGGAACCAAGGCTGTAATTCCTCACATATGCCTGGGACTCTGTGCCCAGAAGAGCTTCCTAGCCAACAGGGCCTGCTGTGGAAAGCCAGGCTCAGCTCTGCATGAGTGGAAATGTCCCCCTGGTGGGGCAGGTCCCCTTGCTGGGAGGAAGTCCTGCCTGAAAAGGGCTTTTGCCAATACCTTGTCTTCCTGGCCTACGTACCCAGGAGCATGATGCATCTCCTGTCAGTCAGGGCCCCAGAGTGTGTATATTTGGGCTGGGGTGAGAGAGGGGTCTTGTGGAGCCCTGGCCAGTCAGAGGCCTGTCTCTCTCACCCTGTGGAGCTCAGAATCCATATCCAGGACTGTGTCTTCTCTGCTGTGTGAGGCCCAAGTGGCTTTGGCTCACATTTGTCTCTCTGTGACCTGCAGGTGCTATGAGGTCCACAGGAAGGAATTCTGGACTCCCCAGAATGCAGAAAATGGTGAGTGTGTGGGGCAGGTCTGGTCAGGTGGGAAGGTAGGCTTGTTAGAAGTGGTGAACCAGCTGTGGCTGGCCTCTGGCCTCCCACTGTCAGCTCTATAGTCAGCCAAGAGTACCTGAGTCAGATGCTGCTTCATTTCAGCCCTTGCTTCCTTCAGTCCATGGTGTGGGTTGATCCAGGTCTGGCAGCCACTTTGGCAGAACCCTCTCTGCCCAGCTGGACCCCAGCCCTAGGTTCTCAGTGTGAAGTAAAGGCAGTAGGTCTCATGGGATCCTGCTTCAGGTGTGGGGCTCCTGGGTAGAAGATGCTGGTTTGGGGGTCTGTGTTCCTCTTCTGCCCAGGAGTCACCCTGCTTTCCCCAAAGTAGCCCATGCCTGGGTCATCAGTGGATCCTTAATATATCAGCCCTCTCCTCACATTTCCAGACTCTACCTTGCCATCCAGCGCACAGCATCATCAACTCTTTGCTCCTCACACTACATTCATGTGGGCACAGCTTCAAAGATGTTTTCTTTTTTTTAATTTGCCATGTGATGAAAGCAGAGATCAGCCACCTGGAATTCCACTGGTAAAATACTTTGTGCCTCTCTTCATTTATCTTCCGCAGGCACAGATAATGTCATAAGTTTGTGTTGAAATTCCACTTGGCTCTTCAGAGGGTCCTCTGTCCTCTGCCATTTTCCTGTCCATTCCTGTGGCTGTGAAAGTGTGTCCTTCACTGCCTTGTTTCTTGCAGGGTGCAGACAATTTGGGGCCCCGGGGCAGCTCCTTTTAGAGGGCAGTCTGATGTGTGGGGTGTAGAATCTCAAGGGAGCAGCTGGAGGGTCTGGGTATGAGGAATCCTTTGGGATTTGAGCCATGCTCTATTACCACTTGTATACTTCATTTCTTTCTTCCTCCCTCCCTCCCTCCTTCCTTCCCTCCCTTCCTCTCTCTCTCTCTCTCTCTTTCTCTATTTCTCTCTTTCTTTCTTTCCAGGGATTGAACATAGTCGTGCTTAAACACTAAGCCACATTCCCAGCTTTTTAAACAATTTTTAGAGACATGTTCATACTAAATTTCATAGGGTCTAACTAAGTTCTAAAACTAGCTTTGAACTTTTGATACTCCAACATCAGCCTCCCAAATCACTAGGATTGGAGCCATGTGCCCTCACGCATGGCCTGAATACCCTAATTTCAGAGATTAGTTTTTATTGATTTTTTTCTGTTACACTTCACATCTTTTTTTATATAAACCTGCAGCCAGGTGCAGGTTTTTTTCTTTAAAACATGTTTAAGCAATTCCCCCTAATTTTCTACACCCATTGTCATCTGATTAGGCAAAGCTGTGAGAGGCTTTTTTAGACCTCAGATCACACTATGTCCACTGTGATGTGCAAATGCAGTAATTCACAGGTAAGTCTTTCCTCTGTTGTTTCTGGAATCTGAGACCAGACACCCACACTGGGCACTCAGTGTTTCAGTCAGCTTTTTTGCCACTGTGAATAAAGGACCAAACAAGAACAATTGTAGTAGAGAAAAAGTTTATTTGAAGGCTAATGGTTTTAGAGGTGTTAGTGCACAGGAGGCTGGTTCCACTTCTTGGGGCTCCAGATGAGGCAGAACATCATGGTGGAAAACTGTGGCACAGGGAAACAGATCACATGGTGATCAGAAAGTAGAGCGAGAGACTCCACGTGCCAGATACAGTATATCCCCCATAGCCACATCCCCAATAAACCGCTTCTTCCAGCCACACCCCAGCTGTCTCCAGTTACCACCCAGTTAATCCTATCAGAGATTAAGTCACCAATTAGGTTAAAGCTATTTCACAATCATTTCTCCTTAAAATCTTCTTCATTGTCTCTAGTTTGAGCTTTGAGGGACACCTCACATCCAAACCATAACACTCAGGCTGCTGTCTTATATATTTATATATATATATATATATATATATATATATATATATTAAGCATATATATTATGTATTATATATTCTTGTTCTTTATTATTCTTCACTTTTTTCCTTGTGTTCAATTGTAAATAAACTTTTCTCTTAATTGCATTTCAGTATTTCATTTCATATATAGAGAAGTTGATTTTTGATTATTAATTGATATTATTCAAGTTTCATCTATTACTTTTCACTCCTGACCTTGGGCACACATCTTCCTATTGCTTGCTTCCAGCTTTTGAAAATCATTTGTCCTGCTGCTGTAAACTTTAATGTAAAGCATTTCATTGAGACCTACATTGTGAACCCATTTGGGTCACCCCAACTTTGGGAAATGGCTTGGGGTCCAGGAGCCACTCCTGTGACACAGGAGATAGGGTTGATCATTTCAGCGTGTGAAAGTTGAGCAGTCATGGCCCTGTGAGGAGGTTTGTGTGAAGCCTCTGTGTATGTATGGGTGTACTGGAGCCCCATGACTTCTCAGGTTCTGATCTCCCCCTGTGAGCAGGCTTTCTGGTAGGAGCAGCAGTGAAGAAACACCATCAAATGCCCCTGTTATTTTGCAGTAGAGACTCTAGGGAGCGGGAAGCTAGAAATAAAAGTCAAATGCACATCGTGTCTGTGGTCACTGTGTCGCTGTCTCCTCCTACTTGGGGCCTGTGGATGCTGTCTCTGTGGATGAGTCTGAGTGTGAGTCGCCTGCACCCACCTGTATCTGAATGGTGAAGTCAGTGATTTTGACCCACTGTCTGGGGCTATGTGAGTTGGCTGGAGTCTGGAACACAGGGATTTTCTTCCTGGAGTGGCTGGTAGCACTCCTCTTGCTGTGTTGTCTGGAAGTGGTGACAGCAGGCATCCTTGACTTGGTTTTATCATGATGGAGGGAGCCCTTTGTCCTTCATCCTTGACTATCATGTTAAGCTCAGTGTTTTAGAGCTGTGGCCTATTAGGGATTTTCATTATTTCCAGGTATGTTTGTGTCATGAAGATGGCTTGAGCTTTGTCAGCCACTTTTTCTTTATTTTTTCCAGGTGTCAACACCTCTCCAGATGCACAATGCATAAGTATTTTCTACAGTTCCTCGGGGTGCCATTTCACTCTGATTGTTTCCTACAAAGGAAACATTTCCCTCTTTAGTGTTGATTCACATTTAAGTTGCACATGTTGATGAGGAGCAGTGAGCCAGTTGCACACCTGTTCCAGTGTGTCATCATCAGATCAGGGCATTAGCTCTTCCATCTGTTAACATTTATCATTTCTTGGTGTCTGTGGACTGCTCCCATCTTCATTATGAAATACACAGGGACATGCTGTGCACCCCTGTCACCTCCTGTGCTGGAGGGCAGTACTGCTGGCCCTCCTGAGGTATTCTTGTACCTAATACCCAGCCTCCTCCCTCAGGCCCACCCTGTCCTCCCTCCCCTCTCTTCCTCCCTCTGGTGACTACTCGTGTACTTTCTGTAAAATCACCTTGTAGCTCACCCTGTGAGTGAGACCAGACAGCATGGCTCTCTGTGCTGCCTTATTTCACTTAGCAGGGTGTCCATCAAAATTTTTTTTTTTTCTAATTGTCTTCTGTATTTCAATAGTGTCTGTCATGATGTTTCCTTTTTCATCACAAATTTTACTAATTTGAGTTTTCTCTCTCCTCTTTTTTAGGGTGACTAATGATGTATCAATTTTATTTGTTTTATTTTTTTTTTCACAAAACCAGTCTTGTCAATTCTTTGAATTGTTTCTTTTGTTCCAATATTATTGATTTCCACCCTGATATTAATTATTTTCTGTCTTTTAGTTTTGGTGTTTGTTCTTCTTTTTCTAGGGCTTTAGGTTGTAATGTCAGGTAGTTTATTTGTTGATTTTTTTATTCTTATAATGAATGAACTTAATGTTATGAAATTTTCCTCTTTGTATTACCTTCATAGTGTCCCAGAGATTTTTATATGTTACATTGGAGTTCTCACCTATCTGTAAGAATTTTTTTTTTTAATCTCCTCCCTGATGTCTTCTGTTATCCTCGAGTCATTTGATAACATATTATTTAGTCTCCAGGTGTTGGAGTAGCCTATATTTTTTATTTTATCTTTGATTTCTAATTTTACTTCATTTTGTTCAGATAGAATGCAGGATAGTATCTCTAGTTTTTGTATTTACTAAAACCTGGTTTGTGGCATAACATATGGTCTATTTGGAGAAGGATCCATGTGCTGCTGAGAAAAAAAGTATATTTGCTTGTTGATGGATGGGATATTCTATATATATATATCTGTTAAGTCCAAATGATTGATTATTTTATTGAGTTCTATAGTGTCTTTGTTTGGTTGTTGTTTGGAAGATCTTTCTAGTGATGAGAGAGGTGTGTTAAAGTCACCCAGTAGTATTGTGTTGTGGTCTATTTAATTGTAGTTGAGAAGAGTTTATTTGATATACATAGATGTCCAATTGTTTGTGGCATATTTGTGAATGTTATGTCTTCTTGGTGTATAAATTCCTTAAGCAACATGAAATATCCTTCTTTATCCCTTTTCACTAGCTTTGGTTTGAAGTCTACTTTATCTGACATGAGGACCTGCTTGTTTACATGGTCCATGTGAGTAATATGTTTTTTCCTAACCTTTCACCTTCAGTCTGTGGATGTCTTTTCCTGTGAGATGAGCCTCTTGAAGGCAGCATATTGTTGGGCCTTTTTAATTTTTTTTTTTATTCCAATCTGTCAGTCTATGTCTTTTAATTGATGAGTTTAGGCCATTCACATTCAGGTTATTATTGAAATATAAATTGTATTCCTGGACATTTTGGTTTATTTTTGGTTTTTACCTTGACTTGGTTTCTCCTTTGATTGGCCTTTCCTTTAGTGTAGTTCCTCCCTTTGCTCACTGTTCATTGTTGTTTTAATCTCCTCCTGGGATATTTTGCCAAGAATGTTCTCTAGTTCAGGCTTTCTCCCTACAAGTTCTTTTAACTTATTTATCATGAAAGGTTTTCATTTTGTCATCAAATCTGAAGCTTAATTTTGCTAGATGTAACACTCTTTGTTGGCATCCATTTTCATTAAGAGCTTGCTATATATTGCTCCAGAATCTCCTGGCTTTGAGAGTCTGGGTTGACAAATCTGTAGAGATTCAAATTTGTCTCCCCTTATATGTATTCGGATTCCTCTCTCTTGTGACCTTTATGATTCTATCCTTAATCTGTATGCTAGGAATTTTCATTATAATGTGTTTTGGTGTAAATATGTTGTTATTTTGTACATTTGGTGTCCAGTAAGCTTCTGGTATTTGATTTTCCAATTTATTCTTCATATCTGGGAATTTTTTTGATATTATTTAACTAAAGAGATTGAATACTTCTTTGATTTAAATTTCTGTGCCTTCCTCTATCCCAATAAATCTTAGATTTGGTCTTTTGATGATATCCCATAATTCTTGGAAGTTCTATTAATGATTTCTTAGAATATTTACTGTGTGCTCAACTTATTTTCAAAATTGTATATTTTGTCTTCATTATAACTGATGTTCTGTCTGTTGGTGATACTTTCTATTGAGTTGTTTATTTGTTTTATTGTTTACTTCATTTCAAGGATTTCTGTTTTTTTTTTTTTTTTCAGAATCTCTATCTCCTTCTTGAAGTAATCTTTTGCTACCTGTATTTGCTCTCTTATCTCTTTGATGGAGTGGTCAATTTTTTCCTATATTTGCTCTCTTATATCATTCTTTAATTCACAGATCATTTTAATTATGTTCATTCTGAACTCCTTCTATGACATTTCATCAATTGTGCTGTTGTTTCTATTATTGCAATATCTTGGTTTCTTTGGGGCAACTTCTTCCCTTCTTTTTTCATGTTGTCTCTCTATTTTCCTTTCTCATAATGTGGATCTGACGTATTGCAGTTTCTACCCTATAATCTTGTAGTGTCCCTGAAGATTACCTCTCCCTCACCTTGGTGTTGAGCTTGTGTTCCAAGATGGATACTACTGCAGGTAAAGGTGGTGGTGGCAGTAGTGGAGGTAACTCAGTATAGCAATAGGGATGTCCCAAGATGGATTCATCCACTTTCAGAGATGGAGATAAAATGGGGGGCCATACAATGGCTTTGGGCTGCCTGTTCTGAGATACAGCACTTGGCCTGCTGTGCTTCAGGAGGCAGCTGCCTCCAATCTCTGTCTGTTGTCCAAAGGTGGAGGTTACAACTTGGGGAGGGCTATAGCAATGGCTGCAGTGTTCCAAGATGGAGGCAGGCTGGGGGAGCAATGCATTGGTAAATGAGGAGCCCCAGCATGGTCCTCTGCTCTGTGCAGAGGCAGTCCTGGGCCTGGGCTCTCACACATGTCAGCAGGGATGGTACTGTGCCTGATTGGGTCTGGGATCCCCTGTGAGTGGCCGGGATGGTCCTTAGCCTGGGCATGGGCTCTGGCATGGGTCAGCAGGTTGGCAGAAGTAATGGGCTTGGGCTTCTGAGTGGCAGAGATAGTTCTATGTAAGGATTCTGAAGTCTCTGATTGCTTCATGATTTTGGCATGCTTGGTGGTAGGAAGTTACTGTGCAGAGGCACAGAATGTCTCGCTGCTAGGAACACTTCTATGCAAATCACAGAATGCCTGCCTGCTGTTGCAATTTGCCCTGCATGAGGAGGCTCTGTATTAGAGCCTTATCAGCTTTGACCTTGATCTCAGGTCCACAGCTCTTTGGAATAAAGAAACTCACTTGTTAGACAACCACAAAATTTCACCAAGCTCCTCTGCACCTGAACCTGTCCACATAACCGTAACTTTAAACATTTGACTTTCTTGAGAGCTTTACAGAGCTTCTAACATTGCACCTTGCAACTATAGTGTGTAACCAAGGAATAAGCTGCATAATTTTGCTAACTCTATAACCAGCCTAATGACACAATGAACAATAATGTACTACTGATGCCAGGGACCTAATATAACTTATTGATTTAAATAAATCTGGAAGCTTGGACATTCGGTCATTCTGCCTCTGTACCTTGCTTCTGTCTACTTTTGATTTTGTATAGTTCTAGGCCTGGGGCTGGGCTCTGGCTTGTGTCTGCGGGTCTGTCAATCATTTCTTTCATATGTGGAAGCTAGTGCAAATTAAATAAATGAAGATGGCGGAGGATCAAATATAAAATGTAGGGAAGATCATTGGAGTAGGAGGAGACCAGAGGGAGATTGGAAAGGGGAGGATACAGAATGCATTTCATAAAACCATGTTACATGCATATGTAAACACACCACGTGGAATTTCATCTTTATGCATATTCAGAAAATACCAGTAAAAAACAAGAAAGTAAAAGAGCCAAAGGAAATCAGTAGAGCAGAGGAGAAGAGGTGGGGAGGGGAAGGAATGGGAACTGAAACCAAATTTCTTGCATGTGTAATTTTGTCAAAATGAAACCAACTGCTATGTATAATTAAAATTCTCTAAATAATAATAATAATAATCCCAAATTGCTGAGGGCCTGGCCAAGCTGCCCAGGATGACTTACTTTCCTGTCTGGCTTTGGTACACACAGGGGGACTACTCCATGCACTTCTCAAACTCAATCACATGGTGGCAGTAGAAGACCACTAGCACCATCCAATTCAGAGCCATTCCTCTGGTGACCCATCCACAGACCAGGTAAGTTCTGGTCTCTCTTTCCTCTTACCTTGGGTAAGGAGTGAGTTCCAGCATGTCATCTAACATCTCCTTTTTTGCACTGGTATACCTGTGTGGTATACTATGTACCTTTGCACTTAATGGGGTGGAAGTTGGTGTGGTTTCCCTGCTGTAAATACACTCACCATTGGGCAGCTGTGCCTGTTGGTGATGATCCAGAATTAGACTTTTTGAAAGAATCCAGCAACCATCTAAAGATAGCAGATATGTGCTCACACTGCTGGCAATAGTCTTAGTGGTGGTCTCAACTTGTACTACCAGCTATATAGCACTCAGCTTTTCTAAGACCCCTGAACCATGTCTTTGCCCCCCTCCATAGCTGTGACCCTGATCCTAATGGAATAGCTCATTTATTACCTTATCACTGCCATGGTCTCCACCCAAACTCACTGGGGTACCTAGAAGCATCCAATTTATAAGATACTTCTTGGACTGATTAATGTGTCCATGGCTCACAATTGCTTTATATCTGTGTGCATTTGGGAATAAGCCTCAATGTGTTCAGGCTCCCAGGCCCACCAGCCTCTGCTCTCAGAGTGTGGAACTGGGAGATGCCAGGACCTTACCATAGGGAGGTCTGCAACTGTGTGGGTGTAGTCCTGGAGGGGAGGGAAAGTTTGGACTTCACCTACAGCAAAAACTGGCTCTGCTTTATCCTTAACCAATCAGTGTGGTTAGCAGAAAGCTCAGGTCCTTGCAATTCAGGTGTTGGTGACCTGTCCTATCTCTTGGGGATGTGTCACCAGCATTTAAACTGCTTTCTCTAGGTTAGAAGACTAAGATAGCCAGGCATGTAAGATCCAGTTGGATTCCTTGCCATGTCCTGTGGGGGGTGTGGTAGTTAGTGATGCCTTTCTTAAGGCCACACAGAATGGAGGTGGACAGTAGGCCCAACAGTAAGCACCCTTCAGACAGCTCTGCCTTTATGGAGATTGCTGCCCGGGCCTGAGGCAGCATGGGCCATTGGTCTCCTCTGCCCCTGCAAACCCGGCACTGGCCCATTTATTTCTCTGCCACTGCCACCATCACCACAGCCGGTTTGCATCCACAGGGATGGAAGCTGTGTCTCTATTGCCTCCCCTTCTGCCTACTGGCCCTCAGCTGACCAAATGCATAGAGCTTTTAAAGTTTTCTGCTAAATATTACTCTGCCTAAAATCTTCTTTTTCCCTTTTTCAACATATTTCTGTACTTATTAACATAATAGAATTTTGTTGCTTTCAATATCATTAGTCAATTTGAATCCTTTCATTTCATAAAACTCAAAGAAAGAATATTTTTCTGTGTAGCAGGGGAATTCTTTGAGTATATTTACATGCAGCTTTTTCTGTAGAATTGTCCTGCCATGCTTCATGTTATTTTTCCTTATTTGCCATTCTACCAGTATATTTAAGATCTCTTAAAAACTTTTGTAGTTTGTTACAAGGTGCTCAATATTCTATTGCCTAACTTATTTAATTATCACTTGTGATTTTTCCTATCATATGAATATTCAAAACTTTGAAATATGACACTTTGCCAAGGGTTAATAAGTTTTTCTCAAGCATGATATCAGAAAAGTAAGCTCTGGAACCCTCAGGTTTGTGTCCCTCATGCTAGAGATGCCGTGTCCCTGGTGGGAACTGTGTTCTGGCTTTTCTGGATCCAGATCCTGGGCTTGCGGGAAGGGCTCAGGACAAGCTGAACCTGGTACAGCTTAACTGAGACTCAGTTCACCAGAAAAAGTGTTCAGCCTTCCCTTAAAGTGACTGCTGAGGTCCCTTGGGGGCCAGAATGTGTTATGGGGCTTTTAGGAAGATGATTATCTCTTAATCGAGGGAGGAAATAGCAAGCTCCCTGGAAAATTATGTCATGAATGACTTTAACCCTTTCTATGCTTTGAAATGTGCTGGAACACACAGAAGCACAAGCACCAAATCTGACAGCTAGGGACCGTTACAGGGACACAGACATGGAACTGCCAGGAAGGGCCACCAGAGAAGCAGAATATCACAGCATCAGGGTTTCCCCTCGGTCACCCCTCCCTGTGGCAGCCAGTGCTGCAAAGCCTTCAGATGCGCCTTGTGCTACATGCAGAGAAGACCTGCAGCAAAGCTGGCCATCTGAGCAGAGCTGCTGGTCCTCTCCCAGCCTCTCCCACCCTCACTGCAGCCACCAGGCCACGCCCGCCAGGACCTGGGAGTCACGGCTCACTGTTTCTTCCACAAAGGCCCCATCTTGTCCCAAGATCTCATTCAGGATCCCACGCTGCATTTAGTTGTGGACTTTGATACCTTCAAAGATATTGAAGAATATTGATTGGTTATTTTGCCAAATGAATTTGATAATAATCATTTCCTGCATTATCATTATTGTGTTATGAGGTCAATGTTTTCCTCAATATTATAGGTTAGCTTTTACTATTGATTCACAATTGTTTGTAAGAGGATGTAGGTTGTGCTTTTTAGAGTCTGGCTGTATATGAAGAGCAGGACTCTGATTTGTGCAGTGACAGGAAGCCATATTGGATCATGTGTATGCTTACACACACACACACAGAAACAACAACAAAACCACACAATATCAAAACAACAGTTCAAAAACATTCAAAAAGACAGCATGGACAAAAGTGAATTATAAACCCACAGTTGACACTACTGAAAATTCTATGTAAAGTACATCTTGTGACCATCCCCAGCAAAATATGGTAGTACATATTAGGCCACACAAGATCAATGCCCACAAAAAAATTACAAAGATTAAAATCATTTTGTAAAGCTAATGTCTAGCCGCTTCCACCTAATGAACTGCCTCTGACTTGAACCCATTTGCCTTCATCACAAAACTTCATCACAAAACTGGATCCTAATGATCTCAGACAGCATCATCCACTGGATGCTTTCACTCAGCTGAGAACTAGACTAGCTGGACAAGATCCAAGGAGCTGATTGCCCCACTGGTGCTCAGCCAAGGAGCTACAGGGGACATGAGCAGGCAGAGGGCCATGGAAGGCCAGGCAGGCTCTAAGCATGTGCTTAGGCAGCAGATGGGGGAAAAAGTTAGTGGGGGAAAGTGTCCTGACGTCCACCACTCAGAGCCATGTCAGAAGGCTGCTTCTGGTTATGTCATTTACTGAAAGGGAACTTGAGAGACTCTTTGGAGTCTGGGTGACATTCTCCTTCTTGGCCTGTTCACTAAGAATTAAGGGGGTGAACTTCATGTTATTCATGTGAACTAACATTATGGTCTTACAGGAACAAATTTTATATTTTAGTAGAATTTTAAATGAAGGGAGTCATTATTCACTTTAGTGTGTGTTTGGAACTTAGTAGTAATGGCCTGTGTGATCAAGAGGTCCGAGAGGGTGCCTGTGCATGGAGGAGGAGGAAGGAGACCACACCAAGGGCCAGAGGGTACAAACAGTGCCAAAGCAGCAGCTGAAGACAGCGCCAGCTATTCCCACACCACCCTCTCCAGCTTCCTCAACAGTACACTGCCCAGTGCTGACCACAGGGCTAGTGGACAGTGAGAAACAGGAGCAGAGGACAAGAGCAGCAGACGCATTCCAGGAGAAATCCTGGAAGCACGTCTGCGACTTCAGTGGTCAGCTCGCGGCACCATGAGCATCACTTCTGTGGTTGTTCCTCCTCCAGAAACACCTTTTATACAACTGCTTTGCCAAAGGATCTCCAGCTGGTTCCTCAAAGAAAATAGAATCCACCCCTCCCACTTCAGGAAGCTTCTTCACCAGGTCTCTCAACCTTCTGTCCACGTCCCAGGCCTCCTCAGGAGATGGCTCTGTTCTATTTTAGGGCGAAAGGGGAATATTGCAAAGCTCTGCACTCACCATGTTAGAAATAGTCATCTAACTTGCTTTGGTGTGGGAAGTGTGAGAAGGAACAGTGTATGTAACATCTGGGAGGACACAGGGAGTCCTCAGGACTTTCCTGTCCAGCTGCATCTTCTCCTGTCAAGGGAGAGTGAGTACAAATGAATCTGAGCTAAGGAAGGAGAGAGCAGCTTGCAATGCCAAAACCTAAGGGACTTGGCAAATGTCCCGGAGACAAATGGGCACCCACCTTGGTCTCTATGGGCAAGACACAAATCTGCATAGTTGATTAGATACTGATTACGCCTGTGGCTGCATTAGCTATCCTCTTATATGTCCTGATTAACATTCCAATTCTACCACACAGGGTCTCTGACAAGCAACAGTGACTTCAGCTCCTGGCACTGAGCATCTGTTCTGCAGACATTTTGCCATGAGCCTAAGTGGTCTATTATTTAAACCAAAGGGAAGATGCACCCTTTCAGAGCTCATCTGCAGTGACCACCTCCTCCAGCGAAACCCCACTTGCCTACACTTAACTCCCAGTCAGTCCATTCACAGTAAGATGGACTGACAGAGTTACACCACCCATAGCCCAGTCATTTCCCTCCTGAATACCCCTGCATTGACACAGGAGCTTTGGGGATACCTCACATCCAAACCATGTTTTAAGCTCCGTGTTTTAAGAGCCACCTCAGATGCACCTCAGGTAGGGAGCCTGCCCCAAACCCTCCTTCCACCCAGGACTGGCATTCCCCCCGTGGTCATCCACGTGGTCTTGATTCTTCATCACACAACTCGATCCTAATGATCTCAGACAGCATCATCCACTGGATGCCTTCATGATTGGACCTTGAGAACGTTCCCCAAGGAATGTGGAGAAACAGCTGCACTGTCTCAATAAAGATTAGACACAATGATAAGAGAATGGTCACCTAGGTACTATGTCACACTGCCCCCAAGCAGAAAGTAGAAATTTGCTTTTTTATAAAGAGCCTGTTATTTAACTCTTTATTCATACATCATTTCAAATTCGCAGAAAATTAGCATGAAAAAAATAATACAACTAATTCCAATGAACTCTAAACCTAGACTAACCTCTGATTAACCATGCACCTGTTTTGTTCATATCTTCTCTCTCCACTAAACCAGAACACCTCACGACCATTTCCTCTAAATATCCACTATGTATTTTGTAATGATATGAATATTTTCCCCCAGAAGGAGAAAGTCCTTGTCAACTTAGGTATATAAGGTGGATCCAGGGGAGCTGCATGAGGACTCTGAATGCACAAGCAGGGGACAGAGGAGGCTCACCCCTGAGAGGAGCAAAGTGGTGCAGCACTGTGGAGTAGTAACCCAGGAGACGGCACCAGGAGATCTTCATCTGAGTGGAGAGGAGAAACCATGGAACTTAAATCCCCTACTTTACTGTTTCCTGAAAGACAGGTCCCACACTCAACATTTTCCTCAGAGCCCCAGTGATATCCTTGTTCCTGAAACTGTAGATTAAGGGGTTCAGCACAGGGGTGAGAATGGTGTAAAACACAGAAACCGCCATGTCCTTCTGAGGGGTGTGGTAGGAGCTGGGGAGCATGTAGGTGTAGACGGCAGCACCATAGAAGAGTGTGGCCACCATCATGTGTGAGGAGCAGGTGGCCAGGGCCTTCCTCCTGCCCTCTGCTGAGTTCATCCTGTGGATGGTGAGGAGGATGCAGGAATAGGAGCCTGAAATGACTGTCACAGGGATGAGGAGCATGAGGACACAGCACAGGTACATGAGCGTCTCATAGAGCGAGGAGTCTGAGCAGGAGAGCTTCATCACAGCAGGGACTTCACAGAAGAAGTGCTGGATCTCCCGGGATCTGCAGAATGGGAAGGTCATGGTGACAGGAGTCAGCATGAAGCCATCCACTGATCCCAGGAACCAGCAGCCAGATGCCAGGAGGAGACACACCCTGTGGTTCATGAGCATAGGGTAACAGAGAGGATGGCAGATGGCTATGCTTTAGTCATAGGCCATGGCACCTAAAAAGAAAAACTTAGAACCTGCAAGTGTCATACAGAGGAACATCTGCGTCCCACATTCAGGGGCTGAGATGGTACTTACACCCAGCACCTGATCCAGGAGCACCTTGGTCACAGTGATGGAGAGGGACATCATTGAACTTCAGAGGTCACTGTCAGTCTATGCAAGAAAAACACCAGTTAAATGAGATGAGGTGGAGTTTTTAAATAGTGACAAAATAAGTTAGGAATATGGGTGGACAGAAAACACACCTGGCCTTTCTTAAGGAAATCAATAATGACTTCTTTCCCATTTTCTCTCAAAGACAGTAAATATTTCCAGCTCTCTGGTTCTGACAGATTGTTAAATTTGATGCACTATCTACAGGAAGGTTCTATCATCTCTCCTTAGAAAGACTAGCATGAGCTGTAACGCAGAGGTGTTCTTTTAAGAAATTAAAGTTTTTGTTTGAACCCTGGTAACAGTCCCTAAAACCGGCTGTGGCACTTCACTCTTGACAGCCTTTGCTGGGAAGGGCTGAAGCAGAGAACACAGTGCTCCTAATACTGTAGCTCAGTGTCCAGCATGACTGAGACCCAGGGCAGAAGACAGGAGAGGTGCATAGAAGGGGGAAGGAATGGTAGGTGAGTGGGTGGGTACAAGGTAGAAGATATTTAGATGACACAGAGATGATAGGTGGATGAATAGACAGATTTCCTCTCCATCTTATCCTACTCTGCCAATAGATGAAGGGCAAGATCTATGGAGAATGAACAGGAATCACAATGGCTGCCCTATCTACCTCTGTGGACAAAGTGGAGCAAGACCAGAGTCCACCAGCCGGTGGGAGAAGTGGACAGCACTTGATGAGACAATGGAGGGAGAGAGGAGGCCGTGAGGGGAGGGAGGCTCCTGGGGGAATCTCTGCCACTGTCCTGGAGCAACACATAGTGACCCCAAGACACCAGGGGATCAGGGAACATGGTCTGCTCCACAAACAGGGCCTGGCATGCTCTCTCTCATTCTTCTCTAGGCAGTTGCTGGAGTTTCATAGGAACAGCTGGTGCATGCTTCAGTAGGGAACTGGTAACAGTGCTGGTAGAGAAATACTCAGCCATCCCTAGAAACCAAAAGCATCCAGGGATCACTGTCTTCACCTTCCCCAGAGCCTCTGAGGTCCTCACATCTTGTTCTTCCTAGTACAGACTGACAATCCAGGGTCTCAGGCCTCTGCCTAACATCACACAAGTGACTCAAGCGAGGGTTTGTATCCTGCCCCTGGGTACAGCAGAGCACCTCACTGCTCAGTGTCCTTGGAAAACAGTGTCCTCCCTCTGTCATGGACAGCTCGGATCTGGTCCACTCACCATCTATGTGCTTAGAGGAACATGAACATGCTCAGGATACTTGCTTCCCAGCATTGCTGCAATCTCAGAAGTCACCTCCATGTGAAGCAAGGACAGCCCTTCTCTCTCTGCAAAGTTGCAGTCTCAGGACAACTAGTACAGCTTCCTACCACCATCTGAAGCATAAGAAGGAATATATAACATTATATGTCCATAAATAATTAGAAATAAAAACTCAAAATTTAAGATGTTACAGTAAATAAATGTATATGAAAGTTTTAAGATGAAATTTTATTTTATTTTTTTCTGAAAAACAGGTAATAGAGAAAGATGAGGAAATGCTGTGAGGACCTAACAGACCACCTAAACAGCAGGTCAGCAAGCCCAGCACAGCCATGGCCCTGAGCTCCAGGGCCACCTGCCTGGCTGAACTCACCTCAGAGGAGGCTGCGCCTCACCCAGATGGCCAGGGAGTGTGGCCTGGCTAAGTCACCAGGAAGAGGAGGGTGCCATCACCCCTGTTTAGGATGCTCACAGGGGACTGGATGAGACATGTTTGTTCACACATCCTCTGGGGCCTGGAGGACACTGCAGTTAGAGCTAAGGAAGCAGCAGAGCTCTCTGGGGCACAGCTCTGGGTCATTCTCATCCTGTCCTGTCTCCCTCTTTGTTCAACTCCAGGCTTCACGAATGTTAACAGTCCTCTCCACTCTCACACCGTCTACAACACCTGACCAGTGACATGTAGGAGGAGTTAGTCTGGATTGGTTTATCAAACATACCCTGTGTGTGTGTGTGTGTGTGTGTGTGCGTGTGCGTGTGTGTTGTGTAAGAAAAGCATCACCTCCTCAGTGTCCTGGAAGCCTGGAAGGAGTCCTCCTCACAGGTCCACCTCACTCTCTTACGTCCCTGCTTGTGCTCCTTGTTTCCTGTCATTCATTGGCCATCTAGGTCACTGTAATTTAGAATTTAATTTTAAAGTATTTGTTTTTATTTCAACTACGGACATGCAAATTATTGAGAAGTCTCAAAGCACAAACTGTTTCATTGAAAATTTAAATGTTTATTGTAATATATTTACCCAGATAAAAACATGCTTTAAATGTTAAGAGTGGAGGTGTAACTCAGGGATTATGTCTCCTGCTGAGCATGCGTGAAGCCCTGAGTTCAATAACTAGGTATGCAGTAAAATGAAATAAATCCTATCCTGCCTACAAACTACAAGTGTTTCAAACATCTGTTCAGTGTACACCTGTTGTGGCAGCTACAATGAAATAGAGGAAGACAGAAGCAAGCTCCTTCAACATCTGTTTTTTAACAGTTCCCTCTAAAAATTTGCAGTGAAATTCTTCTCAACTTTTTTTTAATCTATGTCTGAAACAATGCTTATTATTTACCCTGCCATGGAGGTCTTGTGACAGCCTGGGTCCACACACACACACTGTTGGCCAGCCTGCCTCCTGAGCTGTACCTACCTGTGACCTGCAGGGCTTCAGCCTGTAGATGGCTTATCCTGCCTCCTTGCCCCCTGGTTTCCTGTAACTTTGGGATGCAGCCCTGGGGTCCCCTCGAGTGTGGGAGAAACTAAGAAGCTGGGACTTTTCTCCCTGCTGGAGATGGTCCATGGCAGCTGAAGCACCTGGGCACAACAGGGACCCTGTTGGCTCCAGGCTCCAGCATCCAGAAGGCATTTTGAGTTCCAGCAGCACTGCAGGACGTGGGCACCTGGGTCGCTATGGCGTCCTGCCTGTGGCTGGGCTACAGTCTCCACACTCAGTAGAGAGCGCACAGCAGATGCAGAGGGAGGAATGGGGTCCTTAGCTGACAGGCTCCCTTCTGCTCCACCAGCCTCACTTAGGTCATGGCCACTTTGCAGCCAACTCCTTGCATGAAGTCTCTTCAGCTTGAAATTTGTGGTGTTGCCTTTTATTAAAAATGATTTAATGTGGTTACTATGTATCAGGTGATTTAAACAGAAATACAGTCCCTTTCTAAAGGTGCACAGTTGTTCTATGCTAAAAAACATCAATTATAAACAGAGCTGAAATAAAAATGCTTACACAGAAATCACTCTCTCAGTTAGTTTGTTTTGTAAAGTAATTCCACACAGGGAATAGTCATCCAAACATTTTGATATATAGCAATAAGTTGCTTTCTGTTAACCACCAAGTCATGCTACAACATCCAGCTCTGCCTAAACCAGCCTGGAGTATGGTATTTTTCCACCTTAGTAAATTTATTAGAGTCATATTTGACTTGCATTTCTTGCTTACTAATATATCTATATGATTTTTCATGTTTCTCCATGTAACGACCACTTTATGGAATGACTATGTTCTTTGCACATTTTTTTTAGTGAAATTTTTTCTTCATAAATATACAGTGATATACTTATGTATTCAAAGTAGTAACTCAGTATAATGGGCTACAACATTTAATTTCATTGGTTATTTTTATATTAGTTTCATCAGAATTTCCTGAAGCATTATGTTTAATTTGACAAATTTAATGATTCCTTTCAGTGTTTGTGTGCTGGGAAAATCTTAGTATGTTTTGGTGTCTTCTAAAATATCCTCCTTCAAATTTCTAAGAAATGAGGTTGAGTTATTTATTTTTTTTATTTTTAGTACATTTACTTCTGAGACAGCAATAATTTGTTTGGGGTACACTCTGCTGGTGGAACAGCATCTGGGGCATGGGGTCAAGTTTAAGTCTGGATCTAAAAAGAAAAATTACTAAGAAGTACATGGGGGTGTGGAAACAGGGGTCCACACAGGATAGCAGGACAATGTTGAAGTTGGGAAGGATAACAAGAGCAAGAGCATTACAATGCAGAAAAAAGTCCCTAGTAGCTAGGGCCACTCAGAGATTCTAAGCAGGATGGAGTCTACTGGGAAACTCAATGGCCCTCCCTATTGTTTTTGGAATTCGAATTTGAATGTAATCCTAAGCAAGATTCTATGTGTAAACTTTGTAGTAAGGTTTTAATGCCATTTTCTTGGAGGGGACAACTTTTTCTTTGGCTATGAGGATGAAATCTCTCTTGTACAAATGTCTGTTATTTCAACCAAAGAGAAGAAGCACCTTTCCAGGGCTCAAGGGAAGTGACCCATCTAATCCAGACAAACCCCACCTGCCTACACTTAACTCCCAGAAAGTCCATTAAAAAAAGATGGAATGATTACGTTATAGTTCCATAATCTAGTCATTTTCCTCCTGAATATCCCTGAATTGGTACAGGAGCTCTGGTGAACATACCACATCCAAACCACATCTCTTAATGTTTCAAGTACTACCTCAGATGCATCTCTGGTAGGGAGCCTGCGTGAAACCCTCCTTCCACCCAGAATTGGCATTTCCCCCATGGTCATCCATGTGGTCTTGAATCTTTTTCACATAACAGGATCCTAAAGATTTCAGAGAGCAACAACCAATGGATACCCTCATGGTTGAATCTTGAGAATGTTCCTCAAGGAAGGCAAAGAAAGAGCTGCACTGTCTAAGTAAAATTAGACACAATGATATGAGCATGTTATCCTAGATACTATGTCACACTGCCACAAGCAGAAATGTCCTTTTTATAAAAGGAAGGAAAGCCTGTTATTTAACTCTTATATGTGATTTGAAACTTGCAGAATATTAGCATGAACAAGAATAGTACAACTAACTCCCATGAACCCTAAACTTCGACTCATCTATGGTTTACTGTGTACCCATTAATTGTCTACATATTCTTCACCATCCCTTGCCTCTCTCCACCTATCAATAGGACACTTTATGTCCACTTTGTCTAAATATCCACTATGTATTTTGTAATGATATGAATATTTTCCCCCAGAAGGAGAAAGTCCTTGTCAACTTAGGTATATAAGGTGGATCCAGGGGAGCTGCATGAGGACTCTGAATGCACAAGCAGTGGACTGGGGAGGCTCGCCCCTGAGAGGAGCAAAGGGGTACAGCACTGTGGAGTAGTAACCCAGGAGACGGCACCAGGAGATCTTCATCATCTGATGTGGAGAGAAGGAGAAACCATGGAACTCAAATCCCCTACTTTACTGTTTCCTGAAAGACAGGTCCCACACTCAACATTTTCCTCAGAGCCCCAGTGACATCCTTGTTCCTGAAACTGTAGATTAAGGGGTTCAGCACAGGGGTGAGAATGGTGTAAAACACAGAAACCACCATGTCCTTCTGAGGGGTGTGGTAGGAGCTGGGGAGCATGTAGGTGTAGACGGCAGCACCATAGAAGAGTGTGACCACCATCATGTGTGAGGAGCAGGTGGCCAGGGCCTTCCTCCTGCCCTCTGCTGAGTTCATCCTGTGGATGGTGAGGAGGATGCAGGAATAGGAGCCTGAAATGACTGTCACAGGGATGAGGAGCATGAGGACACAGCACAGGTACATGAGCGTCTCATAGAGCGAGGAGTCTGAGCAGGAGAGCTTCATCACAGCAGGGACTTCACAGAAGAAGTGCTGGATCTCCCGGGATCTGCAGAATGGGAAGGTCATGGTGACAGGAGTCAGCATGAAGCCATCCACTGATCCCAGGAACCAGCAGCCAGATGCCAGGAGGAGACACACTCTATGGTTAATGAGGACTGGATAGCGAAGTGGATGGCAGATGGCCATGTAGCGGTCATAGGCCATGGCTGCCAGAAGGAAAAACTCAGAACCTACTAGTGTCAAGTAGAGGAACATCTGTATCCCACATTCAGGGACAGAAATGGTACTCACACCTAGCACCTGGTCCAGGAGCATCTTGGGCACAGTGATGGAGATGTACATCATGTCCATGAGGGACAGCTGGCTGATGAAGAAGTACATGGGGGTGTGGAGTTTGGCACTGGAGTGTATCAGGATGATCAGGACAGCATTTCCAGACAAGGCCATCAGGAAAACCAGAAAAATGACCACACAAAGCAGAGCTGGGTGTTGGGATTGCCTGAAGAGACCCACCAGCATGAAATCTGCCCACCCTGTGTGGTTGGTCATCCAGGTGGTGATGTCCATGAGGCTCTAACTTGGCCACCAAGAAAGCTTTGGGTTAATGTTGTACAGAGGGCTGAAGTGACTTTTGAGCTGCCACACACCTGTGCACCAGCCTGATTGTGGCAACCAGAGGACGTTCCAGAGCCTGTAGATCCTAGGAATTCAGATGACCTGTAGTAAACAATATTTTTAAAAAAGTATCTAAAAGCTCACCTGTGTGTGAAGTGAGTTGGTAACTTGTGAGGTTGCAACAGTTCAAGTTCATGAACTTCCTGAAGAAAGCAGTTTGTCAATGACAAGTGGGTATATTCATAATTGTTGCTCAAAAAAGTAGGGGACATTTGCAAACAAGGGGAATCACTAATTCCTGAGTTTAAGTTATTCAAGTGTGAAATAAGTGTTAATATTTCTGGTTTAACAATCTGGTTTTAGCTGGCATTCTAAGACTCTCAGATCTATACGGTATATTCAAAATGTTTAAAAAGTTGCTGAGACATAATTTGTGGAATGCATATTTAACATTTGAACCCCCCAAGCCTATAGGACCAGGACATGCCAGGAGGTTCTGTGAGTCTGGAATGACTCTGCTGTTCTCTCCAGCACACTGCAGTCTTCACACAGGACCAAACCTTTTGAGATCTGAGGAGCACCCATCCATAAAAATCCAAGGTCATGGCTGGTTTCCAACCTTGACTCTTGCTACCCCTGACCTCCCCTTCCTTGTCCACTCTGCCTGAGAGATGATGAGAATAACATCTGAGTCCAGTGGTGAGGATGAAGTGAGGCAAAGAAATGAAAGTTCCCTGAATTCTGACTTTGATAAATGGAGAAACAGGCATGCTGTTGATTGACATCTGCACTACCCACTCTTCAGAACCTATCCTAGACCTGGCTGTCACTGCTGTTGTTATGAGATACCGTCCTTCATTTCTCCAATTTGGGTAACTATTTATGTCTCCAATATTTGGTTTTCAGGATTACATGAGAAAAGACATGCAAATAAAGCTTACAATCAACTTTAAGGAAAGTATTTGGATTTGACAATTTTTATGTTGCATTATTTATTTTATATAAAATGAATAAATAAATATAAATATGAACAACTGTCTGAGATAGTTATTGGTATGACCCTCACTAAGCACAGCTTCCTGGAAAAGCTCTTATGAAAATTCAGCCCAGCCAGGGCTCCTCCCGGTCCATCTTCAAGCTCTGCCATTTGCACTCAATCTCAGGTGCAGAACAAGCATTTGGGGACCACTGCTATTCACCAGAAAGGCTTTGGCTGTTTTTCCAACACCATCTGGTTTATTTACAGCCACAATCAATTTTCATGGACACTGAGAGACAGAGAGTTAACAGAACCACACGGAGAGGTCTCAGGGCAGCTCACTGTTGCCTGCTTTTTCTTGATGCTCAGCCACCTCTGTGTAGATGCTGAACACAGGTCAAGGGCTTGTTAACATTGTCTGCACTTCTAGAGGTCATTTTCAGACTCTACAGGGAAAACAGCATCCATAATATTTGAGGCAGGATTTTTATATAGTGACAAAATAAGTAAAAAGGGCAATGAACATAAAATGTGCCCCACCTTTCTTAAGGAAATCAATAGTGGCTTCTTCCACGTTTTCTATTAAAGAGATTAAACCTTTCCAATCTTCTGCCTCTGAAAGCATAACTGTTAAATTTGATTCTCTCTCAGCCTGAGAGTCTGATGTCTCTTCTCTCTAGAAAGACTAACAGTAGCTAGAATACAAAGGTATTTTTTTAAGAAAGGAAAGTTGAAGCACATTTTCTCCCTTGTAGTATTTCCTAAATCAGATGTGATAGTCCACTTTTGACAGCCCTTGCTGGAAGGCACTGAAGCAGTGGACACAATACACGGCTTCTGATGCTGTAGCCCTAGGGTCCAGCATGATTGAGACCCACTGCAGAGGTGGACAGCAGGAGAGGTGCAGGCCCAGGGACAGATATGGTAGGTGGGTAGGGGGTAGTAGGTGGATGACAAGACAGAGGAGAAAGACATGATTGACAGATAGACTTCCTCTCCATGAAATCCTAACCTGTTGGCAGATGAAGGCTGAGCTCTTTGGAGAATTTGAGATCTTTCCCATGAACTGAAATCACACCTTCTGTCCTGTCAACCTCTGTGGACAAAGTGGAGCAAGGAATGGACACAAACAGCTGCAGTGAAGACAGGGGCAGAATTTTCTGAGAGGACAGAGAAGAGAGGGGGCAGTGAGGGAGAGGCTCTGCCACTGTTCCAGAGCCCAGAATCCCGAGAACACACAAGACCAGGGACAGTCTGCTCCACATCCTGGGCCTGTCCCACCTGCTCTCTTACTCTTCTCTAGGCACCTGCATACGTTTCATGGGAACAGCCTGATGCACTTTTAACTTGGTTAATTGGTGACAGTTTTGATAGAGAAACCTTATTAGCCAGCAGCACCCAGGAATTGCTGACCTTTCTCCACCTTTCACAGAGTCTCTGAGGTCCTACTCTTCTTATTTCCTTCTAGTACAGACTGACAATCCAGGGTCTCAGGGTCTCTGCTTAACATCACACAAGTGACTCAAGACAGGGCCATGTCCCACCCCAGGGTGAAGCTGAGAACCTCACTGCCTCAGTGTCCTTGGAAAACAGTGTCCTCCCTCTGCCATGAACAGCTCGGGGCTTGTCCACTCACCGTGTGTCATCAGGGAAAAATGAACATCCTCAGGACACTTGCTTCCAGCATTGCTGTGACCCTAGGAGTCACCTCCATGTGAAGCAAGGACAGCCCTTCTCCCTCTGCAAGGTTGCAGTCTTGGGACAACTAATGTAGCTTTCTATCAACCATCTGAAGCATAAGAAGGAATATATACTCCTATGCCCATAAATAATCCCAAATAAAAATACACTCCTTAAGATGTTGCAGCAAATAAATTCTATATGAAAATTCGAAGATGAGAACACATTTCTATTTGTCAGAAAAACAGGTGATAGAGAAAGATGAGGAAATGCCATGAGGACCTAACGGAGCACCTCAACAGCAGGTCAGCAAGCCCAGCACAGCCATGGCCCTGAGCTCCAGGGCCACCTGCCTGGCTGAACTCACCTCAGAGCACGCTGTGCCTCACCCAGATGGCCAGGGAGTGTGGCCTGGCTAAGTCACCAGGAAGAGGAGGGTGGTGTCACCCCTGGTTTAAGATGCTCACAGGGGACTGGATGAGACATGTCTGTTCACACATCCTCTGGGGCCTGGGGGGACACTGCAGTTAGAGCTAAGGAAGCAGCAGAGCTCTCTGGGGCACAGCTCTGGGTCATCCTCATCCTGTCCTGTCTCCCTGTTTGTTCAACTCCAGGCTTCACCAATGTTAACAGTCCTCTCCACTCTCACAGTGTCTACAACACCTGACCAGTGACATGTAGGAGGAGTTAGTCTGGATTGGTTTATCAAACATACCCTGTGTGTGTGTGTGTGTCTATGTGTGTGTGTGTACTCACGTGACCATGAAGTGGATTCTGTGAGACACTATTATTATAGGGATAAAACCTGAAGGTCAGAGTGTAACTAATGCATCAAAACTATCACTCTGGTCAATGCTGTGGGAATCTAGACAGAGGATCCACCCCACATCTTCCTCCCACTCTCTCACCTCCCTGCATGTTCTCCTTGTTTCCTGTCATTCATGGCCATCAAGGTTGCTCTACTTTAGAATTTAATTTTAATCTTTTTGTTTTTATTTTTATTACTGACATGCAAATTATTGAAAAGTCTCAGAGCACAAACTGGTTCAATGAGAATTTAAATTTTAAAATTTAAATTTGTCCTTTTAAAAATTTAAAATTGTCCTTTAAATGTTAAATCCCTAGAGTGGAGGTGTAGCTCAGTGGTAGAGCTCCTGCCTAGCATGCCTGAAGTCCTGAGTTCAATGCAATAAAATGAGATGAAGTCCTATCCTGCCTAAAAAGTGCAAGTGTTTCAAACATCTGTTGAGTGTACATCATGTCGTATCAGCTTGGATAAAATAGGAAGACAGAAGTAGGCCCACCATCCTGGAGTTTGTAACCAATTCCCTCTTAACTTTGCTCATGTGTACATTCTGAGCCATGCTGGTCATTTCCCCTGAGCGGACGTTTTGTGATGGCCTTGCTCTACCACACTGTCTTTTGGTCTGGCTGTCTCCTGCAGCCACCTGACCTGCAGGGCATCAGCCTGCAGGTGACTTGTCCTGCTTCCTTGGTTTCCTGGTTTCCTGTAAAGCTGTGAGATGCAGCCTTGTGGGCTGTTGCAATGTGAGTGGAATAAACAAGCTGGGTGTTTTCTCTAGATATGGTTCCTGGCAGCTGCAGCATCTAGAGGTGACAGGGACCCTGTGGGCTCTGGGCTCCTGCACCCAGAAGGCAGGTTGCAGTTCTGGCAGCACTGCAGGATGTGGGCATTTCCAGTCAATCAGCAAGATAGACATCTAGCAAGGGCTTCTCATAAAAACAGAGACACAAAACTGAGGTGCTCAGTTCCCATTCTGCCAAGGAACTATTTTTCCTGCCTTCCCATTCCTGACATGGTTTCCCTGTGTGGGTGTGTGTGAGGTGACCTGTGCTTGGTGTTAAGTCCTCTTGAGCAACGAAGGCGTGACATTACTGGACATCCCCCTCTGCCTGTCCTTAGAGTCTGGCTGAGGTGTGCACAGCTGCCCTTGCTCTCTTTGGTCTTCATAACATACAACACCCTCCCTGTCCCTTTGCTTCAATCTGTCCTCACAGTAAGGTGAGTCTTCAGGAGGCAGCTCTTAATTGGGCTTGATGGTTTCATAAACTCAGCCCCTCTGTTCATGTTGGAGAAGTATTACACAAATGTCTGTCCTAAGACAAATTCTAGCACATAATGTTCTTTAGTGTCCTACAAGTCCAGTTCTGTCTGCCCACTGATTGCTCTGAAGTCAATGGGGGAGAGTTGTGGTCACCTGTCCTTTTTCAGTTCTTAGTAATGTTGAAGACAGAGAGTGGTTGTGGGGATCAGAGACAGGGCTGTGGCCTTGGTGCTCCGGTTCTGCTATGAATAGGAAATGTCTTCTCTGGACTTTGGGTAAATTGGGGAAGAAAGGGCTCAGAGCAGCAGATGAGCTTCTACCATGCAATGGTATTCAATAACCATCACAAGCATATTCAAGCATATTTCATAGTGGGGTTCTGGTGAGTGTCTGCAGGGTTCCTGACTGTCCTATGCAGGAGGTTGCACACTCACACAGCTGGAAATGCTAGAGTGAGTTCCTGCAGAACCACGTCTAAAGCCGCGTGTGTGAAGGGCAACTTCCACCAGGTTGCAATCAGGCTGCGAACTCCTTTACTCTCCACTGAGCACAGACTGCACATAGGGCAAGAGGCCCTGTCCTGCTCTACAGGATCAGGCCCGAAGAGGGAAAAGACAACAAGTAGGAAACTGACACTAACCAGACTACTAGAGCAGGGATTTTGTGCGCACACCTGAAATCAAGGGCTTACGTTAAATTTATGCATTCAGTAGAAGACAGTTTCCCTGGTTCTTAGCAGAGTTGTTTTATAAAAGATCCCTCATAATTGCTTTTGTGTATTCTAACTCCAATATGACAGTTAAGTGCTCAACTTAACTTCAATGTGTTTGAGGCTATTAAATAATTCTAGGACTCCTCCACAGCAGGTAACTGTGGAGAAAAGTTTGCATGGACATATTTAATCATATCCGATGTTAGGATAAAGTTAAATTTCCCAACTTTAACCAACTTTCCAAAATAAATAAGAATTCCCTATTGAAAATGTTGCTGATGGGCAGTTGTCAGAGCTTTGTCAAAGGGCCTGTCTGAAAAAGCCAAGCCTTGAGTCAGGAGTGTCAATCATGTGAATGTGGACTTGGGAGGAGTGAGAATAGGTCTGCAGAAGGAGATGACCTGTGGCCACTCCCCAACACCTTCCTGCTGCTGTGTCACAACAAATGTCTTGTCCTGTCTGAAAAATAAGGCTTGAGGGACAGCATCCCCATCAGGGGTCAGGAGCCAGAACGTCACTATGGTACCCCTGGACACATCTGTGGAGAGAAAAGATGTGTGAGTTCTCTCTCTTTCAGCAAGGAGGTCCACGGAACAGGATAGAGGAGAGTGTGGCTGCAGAGTCACTAATCAAGACCTCTGAGACCAAGCAGGAGGCAGGCCTGATTTTATTGAGCAGTTACCATGTACATACACTCAGGCAGTAGCTGAGCAGATTACAGGCAGCCACCAGTGCAATGTCTGCTAACTGTCCTTGCAGCCACCAATCAAGGAGTGGCTTTGGAGTAAGTGCAGGGACTGCCACACATGGCCTCATGCCCAGGGCTGTGCCTACAGGGGTATGTGGCCTGCTGTTCACATGTCTAGCACAAGGGGAGTGGCCTGCCACCAGAAGCCCTTAACATATGCCATGTGTGCAGTACTCCATGCACTTGTCCCCACAAAGAGCAACTGTTTGAAAATGTGTTTGAACCTTAGATTTCTTAATACATGTTTTGATCTTCTCCTTTTTCTAAAATGTATTCATGTTCATTAAATATATTGTACTGAAGTAAGTGCAGTGTATAATATTTTGTGAATTATATTAAATATTTCATATTTCAAATTGAATTAATGAAGTACATATTTAAGACTTTCCTTTAAGAAATATAATATGAAATTGTTCTTTACTAAATAATTTTAATGATTTTATTGGTGCATTATAATTATACATGGTAGTTTCATTTCAAAATATTAGTATGTGCATGAAACTAAATTGCCACCTTTCAGCCCCCTGTCCTTCCCCTTCCCCTCCCCTTTCCTATTCCCTGACCTCCTTCCTGTTGTAATGGCCTTCTTTCTATTTATTTGTTGTTTTCTAAATTAGCACTGTGCAGATAAACATAAGGGCGGCCTTCCCTGGGGGTTTACACATGTGCACAGCATAGTTGGGTGAATTTCATTTCTCAGCACCTCCTCTCCCCATCCCTGCTCAACACCCCAACCCTTCCACTCCACTGTCTTCCCTTCTTGAGGTCCACTCTTTTCCCCATTCCTTATTTTGTTCTAACCCACATAAGAGAGAAAACATTCCACCCTTGGTTTACTTACTCTGGCTTATTTCACTCAGCAAGAAGTTCTCCACCTCCATCCCTTTGCTCCACCTCCATCCATCTACCAGTAAATGACATCATTTCATTCTTCTTGGTGGCTCAGCAAACTCAGCCATATTACTCCACATTTTCTAGATCCATTCATCTCTTCACAGGCTCCTGGCCTGGTCCCCTATCTTGGCTCTTGGGAGTCGTGCTGTAAACGTGGATGGATGTGGCTGTGTCACTATACTAGGCCAATTTTAGTTCTTTTGGATGAATACAAAAGAGTGGGACAGCAGTGTCATTTCGGGGTTCCATTCCTAGTTTTCTATTATAGCTAGTGTTTTCCAAAGTATTATTCCATGCTGCAAGCCCAGCTGTCGAATTACACATGGCACAAAGAACAAGCATCTTCTAAAACAGAAGGCTTTGCCTCTGCAGGTCACAGACTGGGCTCTGAGGAGTGGACTTCTATTTTATTCTTTCAGAGACAAGAAGCCCCTCCAACCTCCTTTTGGATGATGTCTGCAGTATGTAGAGAACCAGTCACACTTCACAGACAGACAGAATCCCGAATGGCGGGAACACATTCCTGTCCTTCTCCTGTCACTCTGCTAAAAGGTTTGCCACAGAGAGACTGCATTTTGTTCTCTGTCCTAACCCTCCTCTTCTACTTCTCCTACTGATCTGTGCCTCCTTCCTCCTTTCCTTTTGTTCATTGTGGTTTTTAGATCTTATTAGCTAGAAGTTGGGGTTGTCCTTGTTGGTTTTTAATGAACTAAATATTTCCTGATCAATGTTAACTTTACAAAAATAAAAAGCCCCCAGGAAAACTAACAGTTTAGGGAAGGACAGATAAATTGACAGCAGTAAAGGAGGCTAGGACGGAAGGTGATAACAGGAAAAACCTAGGAGGGCTGGGGAAATCTATGGCAGGTGCACCATGAGGAAGGAAGGGGTTAAAAAGACCCATCTCTCCATTCACTAAAGCATCACCAATTGGGTTAATGTGGAGACACCCCAAGTGGTGACCTGGGTCAATGCATGAAGTAAATACATGAGACCTCTTACCTGAAGCCCCCACAATGAATGGGAGGAAAAATTGTCAGACATCCTCTCCCCTCTATTCTACCCTCCCCTCTTTCTCTTTATTCTCCCTCTCCCCTCCCCTTCTCCTCTCCCCTTGCTCTCTCCCTCTCTCCCCTCCTCTCCTCTCTTCCATGAGACACTGTTTTCCTGCAGTGTGATCAGAGCAGTTGACTTGGGGCACAGGTGCAGAGTGATTCCTCAGAATAATCAAATTTCCTGGATTATGATTCTTATATAAGCTGCTTCTAGGATGTTTTTCCATTGAGAGAAGATGAACCTCTGTAGACAAAGGACCTCCCTGGACATGTTCCCAGCTGACCTCCTCTTAGCTATCTGTGGCCATTGCATCTGAACACAACTTCAGAGGGGGAGAAATGTCCAATAAGACCAGAGTGACTCACTTCATCCTCAGGGGCTTCTAGACATCCAAGAATGGAGGCCAGTGGTCATTGTCTCTTTCCCGTTGGTCTACACCTTTGGCCTCCTAGGGAAAATGTCCATCATCACAGCTGTGCTTAGAGACAGCCGCCTGCTCACACCCATGTACTTCTTCCTGAAGAATTTGTGTTTTCTGGACCTGAAAACCTCGGTCACCATCCCCAAGGCACTGGCTACCACCCTACGGGGCCCTAGGGTCATTTTCTACCTCGAGTGTGTGGCTCAGCTTTACATGTTTTTCACACTTGCTTCAGCTGAGTGCTTTCTGCTCACGGCCATGGCTTATGACCAGTGCGTGGCCATCTACAGGCCCCTGCTCTATGGGACTATCATGAACCATGGGTGGTGCTGGCCTGCGAGGGCAGGGCCCTCTACTCGGCCTTCCACACCGTCAACACCTTCTCCCTGCCCTTCTGTGGGCCCAACATAGTGGAGCACTTCTTCTGCGACATCCCCGCTCTCATGGGGCTCTCCTGTGCTGACTTCCACCCCAGGGAGGAGATGGGCTTCGCCGTGGGCAGCTGCATCATCTTGAGCTCCTTCGCCCTCACCGTCCTCTCCTACATCCGCATCCTCTCCACCCTCCTACGGATGCCCTCGGGGACGGCCGCTGGAAGTCCTTGTCCACCTGCTCCTCCTACCTGACCACTGTCCTCCTGCTTTATGGCAGTGGAAGCTTCACCTATCTGAGGTCTGCTTCTCAGGACTCCCCCACCCAGGGTCGCCTAGCACCGTCTTTTACTCCATCCTCACCCCTTCCTTGAACCCCGTCATCTCCTCTCTGAGGAACTGAGACATGAAGGTCGCGCTGCAGAGGCTGAGCTGTCAGCGGAGTCTGAGCGCTGGGTGCTGCACAGCTCGCCTTGGTCCAGAGGTCTGATGCCCAGGGGGTACAGACACCCTCCTCCATCCCTCCCCTGCCCTCCTGCAGAGTCTCCCCCTGCCCACGTCCCCACCCACGACCTGCTGCTTCTCCTCTCTCCCTAGAAGTTCTTTCACTTCAGTGGTTTTACATTACAGTTTCACCACAAAAACATACAAATATTGATTTCTTCATATTGTACCATAAAAATCATTTTTAAATAATAATTCTTCTATTTAGTACATCTGTAAGAATTCTTTTTTTTTCCCTGTGAGTTTTTCTTGAATGATATTCTCAAATCTTTATCATCACTCTCATGCTGTGGCCCCTAATAATGAATTTCCTTTTTTTTTTTCTTTCTTGACATCATTTCCCTGAATATAACAGGAGGAACACATTTTTAACATTTCTAAAATCTACTGATTTCCCCCCTATATTCCAAACTGCCTGACCATTCCTGATGCAACTATTCAGCCCATTCTCTGCTTAGACATCCAAAGAGTAGAACGCATTGTCTTTGATCTTTATCTCTCTAAATATCATGAATTTCCAGTTCTCACAGGTTTTTCCTTAACATTTCATGATCCTTTACTTACTATTCCTTCTTAGTCTCTCATTATCTGTTGTCTACAATCAATAATCAATATTTATTCAATTCAGTGGTTTTTTAAGCACCGATTCCCTTTTTTTTTTTTCTTGAAGAAAGAACACTGTATTCAGACAACAACTGAAACCCCCAGATACCAAGTGGATGTTAAGGAGGACACTGGGTGGTCTCAGGGCTGAAGCTCGACTCTGCCCTTCTCCACCACTGTTTTGTATGGTTGTATTTTCAGAAAGTTTAGAATTCCATCCCTGGGACAGAATTAAACTACAGTTGCAGTTCCTTTTCATGCTGTCTCCCTTTTCCAACTATTGATAGCAAAGTACCAGGTTATCTTAATTAATTTATTTATTTTAAAATTTGTTGGTTCTTTTTAGTTATACCTGACAATAGAATCCACTTTGACTTTATTATACAAGAATGGAATATATATTATTCTCATTAGGATACCATTCTTGTGGATGTACAAGATGATGGGATTCACTGTGTTGTTTTCCTATGGGTACAGGGGTAAATTGCATCACATTCATTCCACTGTCTTTCCTTTTCCTATCCCCCATTTCCCATTGTCTAATCCACTGAACTTCTACTCTTACCCTCACCACTCGAGTTGTGTTAGTATCCACATACCAGAGAAAACATTCAACCTTGATTTTTTGGGATTGTTTATTTCACCTAGCAGTATAGTCTCCAGATCCATCTATTTGCTGGCAAATGTCAGAAAGTCATTCATACTTATGGTTGAGTAATACTCCATTGTGTATATATACCACATTTTCTTTATTCATTCATCTACTGAAAGGCATATAGGTTGGTTACATAGCTTAGCTATTGTGAATTGAGCTGCTATTAACATTGATGTCGCTGTCTCACTATAGTGTGCTGATTTTAAATCCTTTGGATATAAAAATATATACTAAGGAGTGGGATAATGGGATAACTGGGTCAAATGTTGGTTCCATTCTAAATTTTCTAAGGAATCTCCCTACTGCTTTTCAGAAAGCTCACCCTAATTTACAATCCCATTATCGATGTATCAGTTAATCTTTTCCCCACATCCTCACCAACATCTATTGTTACTTGTATTCTTGATAATTGCAATTCTGACTATAGTGAGACAAAATCTCAGTGTAGATTTAATTTGCATTGCTCTAATTGCTAGCAATGTAACTTTTTTTCATTATTTTGTGACCTATTGTAATTCTTCTTCTGTGAACTGTTCAGTTCCTTAAACACATGGATTATTGCATGCTCTTATAGTAAAGTAAATTCTTCAGGGGCTCTTGCCATTTCTATCTGGAAAATCATGATTAGCAGCATGATTTCTGTTATATTTCATCTTCTGAAGCGCATTTACATCATCCTCACTCAGCTGTCCTTGAACACGTCCCACACTGAAGGTGCCAGGATTGCTTCTGCATCCTCATTCTCTGTGGATAGTACAATGTGGAACAATTAGAACTTGGACTTTCAACATCACTTCCTCTGTGGTATGCAATGCTACTCTGCAGAAGTCAGCAGGGCATGACTGATTTTCAGATTTCAATTTATCTCCATGTTCTGAAACACTGTCATGTATTTCATGTTGAACAGATATCTATGCCTTAAAAAATACAAAATGCTGGAAGATCCAAACCCTCACCCATACTTTCAGGTCTTATGTCTTTGATTAATTTCAGGTTGATTTTTTTGACCATGGTGAGAGATAAGCGTCTGTCATTCTTTGCATTGGCTGTGAGGTTTTCCCAGCACAACTGGTTGAAGAGACTCTGCTTTCCCACTCACGTTCTTGGTGCATTTGACCTACACTGTTGGCGTGGGTTCCTGTTGCACCACCCTTGCTCTTTAGTGGTTCTGATTCCTGTTGTGTGAATACTGGAGACCATGGCCATCACTCCCTGGATTCCACAGCTTGTCACCCAGGTGGCCACTTCCATCTCCTCCAGCCTTCAGAACCCATCTTCATTCCACTCATGTGGACACTCCAGCAGCTCCATGGCATGCTTTGTGTTGGCCACCTCCAGTGTCTTCCTGTGGTGGCCATCCATTCACTGTCCATCAATGCTCCACTGGACTTTAGGTTCTGAGTCAAAGGTTTGCCTGGCTGTCGTGATGCATAGTTCCACTTCTGAGGAGCAGTCCTTTGCTGCCACAACCTCACCTAATGCATGCCAACACTGAGGCTGACATCCACTAAGTGCTTAAATCCAGGCACCCACTGCTCTATCAGGGCGCGAATTGTAGCACACCTTTTCCTCCTGATTTCTGATTTAGGCCACTTTCCTTGTCTGATCTTTCCTTTATGATCATAGTCTCACTTTGTATTCAGCTATGATATTTGCTCCTGGTAAAGGGATGTCACTGTTATCAAATTTGAAAGGATAATAATTCACATGGTCATTTGTTACCTGAAGGATATTTTAATATGGAAAGTACTCTACATCCCCCAATCTTTCCTGCTTAAACTGAAAACAGCAGTAAGAAAAAGAAATAGTCCTTTTTGTTACTATGGCTCTGTAGTATAATTTAAGTTCGGGTATTATTATGCCTCCTGCTTCATATTTTTTGCTAAGGATTGCTTTGGCTCTTCTGGCTCTCTTATTTTTACAAATGAATTTCATGACTGCTTTTACTATTTCTATGAAGAATGTCATTGGGATTTTAATAGGAATTGAATTAAATCTGTATAACACTTTTGGTAGTACCGCCATTTTGACAATGTTAATTCTGCCTGTCCAAGAGCATGGGAGTTCTTTGCATCTTCTTTTTTTTTTTCTTTTATTAATTTTATTTTTTAAAAATACGTGACAGCAGTGGAATGCATTACAATTCTTTTGTTTTTATTAGTTACACATGACAGTACAATGATCTTAACATATCATACATACAATTCTTATTACACATATAGAGCACAATTTTTCATATCTCTCTATATAAAGATGTTCACGCCAATTCATACCTTTATACATGTACTTTGTTTTTTTGTATTATAATTCTTAATACACATATATACCACAATTTTTTAATCTCTGTTTGTGTATAAAGAATGTTGACACCCAATTCGAGTCTTCATACATGTACTTTGTATAATGATGATCATCACATTCCACCATCCTTGCTAATCCCCTGCCCCCTCCCTTCCCTCCCATCCCTCTGCCCTATCTAGAATTCATCTAATCCTCCCATGCTCCCCCTCCTTACCCCACTATGAGTCAGCCTCCTTATATCAGAGGAAACATTTGGCATTTGTTTTTTGGGATTGGCTAACTTCACTTAGCATTATCTTCTCCAATGCCGTCCACTTACTTACAAATGCCATGATTTTGTTCTTTTTTAATACTGAGTAAAATTCTATTGTGTATATATGCCACATTTTTTTATCCATTCATCCACTAAAGGGCATTTAGGTTGCCTCCACAGTTTAGCTATTATTAATTGTGCTGCTATAAATATTGATGTGGCTGTGTCCCTGTAGTATGCTGTCTTTAAGTCCTTTGGGTATAGACTGAGGTGAGGAATAGCTGGGTCAAATGGTGGTTCCATTCCCAGATTTCCAAGGAATCTCCATACTGCTTTCCATATTGTCTGTACTAATCTGCAGTCCCACCAGCAATATATGAGTGTACTTTTCCCCCACATCCTCTCCAATACTTATTGTTGTTTGTATTCGTAATAGCTGCCATTCTGACTAGAGTGAGATGATATCTTAGAGTAGTTTTTATTTGCATTTCTCTGATTGCTAGAGTTGATGAACTTTTTTCATATATTTATTGATTGAATGTATATCCTCTTCTGAGAAGTGTCTGTTCAGGTCCTTGGCCCATTTGTTGATTGTGTTATTTGTTTTTTCGGTGTTTAGCTTTTTGAATTCTTTATATACCCTAGAGATTAGTGCTCTATCTGATGTGTGAGAGGTAAAAATTTGCTCTCAGTATGTAGGCTCTCTATTCACATCACAGATTTTTTTTTTTTTTTTTTTTTTTTTTTTTGCTGAGAAGAAACTTTTTAGTTTGATTCCATCCCATTTATTGTTTCTTGGTTTTAATTCTTGCTCTATAGGAGTCTTATTAAGGAAGTTGGGGCCAAATCCCACAAGATGAAGATTAGGGCCTACTTTTTCTTCTATTAGACAAAGAGTTTCTGGTTTAATTACTAGGTCCTTGATCCATTTTGAATTAAGTTTTGTGCATGGTGAGAGATAGGGGTTTAATTTCATTTTGTTGCATATGGATTTCCAGTTTTCCCATCACCATGTGTTGAAGATGCTATCTTTTCTCCAATGCATGTTTTTGGCACCTTTGTCTAATATGAGATAATTGTAATTTTGTGGGTTAGTCTCTGTGTCCTTCATTCTGTACCATTGGTCTACCAGCCTGTTTTGGTGCCAATACCATGCTGTTTTTGTTACTATTGTTCTGTAGTATAGTTTAAGGTCTGGTATAGTGATGCCACCTGCTTCATTCTTCCTGCTAAGGATTGCTTTAGCTATTCTGGGTCTCTTATTTTTCCAGAGGAATTTCATGATTGCTTTTTCTATTTCTATGAGGAATGCCATTGAGATTTTGATTGGAATTGCATTAAATCTGTATACTGCTTTTGGTAGTATGGTCATTTTGATAATATTAATTCTGCCTATCTAAGAGCAAGGTAGATCTTTTCATGTTCTATGATCTTTTTTGATTTCTCTCTTTAGGATTCTGTAGTTTTCATTGTATTTTATTTCTCCTCTTTCATTAAGTTTATTCCCAAGTATCTTTTTTTTTTTTGAGGATAATGTGAATGGGGTAGTTTTCCTCATTTCCTTCTCAGAGGTTTTACCACTGATATACAGAAATTCCTTTGATTTATGGGTGTTGATTTTATATTCTGCTACTTTGTTGAATTCATTTACTAGTTCTAGAAGTTTTCTTGTGGAGTTTTTTGGATCTTCTAGGTATAGAATCATATCATCAGCAAACAGAGCTAATTTAAGTTCTTTTCCTGTACATATTTCTTTAATTTCTTTCATCTGTCTAATTGCTCTGGCCAGTGTTTCAAGAACTATGTTGAATAAAAGTGGTGAGAGAGGGCATCCTTGTCATGTTTCTTTTTAGAGGGAATGCCTTCAATTTTTCTCCGTTGAGAATGATGTTGGCCTGAGGCTTAGCATAGATAGCCATTAGGATGTTGAAATATGTTCCTGTTATCCCTCGTTTTTCTAGTGTTTTGAACATAAAAGAGTGCTGTATTTTGTCAAATGCTTTTTCTGCGTGTATTGAGATGATCATATGATTCTTATCTTTAAGACTATTGATGTGATGAATTACATTTATTGATTTCCATATTTTGAACCAACCTTACATCCCTGGGATGATTCCCACTTGATCTTGGTGCACAATCTTTTTAATATATTTTTGTATTTAATTTGCCAGAATTTTATTGAGAATTTTTGCATCTATGTTCATTAGAGATATTGGTCTGAAGTTTTCTTTCTTTGATGTCTTTTTCTGGTTTTGGAATTAGGGTGATATTGGCCTCATAGAATGAGTTTGGAAGTGCTCCCTTTTTTTCTATTTCCTGAAATAAATTGAAGAGTATTGGTATTAGTTCTTCTTTAAAGGTCTTGTAGAACTTGGCTGTGTATCCATCCAGTTCTGGGCTTTTCTTGGTTGGTAATCTTTTGATGTCTTCTTCTATTTCCTCTCTTTTTTTTTTTATAGAGAAATACTGATTTTAATTAAACAGAATAAGGTAAATTCTAGGCAACCGTGTCATCTTTCAGCCTAAAAATTAGCAGAAACAGTTGAAAACAAGGCACGGTTTTTCCCCATACTTGTTATGTGGCTCCAGTTACAAAAAAAAAATTTTTTAATGCAAATGTTAAACATAAAAATAGAAGTCTTGAGAGTATTTTTAAAAAGTGTATAAAAAGCCAAGGTTGTCAAGGTTGTTCCTGATTCTAAAAATAGCACCAGATAAGAGGAGTAAAAGGTGTTAAAAACCACTACAACAGCATTTCTGAAATGCAGCTTGTCCGACCTCCCTTTCCCCTTAAAAATGACGTTATCATGGAATAAAAAAGGATTTTAAAATCTCTGGAGGAAGGATGCAGCTTTTATTGCAGCTTTCCCCTGCCATCTCTTAGATGAGGGGCAAGTGTGAGGAATGTGCTTCTGTCCCTGAATGTCCAGAAAGGATGAGGAATGTGAGCATCCAGGTTCTCATCTGGGGACCTGTGCCTGTCGGTGCACGGATGGGGGGGGTCTTACCTAGCTCAGCCCCCTCCTTCATGCCCCTCATACAGGAAAGAGGAAGATGACTGAGAAGCTAACTTCTCCTACATAATATATGGCAGCTTATATAATTCCGGCCCACCCCTTCCTGAGTGCCCCAGAGACTTCTATTGCAGATTCCAGGAGGGATTTAGCTAAGGGGGGCTCCTGCCCTTGGGTTTATGGGGAGGGAAATCGCCCTGAATGAGATGATGATGATGATGTCATCCCTGCTGAATCACCATCATGGTGAGAAATACTCTAATGGCTAATGGCCTTGGACTGAGACAAAGGGAATGTGGTATCACAAATAGGTATCACTTCCTCTTCTGGTAGCCCTAGGGAAAAAACATTCATGCTGGACCTTTAAAATGTCCCTCACCATCTACAACTGCACACAGAGCTGTAGACACTTTTAAAAAGTCTTGCAATCAGTCTTGGGTGATTTGGCATTCTAACCTGAGTATATGAGGGCTGTGGGTCTGTGGTTTTGGTATCTTAGCCATTGTTTCTCTGAGTGGTAAACCCAAGAGGGAGGAAAAAAGCCATTTTACTATCTACTTCAAGTTTTAGAAGAAAAAAATGAGCACCGTGTTTGGCTGCTCAGAGCAGCCAGGTCGGAATTGTGCACAAGGGGGTGGCACCTTGGCCACCCCTGCAAGAGAGGATCAGGAGGCTCTGCTCCCAGTGAGCAGGAGGACTAAGGGGAGACCCAACACAGCTCAGCTGAGGGCAGAGGGTGCCTTTAGGGATCAGGGTGCCTTCTGGGTCCTGGCTCTGTCCCAGGAACCCTGGTGCCCCAGGAGGCCTGGGTAGAACTATTCACATGCAAAGTAGTCCTTCAGGGGGGCGAAGAGGTGTCGGATGACGGGCACACTCCAGGACCGCCCAAGCAGCTTCTGGCGGGCACCGCGGCCCATGTTGGACACATCCGTGTAGTGCACAGGAAAACCGAAGATCCTTTCGAGCTCAGTGCACCACAAAACATCTTCTTTGCCATTCATGACAACAGGGAAAAGTTGGTTTTTCCCCTGTTTGATGGAGTTGGACTTGGTGGTTATTGTCTGCACTTTCTTTAACTTTGCAGTCCTACTGAATTCCAAGCAGTCCTGCAGCTCGAGCTTATCATTCTTTGATGCTATCACAGGCCTGTTCATCCCAGGTAGGTTTCCCCAGAAGTATCTAGCCCTGTGAGCAGCAGAAACTTTGATGGCATCAATCATCACTGGGTTACACTCCAGGAACCGTGAGATGTCCCTTTTGTCGCCGACCTTCATGGCTACAACATTCTCAAACATCCAGAAGAATGGCCGGTCATCCCCTTCTTTGGGGCGTGAGTAATTGAGCAGGTGGTAGAATTCGAAGAAGAGTCGGCCAGTGCCCTCATACAGGCCTTTCCGGGCAGGATTCACATTTGATAGGTCATTGCATGGGCTTCCACCGATCACCAAATCAAATGGACCCCACTCTTCAATATTTTTCTTTGTGATGTTCCTGACGTCATTCACATATTTGATGTTTCCCTCGTGCTTCACGGTTCCAACGGCGATGGATTCCTCGCACACTTCTGAGGCGACATACTTTTCCACTTTAATGCCCAAGTCTTTGAGGACCAAGTAACCTGTGGCAATTCCATCGAATAGTGACAGGACTCTAATGGGCCGCCTTTTGGCTGCGGGAATCGCAGGGTACAACTTGGGGGCCTCGTATTTGAGCCCCATGTCGCTGGTGAAGAAGGTCTGCAGACGGACATTCCAGTCCTTCCGGCGCCGCAGGACTCCGTGGCAGCGCTGGGGGAGACACATGTAGCAGCTCCAGGGCTCCTGCAGCTTGGCGTCCTCCGCTGTGCCCTTGCCCACCAGCACCTCCAGACACTCCACACAGAAGCACCGGCAACAGCTTGTGTTGCTGCAGAGAAGCAGCTCACGGCCCTCACAGCACACGGTGCAGTAGGACTGATAACCATCGTCGTCGTACATGTAGAACAACTCAAGGAAGCGATCCCGGCACGTCTGGCAAAGCCCCCCCTCAAAGAGCGGGTGGAAGGACACGGGGTTTTTTCTACCACAGGACAAACAGCTATCTTCCAGATTGTTCTTGTTGTTGGTAACATCAGAAACCATTTGTTCTCGGCTCTGATCTTCCTCTCCACGGTCCTTGCCATTGTTATAGCAGTTTGTCTTGAGGCGCTTGTTTGGGGGACAGTGGTCAGAGGCAGCTGAATCATCAGTTGTGCGTCTTCGACTCTTGTTTTCGTGTTTCCTTGATTCTAAGTTCCTACTGCCTGCACGACGCACCTTCGATTTATTAACCACTGGTTGGTTGTTGTTGGGTTTGAGGCCCTCGATCCCAGTGGGCTTGAAGCCCCCGTGGGCCCACTCCAACATGGGCTTCAGCTGGTCCTCCAAAGAGTCTCCAGGGCTGCTGGGGAAGGTCTTGCCAGCTCGTACCCTGGCTTTCTCCAGGGCCTGGTACATGGCCTTCCTGTATGACACCAGTTTATTGAGGGTGGCCTGGTTAAAATGCTGACTGAACAGCCCTAAGGCCACCAGTTTGTCTGCAGAGACCTCAGAGAACTTGCCATCACCAAACCACTGGACCCATCGCATGCCGGACATGGCCTGGCGCTTGGAGGTAGCCTTCCAAGAAACCACCATGGCTGGCCACCAGGAGAAGCCCTTGATCTTGCCCCATACCAGGTCCCCTATTCCAAACTCCTTCCCATCCTGGTACTCAGTGTTGTCGGAGTCTCTCCCCTCTGCGTCCACCTGGGAGGTCTCCGAGTTCTCCTGCTGGCTCTCAGCTAGGCTGGCACAGGGGGTACTGCTGCTCTGTGGTGTCACATCGTCCTCCGTGAGGTCGATGGTGAGGTAAGGAGTGGACGGGGATGGCCACGAGGCTGTTGACCGCCGCCTTAGGGACCTGGTAGCCGGGAACTCCACGGGAGACTCGTCCACGTGACTGCGGCCCTGGCGGCCTCGGGTGGGATGTGGGAAGGACTTGTACCTCTCCCGACTGGAGGCACTGTTGTTGCTATTTCGGGTTCGGACTGCTGGGCTTGCAGAGCGGGTCCTGGTTTCCCGGAATAGTCTTGGCATCACAGGAGCCTCAGAGCTGTCTCCATCTTCTTCACCATCTGCTTCCCCTGTCAGATCCTGAGTGTAGCTGATTAGGCTGGAGACCTCCCTCTTGGACAGGCGAGAGCTGGATCTGCGGCCTCTGATCTCGGGTGAGCGGATAGCCTCCAGGATGGGGGGCGAAGGGGCGTCCTTGGAGTCGGAGGACTGGTCACTGCTGGCCCCGTTGATGAGAATGATGGAGTCCTCCCTCCCGCTGGCGCCCTCCTCTTCACTGAGGTGTCTGGTATCCCCCTTCATCGTTTCCTGCCGCGGGGTTGGCTCGGGCGCGGCTCGGTGGTCGCTCCGCGGGTCGGGACCGGCTGGCGGGAGGCGGCGGGCGGCAGCGCAGGGCGCTGGGCTAGCGAATCTCCGGCGCCGATCGCCGAGCTACGTTTACTTGGGCCACTTAACCCCCGCGGTGCCGGCGGGCGCGGCCGCCCGCTCGCCCGCCTGCCAGGGGGCCGGTGCCGTCGTCGGGGGGCGCCCGGGGCGTCCACGCGGGCCGAGGTGGCGGGGCTGGGGGCGGCTGCTGCGTGGGAGCGGCGCGGGCCGGGCCGGGGGGCGGCTGAGGGTGGGCAGGGGGCGGCGCCGACTCCCCTTGTAGCCCCGGCCCGGCCCTCGCCCCGCCCCCACCCGGGGCCGCCCCCGCCGCAGCCACTCAGAGCCCGGCCGCGGCCTCTATTTCCTCTCTTGATATTTCTTTCATTTCAAGGATTTCTGGGGTTTTTTTTATTATTATTATTTTAAAACCTCTATCTCCCTGTTGAGGTGATCTTTTGCTTCTTGGATTTGTTTATGTAGCTCATTGTTGAAGTGATCTTTCACTGCTTGTATATGTTCATTTATGTCTTCTTTGAGATAATAGAACATTTTAACCATGTATATCCTGAAATCTTTCTCTGTCATTTTTTTTTTTTTTTTTTTTTTTGCTGTAGCTGTCAATTCTTCTAATGATGTGTTGTCTTGATTTGTTTGTGGTACTTTCTTCCCTTGTCTTTTCATGTTGCTTGCATTTCTTTCTTTCTAGCTCTGTGGGACTGGTGTATTATTGTTTTTACCTTATAGATTTGTAGTGTTCTTGTATGGTTCCAAGATCCCTCCTTTGTAGGGAAGGACAATGTTAACAGATCCCAATATCAACCATACATCACCTATGAGCAAATTATTGTTATTAAGACATTTATAGTTTAGTCTCAATGTCCAGAAATGTTGGATTCAATTATTATTTAAAATATAATCAGTAGTTTCATAGAAGGTTTACAGTTTCTGGCAGCAGACAATGAACTCGGGGTCAGGCATAGGACAATATGCTAAGGGGGAAAGATGTAAGGATATGGGGTTAATATAACTTAGGAAATTTGTAGGAGAACTCTAATGAAGAGGGTTAGTAGCAGGGGAATAGACAGAAAGTAATTTAGGGTAGACAAGTACATGGGAGGACAGCAGAGTACATAAAAACAAACACACATATGTATTTAGAAAATTACAGGATGTAAAAGTAGTAAAATTTGGAGGGTGAAAGAAGAAGAAAGAAGAAAAAAGGAAATAAATAAAGAAAGAAAGAAAAAAGAAGAAAAAGAAAAAAGGAGGGGCTTATGCAATTCTTCTATATTATTCAGGTGACTCAGTTCTCAAAGTTCTATATCATGCAAAGTTCTTGGTTTCACATATGTTGAGGTTGTGAGGGCCAGAGAATAGAAGGGTAGAGGAAAAAGAAGAAAAATAAGAAGAAAAAAAATACTCTTAGAATTCCTTTTCTTTCCTGCTTCTCTTCTCTTCCAGTAGGTGGAGTTGTCTATTTTAAGCTGGAGTCTCTGCCCTCAGGGTGGTGTAGGTAACCAGAATGATAAGATTTGAGGCCCCCACCCATCATCTCCCTCTCCTGCCTGGAGCTCCCAGATCCTGATCTTCTGTTTTGCTCCAGGCTTTAGACCCCTCCCCTCTCTTGCTTATCAGGTCCCAATTGCAAGACCTCTCGCCCCTAGGCTCACACCATGTGGGTGGCCTGACACTAGTCGGCACTGTGCTCCTGTTCAACTGAGAGCTGTTTGTGCTAGGTAGACACTGTGCCAAGTTATTGCAGCTGAGGAGGGTGGGGGAGAGGAGTTGTAAACCTGGTACCTGTTCAATCAGTGCTGATAGCCACATCCACCAAAAAATGGCGAAAAAAGTTTTCCAAGATGGAGTCGGTCTGCTTCCAGTGCTGGGGTGTCTGATGAGGTGGAGGGAGCTGGGATGGCCTTGGGCTGTGGCTAGATAGCAGCTCAGTGTCCTGCGTGGGAGCAGAGCACAGTCTGAAGTTCTGCAGAGGTGCTGATTAGGTGATTTTGCTGCACCACTTGAGAGCCCTGTGCACGCTAGAACTGCAGGCTTGGGTCCAGAGTTTGGAGTCTTACTGGAATTCAGAGGCTCTGATTTCTGCACAGGTGATTGCAATGCTGGTGGTTTCTGCAAAAATCCACGGTATAGGGGTCCTCTTGCCCACTCTGAGATGTTGTATTCCATCTAGGTGAAACCTTGTGGAGAAGCTGCCTGACTGCTTTCTTGGTTTCATGCCACAGAGCAGCCAGAAAAAGTACCTCCTCTATTCCGCCATCTTGGCTCTGCCGAATTCTTTCCATCTCTAAGATCTTCTTCAATTTCTTTCTTTAGTGTTCATATATTTCATTATAGAGTTCTTTAACTTCTTTTGTTAGATTGATTTCCAAATATTTTATTGTTTTTTTGAGGCTATTGTGAATGGGGTCATTTTCCTAATTTTACTTTCAGTGGATTCATCACTGATTTATAGAAACAAATTTGATTTTTTGGGTGTTAATTTTATATCATGCTACTTTGCTGAATTCAGTTATGAGTTCTAGAATGTTTCTGGAGGAATATTTTTTGGGTTCTTCTAAATACAGAATTATGTTATTGGCAAATAGTGATATTTTGAATTCCTTTCCTATTCATATTCTATTAATTTCTTTCTCTTGTATAATTGCTCTGGCTAGAGTTTCAAGGACAATGTTGAATAAAAGTGGTGAAAGAGTGTTAGACCACGATGCAAGAAAAGACCACTGACTCCAATTAAAATCAAATTAAAGCACGTTTATTATTTTGACCAGCCAGGCTGCCTTTCCTATCAAAATCGTGGGAGCCAAGGACAGCTGAAGCTTCCTTGCAGCCCAGTTTTATAGCCCAAAAAGTTACACAAAGGGGGTTACAGATAACAACACTCTGAGGAGCATAACACAAGTTTACATTTTTGCTGGCCCCGACATCAGAATTTATGGAGGTCTTAGAGCCTCAGAGAGGGTTGTTGTCTGGCCAGGGAAGGCCAGAATTTATGAGGCATCACTAAGGTTTAGGAAAGGGTTGTTATCTGGTCAGGGAAAACCAGACATGGGTGAGTTCAGGGCACAGGCAGGCATTCCAAGCAGCTTTACAACATCAACTAATGGCCAGGCTATACAGACATCCTAATATTTTTACAGAAAACAGAAATGAATCCTTCATAACTTGTGACAAGCTGGCTTCTGATCTAAAGAGAGAACTAGGCTAGGTATATCAAGAGGGCATATTGTCTTGATCCAATTCTTAGAAAAAAAATGCTTTCAAATTTTCTCCATTTAGAATGAATTTGGCATTGGGCTTAGCATAAATAACTTTTACAATGTTGAGATATATTTCTAATATTCCTAATTTTTCTAGTGATTTGAATATGAAGAGGTGCTATATTTTGTTGAATGCTCTCTGAGCATCTGTTAGGATTTTCATGAGATTCTTTAAGTCTTTTGATGTGATGAATTATGTTTATTGATTTCCACATGTTGAAACAACTTAGCATCTCTGGGATGAATCCCATTTGATCATGGTGCACTCTCTTTTTAATGTTTTTGTATGCAATTTGGCAGAATTTAATTGAGAATTTTTGCATCTATATTTATCAGGGATATTAGTCTGAAGTTTTCTTTTGTTGATGGATCTTTGTTTGGTTTTAGTTCAGAATGATACTGGTGTCATAGAACAAGATTGGAAGTGTTGCCTTATTTTCTGTTTCTATAATTTGAGAAGCATTGTTGTTAATTTTTCATAGATGATCCTGTAGAACTAGACTGAGAATCTGTCTGGTTTTAGGGTTTTTTTTTTTTATTTGGTAGGATTTTTGATGGCATCTTCTATTTTATTGCTTGAGATTGATCTGTTCAAATTGTGTATGTCCTCCTGGTTTAGTGTGTGTGTAAGTCATATGTGTCTAGAAATTTGTTGATAACTTCAAGATTTTCTATTTTATTGGGGTATAAATTTTCAAAATACTTTCTAATTATTCCTCTGTATCTCAGTATTATCTGTCATGATATTTCCTTTTTCATTATGAATTTGAGTTATGTGAGTTTTCTATTTCTTTCATTTCTTTTTGTTAGTGTGGGTAAGGGTTTATCAATTTTATTTATTGTTTCAAAGAACCAAGTTTTTGTTTTGCCAATTTTTAAAATTTTTTCTTTTTTTTAAATTTTATTGATTTCAGCTCTTATTTTAATTATTTTCTGTGTTCTACTGTTTTTAGTGTTAACTTATTCTTCTTTTTCTAGGGCTTTCAGATGTAATGTCAGATCATTTATTTTTTTGACTTTATATTCTTTAATGAATGAACACAATGCAGTGAAATTTCCTTGTAGTGTTGCCTTTATGGTGACCTAGAGATTTTGATGTGTTGTATCACTATTTTCATTTACCTTTAAATACCTTTTTCTCTTATTCCATCCCTGATTTCTCTATTTTTTGTATTTTATAGGGGTTGCTTCATGGAATAAGATATGGTCTATTTTAGAGAAAGATCCATGTGCTGCTGAGAAGAAAGTGTATTTGCTCTTTGATGCCTGAAATATTCTATATATGTCAGTTAAGTATATGTTATTAATGATATTTTTTAGTTTGATGGTTTCTGTATTTAGTTTTTGTTTAGAGGATCTATCCAGTGGTGATAGTGGCATGGTAAAGTCACCCAGTATTGTTGTGTTGTGATCTATTTGAATTTTAAAGTTGAGAGGGTTTGTTTGATGTACATAGGTGCACATTGGTAGGGGATTCATGATTGTTATATCTTTTTGATGTATAGTTCCTTTAAGTAGTATGAAATTTCCATCTTTTTCCACTCTGATTAACTTTGACCTGAAGTCCATTTCATCTGATATGAGGATAGAAACCCCTGCTTGATTATACAGTCCATGTGAGTGATATGTTTTTTCCCCCATCCTTTCACCTCAGTCTGTCAATGTTTTTGACTATGAGGTGAGTCTCTAGAAGACAGCATATATTGGGTCTTGATTTTAATCTAATCTGTCAGTCTATGTCTTTTGATTGATGATAAAGGCCAATAGTGTTCAAGAATATTAATGAGATGTGATTTGTGTTTCCAATCATTTTGGTTGACTTCTAGTTTTTAATTTGAATTTGTTCCTCTTTGCTAGAATAATTCTTTAGTTTAGTTCTTCTCTTCACTTTTTTTTTCATTTTTCCATTTAATATACATGGATTTTTTTGAGAATATTCTGAAGTGTAGACTTCTGGTTGTGAATTCTGTTTAATTTGTTTATTTTCGTGGAAGTTTTTATTTCATCTTCAAATCTGAAGCTTAATTTTGCTGGATTTAAGATCCTTGGCTGGCATCCATTTTCTTTCAGAGCTTGGCATGCTATTCCAGGACCTCCTAGATTTGAAGGTCTGGGTTGAGAAATAAGCTGTGATCCATATTGGTTTCCCAGGATATATAGTCTGATGTTTTTCTCTTATAGCCTTAAAATTCTATTCTTATTCTGTATGCTAGACATTCTCATTATAATGTCTTCATGTGAATCTGTTGTAATTTTGTAAATTTGGAGTTTTAGAAGACTTTTGCATTTGATTTTCCATTTCACTCATTAAATTTGGGAAATTTCTGATATTATTTCATTGAAGAGATTGTGAATACCTTTGGTTTGTATCTCCATGCCTTCCTCTATCTTTATAAATCTTAAATTTCTTTTTTTTTTCATGAAATTCCATAATTCTGGGAAGTTCTGTTTATGGTTTATTTTTAAAATTTGTTTGTTTGTTTTAATTGGTTATACATGACAGTAGAATGCATTTATGCACTTTGATATATCATACATAGATGGGATATAATGATTGTTGTACAATCATTTTGGTCATGTAGTCACTTATATAAGAGTAATAACATCTGTTTCATTCTACTATCTTTCCTATCCCCACATCCCAACCCCTTCACTCTCTTCACTTCCCTCTACTTAATCTAAGGTAATGCTATTCTTCTTTAGTGGCCCATGCCTTATTGTGAATTAGCAACTGCATATTAGAGAAAATATTTGGCCTTTGCTTTTTTGGGGATTCAATTATTTTGCTTAGCATAATATTCTCCAACTCCATCTATTTACTGGTGAATGCCATAATTTCATTCTTCTTTAAAGGTGAGTAACATTCCATTATGTTTATATACCACATTTTCTTAATCAATTAATCTATTAAGGGGCACCTAAGTTTGTTCCATTGTTTAGCTGTTGAGAATTGGGCTGCTATAAACATTGACTTGGCTGTATTAAAGTATTATGCTGATTTTAAGTCCTTTTTGGTATAAACTGAGGAGTAGGATAGATGGGTCCAATTGTGGTTCCATTCCAAGTCTTGTGAAAAATCTCCATACTGCTTTCCATAGTGGTTGCACCAATTTGCAGTCCCATCAACAATGTATGAGTGTATCTTTTTCCCCACATCCTAGTCAACATTTATTGTTTTCTGTATTCTTGATGATTGCCATTCTGACAGGAGTGAGATAAAATTTTAGTGTAGTTTTGATTTTCATGTCTCTAATTGCTAGAGATGTTGATTTTTTTATATATTTGTTGTTCAGTTTTATTTCTTCTTCTGTGAAGTGTCTGTTAGGTACCTTAGCCCATTTTTTGACTGGGTTGTTGTTGTTGTTGTTGTTGTTATTATTATTAGGTGTTAAGTTTTCTTGAGTTATTTATATGTCCTAGAGATTAATGCTTTATCAGAATTGCATGTGGTAAAGATTTTCTCTCAATCTATAAGCTCTCTCCTCACGTTATTGATTGTTTTCTTTGCTGAAAAGAAGCTTTTTACTTGAATCCATCCCATTTATTGATTCTTGATTTTAGTTCTTGTGCTTTATGAGTCTTGTTAAGGAAGTCAGATCCTAGGCTGATGGGGTAAAAATTTGGGCCTATTTTTTTTCTTCTATTAGCTGCAGGGTCTCTGTTCTAATGCCTAAGTCTTTAATCCACTTTGAATTGATTTTTGTGCAGGGTGAGAGATGGAGATTTAACTTCATTTTGCTACATATGGATTTCCAATTTTGCCAGCACCATTTATTGAATAGGATATCGTTTCTTCAGTGAATGTTTTTGGCACCTTTGTCTAGTATGACATAACCATATTTATTTGGGTTTGTCTCTGTGTCCTCTATTTTGTACCATTGGTCTAAAGTCTATTTTGGTGCCAATACAATGACACTTTTGTTACTATGCCTCTGTAGTGTAGCTTAAGGTTTGGTGTTATGATGCCTCCTGCTTCACTTTTCTTGCTAAAGATTGCTTTAGTTAATCTGGGTCTCTTATTTTTCCAAAATAATTTCTGAAATAAATTGAAGAGTATTGGTTTTATGTCTTTCTTAAAGATCTTGTGGAACTTGGTGTGTATTCATCTAGCCTTGGGCTTTTCTTGTTTTTTTTTTTTTCTATTTCTATGAAGAATGTCGTTGGGATTTTAAAAGGAATTGCATAAAATCTGCATAATGTTTTGGTAGTATTGCCATTTTGACAATTTTATTTCTTTCTATGCAGGAGCATGGGAGATCTTTCCATCTTTTGAGGTTTTCTTCAATTTTTTTCTTTAAATGTTCTGTAGTTCTCATTGTAGAGGCCTTTTACCTTTTTTGTTAGATTGAGTCACAGTTTTTTTTTTTTTTTTTTTTGAGGCTATTGTGAATGGGGTAGATTTCCTAATTTCTCTTTTGGTGAATTCATTGCTGATGTATAGAAACACATGGGTGATGATTTTATATCCTGCTACTTTGCTAAATTTATTTATTAGTTCTACAAGTTTTCTGGTGGGATTTTTTGGGTTGGCAAATAGTGCTAATTTGAGTTCTTCTTTTCCTATTTGTATCACTTTAATTTCTTACATCTGTCTAATTGCTCTTGCAGTGTTTCAAGAACTATGTTAAATGGAAGTGGTGAAAGAAGGCATCTCTGTCTTTTTCCAGATTTTAGAAGGAATGCTTTCAATTTTTCTCCATTTAGAATGATGTAGGTCTGGGGCTTAGAATAAATAGATTTTACAATGTTGAGTATGTTACTGTTATCCCTAGTTTTTCTAGTCTTTTAAACATGAAGGGGTGATGTATTTTGTTGAATGCTTTTTCTGCATCTATTGAGATGATCATATATTCTTATCCTTAAGTCTATTGATGTGATAAATTACATTTATTGATTTTTGAATGTTGAAAAAACCTTGCATCCCTGGGATGAACCCCACTTGATCGTGATGCACTATCTTTTTGATATGTTTTTTTAATCGATTTGCCAGACATTTATTGGGAACTTTTGCATCTATCCAGGATATTGGTTTGAAGTTTTCTTTCTTTGATGTATCTCTGCCTAGTTTTGGAATCAAGATTATTGTTTTCATAGAATGAGTTTGGAAATGCTCCCTCTGTTTTCTGAAATAAATTGAAGAGTATTGGTATTATTTCTTTCTTAAAGGTCTTGTGGAACTTTATGTGTATTCATCTAGCCTTGGGCTTTTCTTAGTTGGTAGGCTTCTGGTGTCTTCTTTTATTTCATTGCTTAAAATTGATCTGTTTAATTTGTGTATATCATCCTGATTCAATTTGGGCAAATCATAGAACTCTAGAAATTTTTTAATGTCTTTGATATTTCTATTTTATTGGAGTACAAGTTTTCAATATAATTTCTAATTATCTTATGTATTTCTGTAGTGTGTGTTGTGATGTTTTCTTTTATATCATGGATGCTAGTAATTTGAATCTTCTCTCTCCTTCTCTTTGTTAGCATGGCTAAGTGTCTGTCAATTTTATTTATTTTTTCAAAGAACCAACTTTTAGTTTTGTCAATTTTTTCAATTGTTTCTTTGTTTCAATTTCATTTATTTCAGCTCTGATTTTAATTATTTCCTGTTTTCTATTGCTTTTGGTGTTGATTTGTTCTTTTTTTTTCCAATAAAGTTTTGTGTATTGATTCAATATTAAGTATTAATTGCATGACCATCATAGCACCTCTTTACATCACACAATCACCAGAATTAGAAACTGTGTTGAAAACTAAAAACAGGGCACAGTCCAATAATTAGAAGTTGCACACTGTTACTATATAGAAACCAGGTGCATGGTACAGTGCGGCTATAAAAATGGAAGCCTGCAGATCTGACGAGGAAGCCAAATCGTGTTTTTAGACAATTTTAGGAACCTGGCAATACTGTTGAAGCAAAATACTCAACACAGCAGGAAATGGACTGGGGGAGGGGAGGAAAAAAAAATTCTATAACCAAATAAACATCTGATATTTCCTTTCCCTTTGAGAATAAATATAGTTAAGGTCACTTTTAGCCTTGGAACGGATATGTTTGCCTATGATGATCTTGCTAATGACTACACGATATCTGATGTCCTCTGCTAGGATTATAGTTTTTGAGAAAGCCATATTACAAGAGGCATCTACTGTAAATACCTATAACTTCCTTTTATGGCAACCACTATCGAATTCACTTGTCTTAAACAGTGAACAAGGGAAGATGGCCTCATGTTGCCTTTGCAATAATAGTATATGTTGAGGATAGAGTGTCTTTCAAGCAGCATGGTGAGTGTGAAAAATGTTTGCAGTTTAGATCATTCTGTTGCGTTTATGGGTTGGTGAGTCTGTAATGACATCGCCACACTGGGCTGAGGTACGCTTTCTAGTTCCACCATTGTCCAAGTGGAGTGCCATTTCTTCTGATATGAAAGTGTTCAAATCGACATCATGGAGTCCATTTCTCCTTTGACTAGCATTCGATCCACTGCTTACATGTGTAGGAGAGCCTGGGGTACTCGAACGCACGCTTATACTAGCCATTGCACCACTAAGACCATGCAGAGCTATGGCTTCCCGGAAGGGTTGCAAATCAGTCTCTACAGATGAACTAGTTTCCGTTGAAGTACCTCGGTTAGGGGACACTACAGTCAGTCTTGGGGGAGCTCTAGAGTTTCGTGGTGGAGGAACCTTTCCACACAGGAAGCTGATCAAATCTTCTCTACGAATAGTTCTTCTGCGTTTTTTAACCCAAGCCAGCACATCCTCATTGCGTCGCTGATAGCCAATCTGAATTCCAATATCAAAACTTCGCTGATGGGTATCCACACTTTCTTTGTAGAGGTTGGTGACGGCGGTGGCTGCGTTTTGGAAGGGGACCCAGAGAGAAAGTCCTGGCTGCTGACACACTCGGTCTTTGTAGAGCTGGGCCACGGCGGTGGCCGAGTTCTGGAAGAGGTGCCACAGCTTCTGCTGCTTGTGCTCGGGCTGCGCGGCGGCCGCCGCCTCCTCCTGCAGCTCAGGGGACAGCTACTCGTCCTGCTCGGCCTCGGCCAGGCACTGCCGCTCCCACTTGGAGAACCAGTGCTCGGCCCGAGCTCCTGGATCTCCGCCTCGCCCTCCACCTTCCGCTCCTCCCGCGGCCGCCGTGTCCTCCTCAGGGGGGGCCCCCGCGGGAGCGTCGTCGTGGAGCGGCCCGGCGGCGGGGCCCGGCGGCCGGCGGCTCCTCGCGGCGGCCCAGGCCTTCTGCAACCCGATGGCCGGCGACCCCGCCCCGGGCCTCCCCGCCCCCGGGCCCGCTGACGGCCCCCGCTTCGCCTGCAGCACTCGCCTACCCGATTTGTTCTTCTTTTTCTAGGGCTTTGAGATGTAATGTTAGGTCGTTTATTTGTTGACTGTTTACTCTTTTAAGAAATGAACTTTATGCAATGAAAGTTTCCTCTTAGTAATGCCTTCATAGTGTCCCAGAGTTTTTGAAGTGTTGTATCAGTGTTATCATTTACCTCTAAGAATTTTTTAATCTCTCCTTGGTGTCTTTTGCAATCCATTGTTCATTCAGTAGCATATTATTTAGTCTCCAAGTGTTGGAGTAGCTTTTATTTTTTATTTTATCATTGATTTCTAATTTCATTCTGTTATTACCTAATAGAATGCAGGGTAGTATCTCTACTTACTTTTAATATTTGCTTTGTGGCATCATATATAGTCTGTTTTAGAGAAGGATCCATGTTCTGCTGAGAAGAAAGTGTATTTGCTTGTTGAAGGATGAAATATTCTATATATGTCAGTTAAGTCTAAGTTATTTATTGTATTATTGAATTGTATAGTTTTTTTGTTCTGCTTTTGTTTGGAGGATCTATCCAGTGGTGAAAGAGGAGTTTTAAAGTCATCTAGAATTAGTGTATTGTGGTAAATTTGACTCTTGAACTTGAGAAGAGTTTGTTTGATGAACATAGATGTTCCATTGTTTGTAGCATATATATTCATAATTGTTATGTCTTGTTGGTGTATAGTTAGAGCAGTATGAAATGTCTTTCTTTATCCCTTTTTGTTATCTTTAGCTTAAAGTCTACTTTGTTTGATATGAGGATGGAAACTCCTGCTTGCTTCCACAGTCCCTGTGAGTGGTATGGTTTTCCCAATCTTTCACCTTTAGTCTGTGTATATATTTTTTTTTTAAATGAAATAAATCTCTTTGATGCAGCATATCTTTTAGTCTTTTTTTTTATCCAATCAGATAGCCTGTCTTTTGACTGGTGAGTTTAAGCCACCAACATTCAGGGTTATTATTAAGACATTTGTATTCCCAGCCATTTTGTTTACTTTTGGTATTTAACTTGACTTGGTTTGTACTTTGATTAATATTTTATTTAGTATGATACCTCCCTCTGCTGAGTTTCATTGTTGTTTTTCATTTTTTTTTTGCCATAGAATATTTTGCAAGTATATTCTGCAGTGCAGGTTTTCTAACTGTAAATTCTTTTAACTTTTGTTTATCATGGAAGGTTTTTATATCATCAGAAAATCTAAAGCTTAAGTTTGCTGGTTATAATATTTTTGGTTGGCATCCATTTTCTTTCAGAGCGTGGTATATGTTGTTCCAGAATCTTCTAGCTTTCAGGATCTGGGTTGAAGAATCAGCACATAACCCACTTGTTTTTTTCCCCTATATGTAATCTGATTCCTTTCTCTCATAGCTTTTCATATTCTCTCCTTATTCTGTATGCTAGGCATTTTCATTATAATGTGACTTAGTGTGGAGCTGTTGTGATTTTGTACACTTGGCATCCTGTAAGCCTCTTGAATTGGTTTTCCAATTTGTTCTTCATGTTTGGGAATTTTTTTGATATTATTTTATTGAATAGATTGTTCATTCATTTGGTTTGGAACTTTATGCCTTCCTCTCTCCCAATAACTCTTAATTTTTGCCTTTTCATGCTATCCCATATTTCTTAAATGTTCTGCTCATTTTTTTCTTACCATTTTCATTGTGTGGTCTAGATACTTTTCAAAATTATATATTTGTCTTCATTGTCAGAGGTCCTGTCTTCCAAGTAGTCTAATTTGTTGGTGATGCTTTCAATTGAACTTTTCATTTGGTTTATTGTTACTTTCATTTCAAGGATTTATCTTCAGTTTTTCTTTAGAACCTCTATCTCCCTATTGAAGTAATCTTTTGCTTTTTGTATTTGCTTATCTATCTCTTTGTTGAAATGATCTTTTGCTGCCTGCATTTTCTCTCTTATATCATCCTTTAATTCACAGATCATTTTAATTATGTACATACTGAACCCCTTCTTTGTCATTTCATCTTCTGTGATGGTCATAGATTTAATAATGTGGTATTTTGAATTGTTTGGGGCATTTTATTTCCTTATCTTTTCATGTTGCTCATGTGTCTTCCCTTGTAGCACTGTGAATTCTTGGTGTTACTGTTTTTACCCTACAGACTTATAGTGCTCCTGTAAGGTTCCAATACCTCACCATTGAGTGGTAGGACAATGTTAACAGATCCCAATATAAACAATATATCACCTTAAAAAAATTAGTTGTGAACAGACATTTACAGTTTGCTCATAATATACAGAAATTGTGAATTCAATTATTATCTACAATATGATCAGTAGGTTTGTAAAGGGTTTACAGTTTCTGATGGTGTACAAAAACCAGGGTGAGGTGCAGGAAGATATGTTGAGGATGTAGGAGGTGAGAATATAGAGTTATTATAACTTAGGAAGAGTAAAGTAGAAATCTAAAGAAAGTTAATAGCAGGAGAATACAGAGGAAGTAAATTTGAGTAGAGAAGTAAGAGGAAAGACAGTAATGTACATAAAACAAACACAGATATTAAGAAAAAAAAATCAACAATGTTAAAATAATAAAAATTGAGGGAAAAACAGAAAAAAACAAAGACAAGAAAAAGAAAAAAATGTATACAACATAAGGATAACATACTAATCAGTTGTTTCAGAATTCAATATCCTAATTCATGCAAAGTACTTGGTTTCACGTATGTTGGGGATGTGAGAGAGGGAGAATAGAGAGGGAGAAGAAAGAATAAAAAAAAAATCTCAAAAGAAGAAACAAGGATTGTTTTGCATGGAGATCAGTATCTTTTCTGTTTCCCTTCTCATCCAATAGGTGGGGTCATCTGTTGGTAGCTGCTATCTTCGCCTTCAGAATGGTGAAAGTAACCAGGGAGGGAGGGCTGTTATTGGGTGGAGGGCAACTGGAAGTGGGCCATGGCACCTGTCCATCTTCAAAGGGAGACTGCACCTCAGAGATCTCTTTTTGGGCCTGTTCCTGTGATGTGAGTGCCTGGTCTTATCTCCTTATCTTGCTTGAAGACCTCCCAGTTCCTAGTCTCTGTTAGTCTCTAAATTGTATCACACACACCCTCTCCGTTAATGCTCCATAATAAGGGTCCTTTCTCTCTGGGGCTCTTGTGTGGTGCTTTTGGCATGCTGCACACCTGCTCCATTGATAGCTGTTTATTTTGTTGTTGTTGTTGTTGGGCAGTCACTGTGTTGGGTTAGGGACTGTTGGGGAGAGGGAGGAGTTAGAATCTGGGTACCTGCCCAGCTGGAGTTTCAAACAGGGAGTTGCCCTCACTAAAGATGGTGATAAAGGTGAACCAAGATGAAGGCATCTGCTTTCAGTGATGGGGTATTGGGTCGGGTGGGAGGAGCCAGGTGATGGTGTTTGATGATGAGACTGGATTTGTGGCATGTAGTGTGTGGATATGGCTGTCTTCAGAGCATGTGCGAATTTCCCTGGTTCAGGCAGACTACAGCGCATAGGGGACTATCTGTTGCTGCAGAGTCCCAAGATGGAGGTGACTGGGTGAGCCCCACCTTGGTTGATGGAGGTACTTACAGGAGTGGCAGTTGGAGATCCTGTATGTGGATAGCTGTCAGGTACCCTGTGTGGGAGCTGTATCCAGGATTTCTTCTTGGATGGGTGGCCAAAAGTTTTGCGTGGGTGCTGATGGTGATAGTTCTTCTTGAGCACCCGGTGGTGGTCTTGCTCGGGAACCTGATAGTCCTGTGTGGGCAAGTAGTTGGGAAACCTACTCTGAAACTGAGGCCTGGAGCCCTGCATGGACATGGTGGCCATGATTTCTGTGCAGAAGCAGGAATATATGGCTTGCATGGAAGTCGTATTCTCACTTCTTGTGTCCCAGGTCACGGAGCTACACAGAATGCTGCCTCCATCTGGCCCACTATCTTGGATCACCTCTCAAGGTTATTCTTGAGATATGATTTGTATTTGCTGTCATTTTGATTTATTTCTGCTTATTTTTATTTATTTATTTTTTTATTTCTGGTTTTTTTATTTGCCTTACTTTCTTCTTTGGTTGCATGTTCCTTTAGTGTAAATCTTCCCTTTGCCGGTTTTCACTTTATATTTTTTTTGACTTCATCCTCATGTAATATTTTGTTGAGGTTGTTCTGTAGTGTAGGCTTTCTAGTTATGAATTCTTTTAATATTTTAGTTTATTATGTAAGGTTTTAATTTCATCTTCAAATCTGAAACTTAATTTTGCTGGATATAAAATTCTTGGTCAGTATCCATTTTCTTTCATAGCTTAAAATGTATTATTCTAGGACCTCCTAACTTTGAGGGTTTGGGTTGAGAAATCAGTTGAGATCCAAATCAGTTTCCTCCCCATATGTAATTTATTATTTTTTTCTCTCAGCCTTTAAGATTTTATGTTTATTCTCTGAGTTAGTCATTCTCATTATAATGTTTCTTGGTGTAGACCTGCTGTAATTTTGTACATTTGGGGTCCTGTAAGCCTCTTGTGTTTGACTTTCCATTCCAATCTTTAGGTTTGGAAAATTTTCTGCTATTTTATCATTGTAAAGATTGTGAATTCATTTGGTTTGTTTCTGTGCTCCTTAATCTGTTCCAATAACTCTTAAATTTGTTCTTTTCATGTTAACTCATAATTCTTAGATGTTCTCTTCATGGTTTCCTACCATCTTCTCTGCATGATCAAATGTACTTTCAAGATCACATAGTTTGTCTTTGTTGTCTGAGGTTCTGTCTTCAAAGTGGTCTAGTCTATTGATGATGCTTTCTGTTGAATTTATAATTAGGTTTACTGATTCCAACATTTCAAGGATTTCTGTTTGGCTTTTTTTTCACAATCTATAACTCTTTAATAAAATGATCTTTTATTTTCTGTATTTTATCTTTGATTTCACTTATTATACTCTTCTTTATTTCACATATAAATTTAATTATGAACAATCTGAACTACTTCTTGGACATTTCTTGTACTGTGTTATCTGTGGCTTCTGTTTTTGAATCATCTTGGTTTGTTTGGGACACTTTATTCTCTTGTTTTTTTTTTTTTCGTGTTATTAGTGTGTTTTTTTCCATCTAGCAGTATGGATCTAAGGCACCACAATTTCTACTCTGCAGACCTATAGTGTCCCTAAAGGTTTCCAGCACCTCACCTTTAATGGTGAGACCAATATCAATAGCACCCAGTGTAAACAATATATATCCTTAACCCTAGTAGCTCCCACTGAAGTGTCTTCTGCTTTCTCACATTAAACCAAAATGATGAGTTCAATAACCCTAGTAGCTCCCATTAAAGTGTCTACTGCTTTCTCACATTAAACCAAAATGATGAGTTCAATAACTATCTATAGTATAAACAGAAAATTTGTTAAAATGGTGTACAACTTCAAATGGTGGATGAGAGAACATAGGTAGTGTAGTAAGCTATATTTGTGATGGAGGAAGAGAGAAGCTAGAAGTAAAAATTCACAAGAAGGGTGGAGAGGAGCCAACACAGATGGACTGCTGGTTGGAGAAAAGTTGGAACATGAATATGAACAAAAAAAAATTAAAGCCATAATAATACAACAAAAATGCAAACACTATTCATATATTATTGCCCTCCACACACTGATGCATAAAAAACACCCCATTCCAAATATGGTAGAGATATTAGTGAATCGAGAAATAAAATAAAATAAGATAAATCTTGATGGAAAGTCAAACTATATTTTCCAGTGTTCCAAAGTTTCTCAGGCCTGTCTCTGATGTCTCTCAGTATCAACAAACCCAGATTAGCCCTTGAAAACCCCATCAATATGCCACACATCTGGCTTCAGATACTTCAGGATCAGCCACATGTAGTTCCAAGATTTCAATGCTGCTCCTTCTTGCAGAGAGACCAACAAAGGTACACTTATCCAAAGGAGCAACCCTGAGATGCAGCAGCAAGACAAGGGCCACCAGCACTCTTGGCAGGACAGGCGCTTTCAAACCCGCAGGTACCCACACACTGTATATGCAGGACCCAGCAGGAGTCCCAGACAGAAGCTGTTCTGGTGGTAAATCTGCTGGCACCTGGGCACCAAGTCCTGGATCGTGTCCAAAAATGGGTGCAGCCACGTGCAGCCAAACCTGGAGTCTGCCTGGCAGCAGTCCTCTAGGTGGTGGTAGCAGTGGTAATGGTGTTGGCAGCAGGCAACGGGTCAGTAGCAGCTGCAGTAATAGCTGTGGAGGCAGCATCACCAGGTGACCTCTGGGGGCCAGTAGCAGTGTGGCTTCAGTTGTGTCCAGGGCAGCCATGTCTTCTGTGGCAGAAGCAGGTGGTTGCAGCTGCAAGGGCAGTAGCACCCAGAAGACCTCCAGGTGACCTCGGGATGGCAGTAGCAGAATCAGAGGCTGCAGCGATGGTGGTAGCCGTGCAGGTAGCAGCTGATTGATGAGACCCCCATTTGTCAGCAGCAGCAACCTTGTGTAGTGTTGGAAGTAGCTTCTGAGGTAGCCAAGGCTGTGCCTGGAGAAGAGACCTTAGGGGATGGCAGCAGTGTCTGCCCATGGTTTTGTAACATTTTCTCTCCTTGGTCAACTATTTTCAAGACAATATATTTTGTATTCATTGCCTGAGTTTCTGTCTTCCAAGTGGTCTGGTCTATTGGTGATGCTTTCCATTTATTTTTTAAAAATTTGGTTTATTTTTCTTCATTTCAAGGATTTCTGTTGTTGTTTTTCCTGAATCTCTATTTTTTTTTTTTGCTGAAGGGATGTTTTGCTACCTGTAGTTTTTCTCTTACATCATCCTTTATTTCAAAGATCAGTGTACATACTAAATGCCTTCTCTGACATTTCTTCCACTCTGGTATTGATGGATTTTTTTTATTGAATTATCTTGGTTTGCTTAAGGCAAATTTGCTCTTGCTTTTTCAGGTTGTTTGTGTGTCTACCCATGTAAGAGTATGGATCTGAGGCAGTAGAGTTTCTACCTTATAGACTTACAGTGTCCCTGAAGGTTTTCAGTTATTTATTGTTTAGTGAGAAAGAAATAATAACAACAATCAATGAAAATAATTTACAGTATTAAAAATATTTCTTATTATGACATCTACAATATTGATTATCACAATAAGCAGAAGTGATATGATCAGTTATTGTCTATAATCAAAACAGAAAAATTTCAAATGGTTTTTCATATTCAAACAAATGGTGGACAGGGAGAGAACAGAAGTGATATAGGATGTCATAATTATGAGTGAATAGTAGAGAAGACAGACATAAAATATTAAAGGAGGAGTGAAATAGAACAATAGAGATGGGCTGTTAGAGGAAGAAAGGAGAGAATCTAGGGAAATAAATAGTAGAAAAAGATACACATAGAGCCAAAAAGTTAATAGAAGAATACAAAACGAAAGTAAAGTATACTAATCAAACATGCTAGTCCACCAAAACCAATCTATCTAAAATAACAGGCTTCAAAAATGCTTGAAATGAGAAGATTAAAAAGAGGAAACTGTATAAATGTCCATGTACCCTTAAGGTCACAATTAAAAAGTGAAAAATCATTTAAAAAATAAAGAAAAAATATTGACAAAAGTTAAAGAATTCTTTCTGTTTGAGTTCAAAATATTCTCAGCTTATCTTCTCAGCACTTTTAGGTGGGGTCTTCTGGAGTGTGATGCTCCACCCTCTGGGTTGCTGGAGTGAGAGGTACTCCAATAGGCAAAATTGGCTTGGGTGGGCTCCAGGGTCCTTGCTAATCAGTCTGGAGATTTTAAATCAGTGTACCTCCAGCACCCAAGTCCTGCTGGTTTAGGCTGGAAGAATTTACACCAGGAATCTCTTCACTAATGAGTTGTGAAAGCCAATTCTTAGTCCCCTACATCATATGTAGACTCCACATTTTCTGATCTCAGGTTCAGTCTCCAAAAATCTGTCCTGCACTGCCCTTCCAAGTTCCCAGCCAGTCATGTCTCTCCCAGCCAGTCCTGCAAGCTGTTGGATTGGAGGAAGATGGGTAGAGCAAGGTGGGTTTTCAAGTCCAGTTGTCCCCTATATAAGCCTCTCTCCACATTTGTTTTTCTCCTGGTCGCTTAAGCACGCTCTATGCCATGCAAAATGTTTAGTAGGCCTGTGTTTCAGGCCAATCTTAGATTTGCCAGGGTATGGCTTCCTCTTTTGCTGGCTCCTGTGCCACAGCTGCAAAATGATTCCTTCCTTGTCTTTCACAGGGTGCCTGGACAGATGGTGGCTTCTTTCCTTACACATGGATATTGTGCAGCACATCCTTCAGGTCTGTTGGAAATGTCCTTGGTCTCTAGATGTTCTATACCCAGACATGCCTTAGGCCTTCAAAAATCCTGTTTCCTTTAATTTCCTTACCCCTCCTTATGCTCATGGAGGGCACCTTCTGGCCTGAGCTTCTGGCCTAGCTGTGACAGCTGCTGTGCCACTAGGGATTTTTTTTTATTATTATATTTGACTGCTGTGTCCCTGGTCTGCTTTGAAAGTCCAGTTTAAATTTCCAACAAAGTTGCCCCCCCCTTTTTTTGTTCACCTAACTTGCAGAGAAACTCCCTGTCTGCTTTCTTAGTTTCATGCCACAGAGTAGACAGAAATGAGACAACCTTTATTCTGCTATCTTGGATGCCAAGAAGCAATTGTTTAAATAATACCAAATTTCATAAACTTCTCACCTGTGATCCTCTCTCTCTCTCTGTACTGGTGATTGAACCCAGGGACACTTAACCACCAGAATACATTCTAAGCTCATTTTTTTTTACCTTTTATTTAAAGACAGGGACTCACTAAATTGCTTAGGACCTCACTAAGTTGCTAGGCTTGCTTTGAACTCACCAGCCTCATGAGCCACTGGGATTATTGTCATGTGGCACCACACCCAGCACATATCTATTTTTCAGTGATGGTAATTTCTTGATATATATTCTTTGTGCCCAGTTGGATTTTGAGGATTATAATGATGGACATATATAGGGTAAAATCAGGTAGCAGTTATAGTGATTTTGGTGCCATCAATTCTAGGAATGTCAGTGCTTAGTGCTGGAAGACTGCAGGACTGCTACCCTGTAGTCCCCTTTCTTTTGGAACAGAATCCTCACTGGCAGTGGTTGCTGTAGCTACTCATCAAGTAAGAGTGATGGAGTTGCTAAGATTGTTTACTTAGTTTAAATTACTTAAGGCAAAAGAAGCAGTGTCCAACCCAGTTTGTGCTCTTTAACCATTGGTATGTCTTCTATGCCCAGGTACTGCTTTAGTCACTCAGAGAATGGTATACTGTCCAAAATCTCACTCACTGAAGATTACACTGAAGGAACATGACTGTTGGTTCTGGGATAATCTCCATTCCAAGAATTGCTATTAATATTACAAAATAATGCAAAGTACTATCTGCTTCTTTTGGAAGAAAATATGTAGAAATATGAAAGATAAAACTTTATTTCAACCTTGAATTCCATGAACATAAACATTGCTGAGTGTACAATCTGGAAGGACTAAGATGACTTTTCAACTGTGAATGCTGGGGCTGCACATTTTACAGAGCAACCAGAATGGTTGTTGCGAAACCCCTTTGGTTTAAATAACAAACATTTATAGAAAAGCCATTGTATCCTGTTGGCCAAACCAACAATGCTTGTCCTCTCTGTATAAATGGCACTAAAGTCTTTCCACAACATTTGTATATCAAATCTTGCTTACCATTATGTTGGAACTCTAATGCCAAAAACCACAGGGAGGATGAACCAGAGCTTCCCTCTTGGCTTCGTCCTGCTAGGGATCTCTGAGTTGTCCCAGCTGGAAAGGACTATCTTCTGGGTTGTGATCCTCTTGATCACCATGACCATCCTTGGTAACTTCAGTATCATCCTACTGTCTTTCATGGACCCAAGCCTCAACACCACCATGTACTTCTTTCTTAACAATCTTTTCTTCTTGGATCTGTGCTTCATCTCAGCCTCTGTGCCCAAGATATTGTCCCACCTGTGGGGGACAGACAAGTGCATCACCTACATAGGATATGTCGTCCAGTGGTGTGTGTTCCTCTGCATTGGAGCCATGGAAGGCATGCTGCTGGTGGAGATGACCTTTGACCACTATGTTGCTGTCCGCCAGACCCTGTACTATATTGTCCTCATGAACCATCCACTCTGTTGGAAGCTGGTTTATTAGCCTGGATGTCTGGTCTGATAGCATCACTGCTCCAATCTTCCATAATCTTCCAGCTGCCTTTCACAATCTCCTATCACCTCCTGGATGGCTTTCTGTGTGAAGTGCCTGTCCTCATACACCTGGCTTATGAAGACACCACCACCAGTAAGTGGCAGATGACCATCATGGTTGTCATTTCCCCAGAAAGCAGTGCTGAGTGAGAATATGGTGACTGTGGGGATGATCCTGGCTTTCTATGGCTGCATAGCTCAGGCTGTTTGGAACATGAAGTCAGAGGAGGAAAGGAAGAAAGCCATTTCCACCTGCTCCTCCCATTGTCTCATGGTCTTTATGTTTCATGGGACAGTGGCCATACTGTTGTACACTGACCCAAAGAGCATATTTTCTTCACAGAATGGCAAGTTTTTCACCTTCTTCTACATTGTGGTTACAGCCCTTTTGAACCCTCTTATATATATAATGAATCAAGAGGTACAGGACACTTGACTGAGGCTGCTGGTAAAGTGGGTGAACCCATGGAAAAGCAGATAATTGAAGAATTGAATCAAAAAGGAAGTTTAGTCATGACATGCACATGTCTGCTAAAGGGAGTCTCTCAAATGTCTCTGCAAAAGAGGTAACTTTCATTCACACCCTATCATTTATATTTTATGGTTACCTCTACACTCTATCATTTATATCTTATGATTTACCTCTACACCCTATCATTTATATCTTATGATTTACCTCTATACCCTATCATTTATATCTTATGGTTTATCTCTATGATTTCATACATCATCCTTTGAATGACATGTGCAAAGCAATAACAGTGTTTGGCATATGATAAATTTTCAAATTTATCATGAGTAGTACCAATAGGATTGAGTTTGAGGAATGTATGTTATTGCTAACAAAAATCATTACCATGAGCTGAATAATCTGGAGTTAGAATCCCACCGTGACTTATTTATAAGCCAAGTGATGGAAATAGTCTGTGGGGCTTCCTTGGTGCTTAGTACAGATGAAGTCTTTCCTTCCTAATTTAATGTAAGAAATTCAGGTGGTGCAGAAAGAAGCGATTCTGCTTGCATTTTTTGTGCTACATTTTAAATTAATTAATATATACCAATTAAAAAGGAAGAAGTATATCCACAGAATATGGCAAGAATATGCTCTGAAATCCTAAGTGTCTGTACTGTGCTTCATCTATAGTGGCCTAGTGAAGACTCTGAGCAGTGTCACTGGAAGCCACTGTTACTTCAGACACATCTGGTTCTGCTGGAGTCTAGGGCTCAAGTGACCAAGGTTTACATGCCAGCTTGGACTTGCTATAAAGCCTTCTCTTGTTCTCCTCCCTACTGAGAGCTAGAGGCTTCATGGCCACCTGATAAATGGGCTGAAGTAGCAAACTCGTGTAAATAATATGATGTCTTCAAAATTCAGAGTAGACCTCTGCCCAGCGTGACTCTTTTTGGTTGTAGAGGAGATCAGATGGAACAACTTTTTCTTCATGTTAGAGGGAAAATCTTACGACCCAGACCACTATATCCCAGATGTTTCCCTGATATGTTAGGACCCTGAGCTTTTATTGGGCTTTACCCAGTTTCTGACACACAAATTATTGCCAGCCAGCCAAGAGCAGTTCCTGCTTCTTGCTTGGTTTGTCTAACCAGTATCACATAACTGACCCATTGAAAGTCCTGAAAAGGATGCAGGTGATCAAAGTCTGTGTTAAAAATCATGATATAAGGCTGAAATGTTGATATGTACCTGAGTTAGCACATTGAGGGTGTGTTTTTGGTATTACCAGGTGAAAGAAGTCTGCTTTTTCCCAGTATAATTTAGTACTTTTTTCCCAGTACTAAATTATACTGGGAAAAAACAACTGCAGGGTCAAGAGCTGAGCACCAATCACCAGGCAAAGTGCTATTTATTGATGCCACTGATTCATATCTTGCACCCAGTTTAGCTTCTGGGAATATACAGGCATTTCTCCAGATTTCTTCCCCAGAAAGCAGTGCTGAGTGAGAATGTGATGAGTATGAACACTGTGTCCTTCACTCCCTTGGTGGTGGCACCGACCACTGCAGATGACAGGGAGTGTGGCATTGCTCCTTTTTCACTAGAGTGCATGCGGAAGCATTTATAGTGGTACATTTTGGATTTCCTAGCACATAGCCTTTGTCCACAGGCCAAGTATCCAGGAAGGAGTTCCACCAGTTGCTGGCATGTGAAGCCAGTGCTTCATTCCAGATCTGTGAATGCAGTAAACTAAACATTAATTGATCACCTAATTTTCATAGTCTCTTATTTCACTTGGGTCTCCTGAATTGGCATGAGTTCAGAGCCCATACCAGAGAGCCTGAAAAAGTCTGCTTATTTTATTTTCCATAGTGCAGAGGCACCCTGGTAGAAAACTGTAGGTCTTTCCCAAATGGCAGGGCAAAAGTTAATAGTTCATGTACATCTTTGGCAGTGCAGCAATGGCCTTTCCCACAGAACCCAGCCTACAATTCAGTGGGGGTTAAGGTTTGCATCCTGGCTCAGGTGAGGAATGTGCTGGGAAGCTGTGACTCAGTTTTCATAGTTCCATTGAGACTTGTTCACTCAGTCAGGGCTCATGATTGTGAGTTGGTACTGATGGGCAGATACTAACACAAGGACAGCAGGAGCCAACCCAAGACAGGTCAGTGTTTCTGAGGTCAGGGTGTGTTGTGTGCAGAGTGTGAGTGAAGGTGGGCTTGGTGACAATCTTCTACCTGCCAATGAGGCTGCCATCCAGGTGCATGAAGGCATGAGCGTGGATGGTGCTTCTCCTGCTGTGGCCGTGAGCTTGGCTATATTTTACTGAAGTGTCATGGAAAATGAAACAGGCGATCCTCCCAGGGAGACTTCTGCATCCACTGTTTGAGATGGCATGCATTCTTTTTTTGTTTGCTTGTAATTAGCACCAAAGAGAAGAGATACAAACCAAGTGAATGGGTGTTAGACAGTAAGGAGCTCAGATGTATGGTTTTAAATCTTCTTGACAATGACAAATGCTCCACACCAGTAAGAGACTACACTGTCAGGACACGCTGCTAAGCCATGTGAACTTTGGGTCCATCTGAAAAGGGCCTTCTCCAATTGTTGTTAGTTAGAGTGTCAGCAGGATCCTAAAACTGTGCCCTGTAGACTCCGACTTCAGATTTAAATCTAATCAGTCATCCTGGCAATGACTGAAGGCTGCCCAAACAGGAGAACTCAATTGAGATCCGCTGCAGAGCCAGTGTTCACTGTCATGCAGAGGGAGGCCTTCCCAGGGTCCTGAGACACCAGGTGGGTCCCTGTCCAGTTGGGTGAAGTTGCCGATCACGGTTCCTTGGCTGAGTGGTCTGTCATGTTTCGAGCTCTTTGCTTTTGGATGCATTACGGTGTTTGTCTTTACCAATTGGAGCTCTTCTTTCCTGTCACTCTTGTCATCTTGTTCTTAATGTTCCTACTTTCTCCATGAAAAAGACAGATGCGGTTTGATTTGACTCAGGATTTGCCTAAAACTGCAAAGCAAATGTTTTATTTGTCTTATTTCTCTTTGAGTGCCACCAAGATCCACTTGTTAATAAGATTTATTTATTTTCCTAATTGACTATATTCAAACATGAAACAGTGTTTAAGATGAAAATACCCCAAGTGGAAGTGACCACAATTCCATGAGGCCCAGTAAGTAAAAGCCAGAATGGAGGGTGACTGCTGAAATAACACATGGGCCTTTTGTAGACTTTAGCCACTTCTCCAGATTTTCTCAAAAATGAAGCTTAGGGAAGGACTGTGGATGTCATTGTACAAAAATTCAAATTTTACATCTGGGAACCTCACAGTAAACTCATTAGTTGAAAATTTTTGCTTATATTTAGTTTGGCTTGCTGATCTTTCTATTTAAAGTCTCTCCACCTACTAAAACATGAGCTCTGAGAAGTGAGGCCCAAACTGTGCTGTGAGACAATTCCAAGGAGGTATTTTCCAAAAATAAATTACTTGCATTCTCACAGGGACTGGTATTTGGTCCCATCCACTGAGCAAATGTTGCTTCCTGCTCCTAGGCCAGGCAGGGGTAGTTCCCAGTGATTGCCTCTTACATTCACATCAAGCCTTAAAACATCCAGGTCTGATACTGGCCTTGCATTTTCCACTTTCATCATAAGAGATGTGACTTAGGGAGGAGAAAAGTTCAATCCCAGTTTAACTTCTGAAAGGAAGTTCTGCACTCCATTTTATATCCTAGATCCTATATGATTTCAAGTTTAAATAGGCTTTTTAAATTAAAGAGAAGTGCTACTGATACCCCCAGCACCATAAAACTTATACCCTGATGAGAACCCCTAGTGGACACATGTTCATTTGACAGAACTAATTCTGGACATGATGCCAGACTCTAGGATGCAAGAACATGCTGTCTTCCTGGGAATCCTCTAGTTATGTCCTGCGGTGGAACCAGTATCTTGAAATCAAAGTAGGAGCAATTTTTTCTCATAAGAAAATCTACTTTTGTTGGTGCATTAGAGAAAAAAAACTTTTTTCTTGGACTGGAGCATGATTGCCTGCTGGACCAGGTAAAAATGCACTGCAGACTCTGATTCTACTTCTCTGCTGTCGGTGTGTGTCTTTGTTTTTTAAAGTGTTGAACAACTATGTTGTCAGCCATAACATCACAAAAATTAGAAGAAAATCTAAAACTTTGAATCAACCTTGATGTAAATATTGATCTGCATAGATGATTCAGCAAATGGTGGTGCGTATCTGAATTGGCTGCTTCTATCCCTGGGCCTATTCGATACTCTGGCTTCACATCACTAGCTGCACTAACAAAGAGTGGGGTCCTATAAGTTCTTACTCAGAAAGCAGAACCAAAACATTGGTCATTGGCTCAGGAAACTCTTTTGATCCAGTAAGTTGGGGCCCATATTGAGCTCATTTGCTGTCAGCCTGCTCCTAGGAACTGGCTCATCAAGCCATGCTACTGAGACTTGCCCCTTGCATCCAAGAGTACAAACTCAAGACCTGTGCCTCTGCAAAACCCAGAGTGAGCCTTCACCTGATCAATTTCACCAAATCACAATGACATTAATGTTTTAAAACGTTTAACTGTATGTCCCTCAAATTCATATTCTTAGTAAAATCTTCCATACCCATGTGTGTGAGGGTAATATTGTCCAATGCTGCAGAGAATTTATATGTGAAAGAAATACGCTTTTTTTTTTTTTTTGAGACACCAAGGATTGAACTCAGGGGCACTCAAATACTGAGCTACATCTCCAGTCCTATCTTTAGTTTTATTTACAAACAGGGTCTTAATGAGCTGATTAGCACCATATTGTTGCTGAGATTAGCTTTGAACTCATGATCCTCCTGCCTCAGCCTCAGGAGCCACTGGGATTACAGGCGTGCATCACCACACACCATATGGCTAGCCAGCAATATCTCAATAGTTGCTGCCATACTCTGTTTTTAACTTAAGCTCAATTTCTTTGTCTTTGGGGGAGTTACCTTTAGGACTCTGCATTATTTGACAGCAGATGTAGGATTCTGTAAAGTCCTTGTACCAAAATTGAGGTTTTTGCAACTTCTTTGCCACCAGCTTTTTCAGTTTAAAACATTAACACAAGATAAATATCCAACATCTTTCATCAAGATGGACACCATTCAATAGGACTGGTGTTTGCAATTTAATTTATAACTTTATATGTTAAATTTAAACTTAATTTACCTGCTATCTAAACACATGAAAAAAAATTAATATCCCTCATTAGGTTTTAGTGCACCTATAGTTGTAAAGGAAATGTGTGAAAAGATGGAGTGTGTAGAATTCATCTGGGTTTCTGTGAAGGTCTTTCTGCTGCAGCAGGGAACACTGGAGCAGTGAGAACCAGAAGCCATGGGACACTGTGTGTGGATAGGGCTTTTGTTCTGGTTGGATCCTGTGACAGCAAGTCAAGGCTTCCTGCATCAGCCAGGGCTGGGTGCTCACTGGTTCCTGTTACAAACATTCCCTTGTCTGCAAACTTTAAGAAATGCCTTTATTCATTAATCATGTATATTTAGGCTTTCATATTTTCCTGGTAATAGATGCATTTATGTTTTTGTCCACTGTTTTCTTATTAGTGAACTGATAAACAAAACTATTTTTAGATTTTGTAATTTGAGGTATTGCTTATAATTTGTATGAAATCTTATTTTTTCTTATTTTGTTATACTAAAATTCATATATAAGTTAACAGTGAGTATATATCAGTCACAATTAATAATTAACAAAACACATGCTAGTTAGAACACTAAGATTTTTGGAAAGAAATAACCTGTGTGAGAGAATGAAAGACTGTCACAAGGTGATAGGGGACAAGTACAGATAGAAGTTTCCTTCACGAACTCCAGAGAAAGTTAACAGTTGAGATGGGTGAGACACTTAGGCTGGGGAATTATGGTCTACATTATTATCAGGCATGACAGATCTCTTAAATATTACAGAACTAAGATGCATGGGAAGAAAACCATCAGAAAACTGACCTGCAACTCACCCTCAGGGTTTGGTCCCTGACACTGAGTCATAACAAAACACTGGTAGCCAACATGGCCAAGGAAGTAAGGGTGCTCTTCCCCAGTGGACAGATGTGACTATGGGGACACTGCATGTGGTAACCATGGCCCTGTGTTTACTTGATGGACAGGGAGTTTCTTCTCATTTCATGGTCCAGATGGTGACAAATACTATGATTCTCTTTTTTGGTTGTAACTTCTTTAGGATTTGATTTTTATGTATTCTCAAAGTAATTAAATTGACATAATTATCTATCACAGTGTTTACAAATTTGTTTGACACTTCTTTGAATAAAAGCATATTATGTGAGTGTAAGATATTTCCAGATTTGATTAGTAAAGTTTTTCTCTAGGACAGTATTTGATACTGCTATTTCAATGTATTTAATGTATCTTTAATATATATAAATAACCATAAATGATTTCATAAAATATATTGGATCATATATACACATTAAAAATGCACTGATAAAATTACACATTTTATGAAGGATCCAAGAAAATGATATGGTAAATCATAAAAAAAATAATAAAATAACTCAGATTCTAATAAGGTGATATTAGTATAGGCAGTGTAATCTGTAAAGCCCATAGGAAGAATGTTGTATCTAATTATAAAGCTCAATCAGTGAAATTAGGCTAATGCTGACAGGCAGCTTTAGCATTTCCCTGAGAACAACTCTCTTTGCATTACTGTCCCCATAGCGTCCTTTACCTGCTTGTTCCTGAGACTGTAGATGAGAAGATTCAGGAAGGGAGGAACCATGGTGTAAAAGGCAGAGAGAACCATGTCCTCAAGTGTGTCAGAGGTTGCTGAGGACCTCAGGTACACACCTGTGCCGGAACTGAGGAAGACGGACACCACGAGGATGTGAGGGGTGCAGGCAGCTGGGACACTGGAAGAGTGACTGTCCCCTGGCTAGTCCCTCCCTGGTACCTCAACCTGGGGGTATGAACCTGGCCAGCATGGTCCTGTGCAGCTACTCAGACTCAAGTGTTCATCCGTGGTAAGGGTGGAGGTGAGAATGACATGGACATCATGCCAAGTAAGGTCATAGAGGGGGACTTGGAAGCAGGAGTTTTCTTAGCAAGGAAGACTTGGAAAGTGGAGCAGATAGAGCAGAAAGAGGGGTGGGAGCTCAAGTCCCAAAAGGCCTGAACATAAGAAACTTCTAATAACTGTTCCGTCTGTCAGCAGAAATTGTCCAAATCAGGATTTTAAAATCAAAAGTCCCCTTAGGAGGCCATTTAGAGCCATTATCTAAAGTGTATTGTGGCCAGACCATGGTGGGATAGAAAAGGAGCTGTTTACAGGGTTGAGTCCTGAGAGAATCCCAATTTGGAAAAATTCAAGTATAAATACCCCAAGGGAGTTTTGGGGTCCAGAGTTGACTCTGCATTTCCTGTGATGTTTTGACATCCAGGGTGAGCAGGAAAGAAAAAGACGTCCCAATTACCTACTCTGCTCTCTGGGGAGAATGGTGTGGCCTGGCCAGGGACTGAGACATCTCTGCTGCGGCCTGGACAGGCTGTGATTTACCGACAGAGTTCCTGCAACTGGGAGGGAGTTGAAAGATCAAAGAAAGAGGGACTTACCCCACATCTGCCTGATCAAATGAGGGCGAGTGGTCTAAAGACCCCCATTCTTTCCAGTGTGGAGAAGAGCAGCCTCAACCCCTAAGGAAGCTTTGAACCCCTCCTCGGTTTCAGCACCAAATGTAAAGCAAAAATCAGGCAAGTGAGGTCAGGAACCACGGAACAAGTATGAGGCACCATAAAAAGGTTTATTGGGGGGAATTCCTGGGTGAGGTTCACCAGTCCATGAAAGGGCAGGGAAAGTGACAGGCAGGAAAGGCCAGAACAATGCTAATAAGGGAAACTAGAGGTAGGAGGGCCCAGGCCATCTAAATTGCAGCTACCAACAGCAGGTTGTCCAAGCCAAATTTAGGGGGATTGTGTTTGTCCTGGGTTGGTCAGGGCTGATTGAATTGACAAGGCGATTGCTTCTGCCCCAGCAGAAACCATCATGGTTGGGGTCCTTTTCCATGTCAGCTTCTGATTGGCCACTTCAGGTCTCCTCAGCCAGGTGGAAAGTCCCTGCCCATAGCCACCATGAAAGGGCAGAGGGAAGAGAAGCCTGCTGTCTTAACAGTTCCCATCTATTTGGCTTTTAGAAACATCACAATTAATTAGCCAACACCAGAGATCTACGAGTCAGGACATTATGTCCACTTCTTACCCTTTGCTGTCCATTATGGTAAATACAGCCACTCTGTTTTGGGGGATTGAGAGATGCCACTTGGCCTCTTTGTCCCTGAGATCTAATCATGCCCATCACATTGAAGTCTTCCAACTGATTGACCATAGCTCCCACAGTAAGGTCTGGCATGCAAAGTAGAGCAATGACAGAGCCCTTCAAGGATGATGGTGCTCCCTCACAATTTTTTTTCTTACAATTTTGGTGAAACACACATTTTCTGGACCCTCCAAATATAGAGGAGAAGGTCACACATGAGAGATCCACTCCAGCATCCCAATCTCTCTGAGCCTCTGAATTACCTCATCAACAGTAAACCAAGGGATGTCAGGCATTTTCAGTTGTTTTATAGTAGGCCATCTTTGGATTCATACTTCAGCCAATCAGCCAAACTATTAGTATCCTTTTTAGCACTGTAAGCTACTACATTACATCTAGAATCTCTGCTTAATGGGCCAGTATCAATAAATTCAGCCTGAACTAAGTTTATGTTCCTCCCACCATTATCCCACACCCTTATAATCTATTCCCACACATTTTCCCCAGACCTCTACTTGTATGAATTAGAAAACTCAAGAAGTTCCTTCAGAGTGTGGGATACCTCCTCGGGGGTCATACTCTGTACCTCATCTCTAGGGGCTGCTTAGATTTGGATCTAGTTATAGGTCGGGAGGCAAAAGTGGGTAGTGAGGGTGGGTCCTAAGGAGTATGAACATCTTCATGCTGAGCAACTGAATCACAGAAGGTTTTTACTGTTTCCATAAGCAAAGCAGGATTAGTTCCCTCCAGGGAGGGTGGAGAACCAATGCCACACAGGGTGGGGGTAGGAATGTCTCAGTCATGGCTAAAGTGAGGGCTCAGCAACTTCTGATAAAGTAAACCCATCAGAATATGGGAGATGAGTAACCCCAGCCCCTTCAGCCTCCTCCCATACATCACCATCCCAATTTGCAGGATCCCATTCTTTTCCAAGCAGAGCCCTCACTTTAACTGCAGATACCTTCCAAGGCTGAGAGTTAAATTTCTGTCTTAATTCAGCCAATTGCAGGATTAGGGTTTGTGTTTAGTTTTCAGCAACCTCAGCCCTATGACTGCAGGACAGAGAGTCTCCTTCAGAACACACTTAGTAGCTTTCAGATCAGTTATGCACAACAGCAGCTGAGAAACTGAATTTTTGAGCTGATAATTCTCCTTTTTAGTTCGTCCAGTGAAGCCAGAGTCAACCAATCTACATCATCATGTTTCTCAGTTTTTCAGAACTGTTCAAAGATACCACATATAGAGTCACTGATCACCTTGATTTTTACAAGAGGCAAATTGGGAGCATCAAATGTGTTTTCTTTACAAATCTATTTAAACAGTTTACACCATGTATTATCAGCACGCTCCATAGTACCAGTAGGAGAGTTAGTAACTTTAGGTCTAAACAATTCAGCCAACTCCAGAACCCATAAAACCAACTAAGGAGATTCATCCTTACAATTCTGATTCTCCAGAGCCACTCCTGGTACCAATTTCTTTATTGGTCAGAGTTCTCTAGAGGAACAAAATCAACAGGAAGTATAATTATAACTGGAGGATTTATTAAACCTCTCGATCCTCTTCATCTCTTAATCCAATCATGTTGACAAATCAGATTAACCATAACACCCAGTGTACAAGGGCAACTCTGGGGCGCCACCTTCTGCTCCTTCTCTGCAACATGGATGGCCATGTGCTCTCTTAACTAATCTCCTTTTGTTGCATGCTTGGAATCCAGAGTGTGAGGCCTTTAATTTTGCTCAATTCTTTTCAAGACTATTTTGGCTTTTCAGGACAGCTTCATTCTACATGAATTTTATAATACTTTTTTTTAAAATTTCTGAAAGTAAAAGACAACTAAAATTTTTTGATAATGATTGTATTGAAGCTACAGAACATTTAAGGAATTAGATATTTTAATAACATTAAGACTTCTTATCCACAGGCATGAAACATCATTATACTTACTTATACATATTCTTTATTTTGACAATGCTTTCATTATATTTCATGTAAGAATCTTTAAAGTTTTCATTAAACGTATTTTATTCTTTTTGATACAAAATTGAATGGAATCACTTTCTTAGTTTTTTTTTTTTTTTTTCCTGATTGGTCATTTTTAGTGCAAATGTTAAAATGTAAGAGTTTATTTTGTATCCACCAAATTCTTTGAATTAGTTGTTAGTTCTAACAGACTTTTTTGGTGAATTTTTTAGGGTATTTTATATGCAAAATAATGTTCTCTATAAAAAGATATTTTAATTATTTTTAATTTCAATCTGTATATTTAATTTATTTTAAAATTAAAAAGGTGAATTTTAATGGCACACTTGTGGTGTATGTAATTTCCCTAATTTATCTTTTTAGTTCATTTGAGACAATTTCTTGTCATAGGTTCATAATTTTATTTATCAAACTTCTTTATATCAGACCACATACAGGTGAATTTTCTTCTCCTCAGATTCTGTATTTGTGAGCTTGCTCATTGTGATTTTCCCACAAATGTGACCCCAGACTCTGTACTTGCAGCCTTTAAGGACCACTCCTAAAATGCAAGAACAGTGCACTATTTGAGTTACCCCCAGTGCACTCTCCTGGTTTAGGAAGGATGGAGAAGGACTGCCTTCTTGTTTGGCTCTCAGTTTATACACTAATGTCCTCTTCTCTGTCAAGGTCCTGTCTCACTGCTGCCATTATTCTGCTCTTGGTGCTTTGCTGTTCAGAATGCCACCCAGGTGTGGTGTTAGGTGCTGTCCAGTGTCCCTGAGAAAGCTTAGGTTCTGAAATATCTTATGAGGAGTACACGTGTGTGAGGAGCTTTGAGTGGCTTGTGTCACAGCATTGATGGTGATGATCTCAGTGCTGATGAATGAACCCTCAGGATGCATTGAACAATAGCTCTGTTCCCAGAACAGGGTCTGTGTGGTTGGTGAAAAGGCTGTGATCAGTTTTGATCAGGATTGTTGGGGCCTAACTGCATTTCTCATGAGAGCAAAGGCACAGTATTTACTAATTCAGCATTTGCAGTGACTTTAGAGAACATAGCAACAGTGAGGAGTTAAAAATGGTTTGTCTCTTTTTGAGGGTATAGTTGAGACCTGGTGTGGTGGTGATACCAGTCACTCGGGAACCCAAGGCAGGAGAATCTCAAGTTCTAGACCATCCTGGGCAATGTAGCAAGACCCTGTTTCAAGATAAAATAATTAAAATTGTTGTTAACATAGTTCAGGAGTGTGGCACCCCTGGGTTCAATCAGCAGAAGAAAAAAAAAAAGGGAAAAAAAGTTGTATTAAAAAGAATATTCAGAGTGGTATCTACTTCCATTTCATAGAGGTTTAATGAAACAACAAAATTTGCTTGCATTTACTTTGTATGATATATATATATATATATAATGTATAAGTCATATATACATATGCAAGATATACATGTTTCAGGTACATATGAGGTATTTGTGTACTACATACAAAATGATAATCAGGCTCTTAGAATGTGAACTCTGGAAATTTTGAGCCCACATAAGTATGTGGGACAGAAATGAGTGAGGTTGGCTGGGGTCAATAAGTTCTGATCAGCTACTGCCCAGCATGAAGACTAGTGCACTCCAGGGCATTGTATACTTGATGGTTGCAGAGGGCAGATCCTAAATTTTTCTCACCACAGAGATAAAAAAAAATAATTATAACTATGTGAAGTGGTAAATGTGCTAATGTGTCTTTTTCTTCATATCTCTGTCCTCTGGATAGAACATATCATCCTAGTGTTCTGTTGAATACTAGTGCTGAGAGAGGGGACCTTGCCTTATTCCTGATCTTAGATGTACTGATTTCAGTCTTTCCATTGACTGTGGTGTTAGCTGTGGGCATTTTATACCTGCCTTTTATTATGTTGACTTAGTTACGTTGTATTTCTACTTTATTGTGTTATTATCTTGTTCAGTTTTGTTAATTGTTTTTTCTGCATTGATTGTAATTATCATGATTTTTTTTTTACTTCATTTGGTTAATTTGATGTATTACATTGATTGATTGACATAAGTTGAACCATCCTTGAATCCCATTTATAAATCCCACTTGCTCAGTAGCATGATTTTTTTAATGTGTTATCCAATTCAATTTTGTAGTTTTATCTGCCGCCTCAGGATTTTTGTATTACTAGACACTTGGGGATATTGCTTTTTAGTTTTCTTTTCTTTTTATATCCTTCCTTGCTGTTTCAGGTCAATGATTGGCCTCTCAGGATGAAGTTTGGGTCTGTAAACTCTTAAAATGTTTGCAAGAATTATCTAGTAAGTCAGTTTTCTAGTTTAATTTTTCAAAGTGAAGATTTGCCAATCAAATTCATCCTTCTAATAATTGAACTATCAATGTTTTATTTTCACATTATTTGAAAAAAAATGATGTTAAGGTAAGCAAAATTCTCTTAAAGAAGCATGGGAAGTGCTTCCTCTTTATGCCAGAAGCCGAGTTCTCCCTCTGGCAACACAATTAACCCATCATCTTCACTCCTCTCTCTAATTTCTTGGCACATTGCTGTTGCAAAATGCTTTGTGGCAGTTATTTTCTCAGTCCTAATGGCCACCTAATTTCCCCAAAGGTCCCTCTTGCATCAGACACCTGAGGCTTATATCAGATACCTCTGGGTGTTGCCTGCTAGGTGCACCAGGGTTCATGTGAGAGGGATGCTCAGGAGGCAGAGCTCTGAAGATGAGCTCCCAGAGGTTATCTGCCATCTCCTTAGCTTAATGAATCCCATGACCATTCTTCAAAAACTTCCTTTGCCAGATTCCAAAACTTTCCCTCATTATTCCAGCCATTGCTTATCTCCATGTTTTGCTTGTTATTGTGCCTCTGTCCTGTGTGGCCCTCTAACTGTGTCCAGAGGGGGTTAGAAGTGCTTGCTTGCTCTGAGTACAGACTGTTTGCAACTTTCCAGGGCTGGAATCCAAAAATTCACAATGAAGACCAGTGTTGAAAATATTTTCCCTTAAGCTCCTCTCCAGAAGTTTGATAGTTTCAGGCCTTACTTTTATGTCACTTATCCATTTCAAGATGATTATACATGTGATGTAAGAAAAGGGGCCAATTTCATCCTTTCACTTGTGGATATTCCTTTTTTCTCAGCAATATGTCTGGAAGAGACTCCTCTTTCCTCAATGTGTCTTCTTGGTGCCCTTGTTGAAATTCTTTCTACCTGGCCACATATATTTGGATGATTTCTTAGCTCTCTACTCTGTTCCATTTATTTAGGTTCCTAGTTTTATGCCAGTGTTATACTCTAGATTGCTATGGCTTAACCATATAATTTCTTCCCATCTATGAACATATGGTATATTTCTATTTATTAATTGCTTCTTTAATTTATTTTCACCAATGCTCAGTTTTGAGTGTACAGATCTCTTACTTCATTGCTTATTTGATTTCTACAGTTATTTTTATGCAATCATAAATGCCATCATTCTCCTGATTTCTGTTTCACCTAGGTAATTATTTGTGCAGACAAGTACTACTGACTTTTGTATGTTGATTTTTTCCTAGTTTTTAAAAATTAATTATTTGTTCTAATTTGTTATGCATGACAGCAGAATGCATTTCAGTTCATAGTATACAAATGGAGCATGATTTTTCATTTCTCTGGTTGTAAACAAAGTAGAGTCACACTATTTGTGTCTTCATGCAAATATCTAGGGTAATGATGTCCATCTCATTTCACCATTGTATGTTGATTTTATATAATGAACTTTCTTGAATTTATTTATTATTTCTAAATTTTTTGTGATACCTTTGAAGTATTCGACATATAAATTATGTTATCTGCAAATAGAGATCATTTTACATCTTCTTTTTTGATTGGAATAACTTTTATTTCTTTTTCTTTTCTGATACCTCTTTCTTGTGAAGTAGGTACTTCCAGTACTCTGGGAGGTAGAAGTGATGAGAGTGGAATTTGCTGTGCTCTAGTGTTACATTATCCAGCCTTATGTTGAAGTCTTTAATACAGTTGAGTATAGGATGTGATGGGAAGTACTAATACTATTCTGCATGTGGAAATATGCTTGTCCCTATGCTGTGGTTCTGGTCAACTAATTGCTCGGCTACCTTGTTGTGGGGGGTAGAGACGCGGAATCAACACACAGACTCCAGGAGCTGGTGAGAGAACTGGCTGAGGCAGGTCTCCAGCCAGTTCTCTCAGTATCATCCAAACCAACAGGTAAAAGAATCCTGGGAGACGGAGCTCCCACCCACCAAGCATGTACTTTCGGGCTGAATGACAAAATGATGCACAAAAGCATAAAGGGGGTCCTTTTCTGCTTTGATGAAAAAGAAGGGAAAGTCCAATTAAAGTCCCAGCAACAGCATAAGTTGTTTCCAATCGGTTGGGTGTGGTCCTTCTGGTCGGGTGCAGGAGAGTGACAAGAGCGGCAGTTGCAGTTGTGGCTGTGAGGACAGCGAGCCTTATGATGATGTTGATCCAGGGGGCTACTGTTGTCCTCCTGAGTTTTGTCCTTGGGATACATTCTGCAAGATTTGAGAGAGAAGTATGTACAACATTCTGATCACGATTAATTGAGCGTGGATTGCTCTCATGGTTTTTTAATTGCAGTGGCATGAGTATTTTGCTCACTGAAGGGTTTTTGCCACTAGATGGTGCTAGAGGCTCCCTGCTAGAGGAGAATTGTCTCGCAGACAGCTGTTCATGAGTGATAGCTATCTGCAAAGCAATTTTTCCCTCGTGGGGCATAATTTGAAGTGTGTCCGTTTTGCTTGGACAAGCCAGCATAGGGCCTTGAGTTTTCAGGCCATTAGGCAGAGGCCTTTCTTCCTCATACTTACCTGTTGTGCACTTACTTGTGAGTTGCAGGTTATAATTGCACACATAAGCAAGAAGAGAGCACCAGGACTCTGGTATCCAGTAGGTGACATGGTCTGAGCTTGATCTGGTAGGGCTTTGATATCACCCTAGGTTATCTTGTGATTCCTCCGGTGGGGAGGTCATGATGATCTCTTCTTCTCCTTTTGGCTCAGTTTCCGAGGCCTGCCTGTCCATGGTTGGTGTGGCATTTCTTGCTGGTACCCATACGGGGTGAGAGGTGTCCTCTGGAAAAATACAGATGAAGCCTCTACCCTGGGTTATCAAAGGGTGTGGCCCTTTCCATGCATTAGTGAGTGGATCCTTCCACCGTACCAGGGGGACTGGAGTCAGGGAAAGAAAGGAGCCCCAGTGCTTATGCAAAGCTTATCCCATTTGAGTCAAAGTTAAGAAAATTGAGGGCAAAGAGAGCATGTGTTAATGCTAGGTGAGGATCTAGACATGTATGAGCATTCTTTTGTTTCTGAAATGTTTCCTTAAGTGTCTGATTAGTCCTTTCCACGATACCTTGCCCTTGTGGGTTATAAGGAATGCCTGTTGTGTGAGTAATCTTCCAGGACACCAGGAAATTTTGAAACTCCTGTGAGGTATAGGCTGGTCCATTGTCTGTTTTTAGAGACCAAGGCACCCCAAGCATTAACATTGCTGCTTTCATTGCCTTTATGGCAGTTGAAGCTTTCTCTCCTGACTGTGCCATAGCATGTGTACATTTGGAGTAAGTGTCCACAATAACATGGACATACTTGAACTTACAAAGGAGGGGGTGTGAGTGATATCCATTGCCAAAGCTTATTAGGGGAGAGGCCTCGAGGGTTTACTCCCTGTGGTTGCAGAGGTCCAAGTGGCGCCAGAGGGGCACAATTCTTGCAAGCCTGGACTAGATGCTTGCATTGTGTCATAGTAAGGTCAGGAAACAAGGCCTTCAAATTATTTGCAGACATGTGAAACTTAGTGTGGAGGATGCGGGCTTGCTCCAGCAAGTCCAAAGACACAGGACAGCAGGAAAAAAATGTGTCCGTTTCCTGTAGTACAGCATCGTTAGACCCATTGGAGATAAGTTTGTCCACTTGAGAGTTGCCCGTAGCAATGAATCCAGGCAATCCAGTATGGGATCTCACATGTGAAATGAACCATGGATGTTTCCCGTTTTCTGTAATATCCTTAAGGGTCTGGAGAGCCTGATCAATAGGCTTACCTGTGGGTCTAAAAATTGCACAGGGAATTGCTTTTGCCATCTGGACAGAGTACTTACTATCTGAAAAAATATTGATGGCAATGTCTGCACTCATAAGGAATGCCTGTATTATTCCCCTAAGTTCTCCCAGTTGCACTGATCCTGAGTGGTGCTCCATATGGGCAATGTCATGTTTATTGGGAATTTTCAGGATAACACCAAAGGTGTGTTTGTTTGCATCGGTAAACACACTTGGTGCTAAAGGTATGGGCTGAGATGCAGGGAATGCATGCATAGGAGTTGTAATCTCGAGCATTTGCAGTGTTTGGAGCAGCTTATCAGGAGGGAAGTGATTATCAATTTGTCCAGGAAAGTCAGACAGTAAAGTCTGAAACAGAGTATTATTCTGTAGGAGTGTTGAGACCTCTGTGTGTGTTAATGGTAACACCAAGGTGTCTGGCTCTGTGTGAAAAATCTTGTTACAATAATATCTTACTTTTAGCCCCACAAGAATTATACTTTCTAGCCTACCTGTGATTTTATGACATTCACTCCAGGCCAGATGCACCCAGTATAGAGGTCCCTGGGCTTGCCATATAATGCCAAGTGGTGCTCCAGAAGTCATAATAGTCATATTATTCCTAACAGGGGTTTTGACTGGTCATATCTATGGGTCTCTAACCTTGAGAGACTGTCATTGATCACTTGAACAGTTGTCTCTTCTTGAGGAGTGAGCCTTATCTTGGAGGAAGGATCCTTCACTTTTTTAAGCAAGTCAAACAGAGGCGTTAGTGCATCTGGAGGCAAACAAAGGAAAGGCTTGAGCCGGTTGATTTGACAACATAACTGTTGCAACTCATTAAGTGAGTACTGAGGTCTAATAGTCAGATTAGTTCTAAGGGGTTGTATTCTTGCAGCAATTCTGTAGCCCAAAACTCATGTGGGGCAGAATGTTGCACTTTATCAGTGGTTATGTGAAGGCCCAAAGTGTCAAGGTTAGACATCAACTTCTTAAGGCAGACTTGCAATTTATCAGAATCTGCATGAGCAAGTAAAATGTTATCAATATAATATATGACCAGGCAATGCTGTGTAAGAGGCCTGGTCATATGAGAAACAAAGAGCTGACTATTGGAGGGCTATTTTTCATCCCTTGTGGGAGGATTATCCAGTGAAATCTCCAGGCAGGTATCATGGTGTTAGGTTCCCACACCATAAATGCAAAAAAAGGATATGTCCTGATGTGCTATAGGTATGGAAAAGAAGCAATCCTTGAGGTCTATGGCAACAATAAAAGAGTTGCTTGGGATGCTGGCTGGATGAGGAATACCTGATTGAAATGAACCTATCCTTTTTATATGTTTATTTATTGGTCTTAAATCTTGAAGTATCCTATATTTCCCATTTTTCTTGGGGATTTCAAAGATAGGTGTGTTGTGAGGGCTGGTGGAGGGTTCAATATGCCCAAGATCTAATTGCTCCTGAACTAGTTACTTAAGAATTGTTGGGCTAGGATTGTGGCTCAGCAGTAGAGCGCTCACCTAGCACATGTGGGACCCGGGTTTGATTCTCAGCACCACATAAAAATAAAGGCATTGTGTTGTGTTCATCTACAAAAAAGATTCCCTCTCTCTCTCTCTCTCTCTCTCTCTCTCTCTCTCTCTCTCCTTAAAAAAAAATTGTTAATTTGGGTTCTAGTATAGGCCACTGTTCCACCCAGATGTGATCTGTAGTGTCCAATTCCAGGGGGATGGGATCTGGCTTAGTGGTCAGTGGAACAGTAGCCCCTAGAATTGGGGAGGCACTGGTCTCCCCGACAGTCCTATTTTGTCAGGTATCATAATTTCATCTTAAAGGGCTTTATCATCAGTAGTTATGACAGCATCCATTTCCCCCAATATGTCCCTTCCCCATAAGCTGTTAGGGACTTCTGCAATCAAAGGATAAAAGGCACCTTTCTCTCCATCAGTGTCCTGCCAGATAACAGGGGAGATGACTCTCCTGGTGGTTGTAACTCACCAACACCCTGAATTTGGGGACCCGGTACTGTCTTCCACTTCATCATCTTGGATGCTGAGTTGGAATCTATTATAGAAACATCAGCCCCTGTGTCCACTATGCCCTTAACAGGGACATCATCAAGCATAAGAGTCATTCCGGGCTTGGTGTCCAAAATGGGCAGCGTCCAATGGATTTGAGGACGTTTCTTCCCTCTTACTGGTGGGGCTGAGGGTTGCCCTGATGGGAGTTTAAAGACCTGGCTCTGCAATCTCTTGCCCAGTGATAACCCTTCTTACATCTAGGACAAAGAGTCTTGGGATGCGGAGGGTCTGGAGGACTATCATTCCCGGGACAGAATCTTCTGATGTGACCTGGTTGATTGCAGCCAAAGCAAATGAGATCAGACCTTTGCCGTGAAGGCCCATTATTTTTGTTAACTGCTAGTGTATGAATGACAGCTGTCAATGCCTGGATGGGTCCTGTAGAGGGAGCTAGCACCTTTGTAGCAATGATCCATTTAGAGATGGATTCACTGCATACTGGGGCAATTGCAGCCCTAGTTTCAGCATTGGCTCCCTCCCATGCCAATTGCTTCACCATCGAGTCTTGGATGGGGCCAGGCTGGATACACTTCCCAACTGCCTCAGTAACTCGGGACAAAAAGTCAGGGAACCATTCCTGGGGGCTTTGGATCAGGTTTCTGAAGAGTTCATCATATTTTGGAGGTGTAATATTTTTAAGACTCTTCATGGCAATGTCTGTAACTCGGTCAAAGTAAATGAGATTGCCAATCTTTGATTGTTCCTGCGGGCTCACATAGGCACCATGACCCAGCAACATATCTAAAGTGATGGCAATGCCATAGGAGAGATTATTCCTCACCATTTGCTCTGATTTCTCCTTGAAGGAAGCTTTCCATTGGAAAAATTGTGGGCAAGTTAAGCATGTCTTGAGAAGGTTCATCCAATCATAGGAGGTTTGTAATTAGCCGGACTATTGTCTTAATATCTCTTCAAAGTAAGGAGAGTCAGGTCCAGACTCCTGAGAAGCCTTCCTCAGTAATGCCAGATCTGGTAAGGGAGTAGGCAGCTAGGGTCTACTTTCTGCATCAGAAGCAAAATTCACTAGAAAGGTGAGGAAAGGGTTATGAGGAGAACATGGGGGTTGACAAGGAGCAGAGGGCCTTACAGGTGGTGCCTCCTCGGTGGAGGGGTGGTAAGGACCTGAGGGTCTTACAGGGTGTGCCTCCTCAGCATAAGGGCGTAAGTCTGCCCATGGATATTTAGGAGGAGGGGAGTCAGACAAGGGAGCAGAGGGAGCTGCAGGATGCTGTGAAGCATCAGGCTCATCCTCATTCAAATTACTGTCCTCATCTGAAACAACGACACTTGTGGCAGAGGCCTAAAGAGTCATTGCTTTGCCCTCCAAAGACTCATTATGCTTTTTGACAACATCTTCTGCAGAAGAGCCATGAAGGCTGGCAGTGATGGCAAGAAGGATGGGGATGAAAGAGGCAGGGGGAATGTGTCCCTCATGGACCTCCTTTTTTCTTGCAGAGTATAAGACTCTCATCCAAATTTGTGGATCCCATATGTTTTCAGGGCCAATCCAGGGTGCTACAAGGACAGCTTCCTGCCAGAATTGATCAATGTCTTTAGGTTTCACTTTGAGTCCACGCTGAGAAAGCAGTGCTTTCAGTGCAGCTAATTGTGGGACTCGTTGAACGGGGAGAAGGTTGCACATGACTGATTGGTCGCCTATCAGAGGCCTCCTGAAGTCTCTCAAGCACCAATAAGCCAAGCACTAATAAGGAGGAAGATGCCCATAGTAGGGGCCCAGTGCACATGCAGGGGCAACGGATCAGACATGGAAGTCCCTAAGTAGGACAAATAAGAGTGTGTTTAGGGTCCAATGTGTTGTGCTTAGTGGGGAACTTCCTTGACTTGTCAGATCAAGGTCGTATGCCCACTCGGTGTCTCCGGAGTGGAGTTCCCTTTAACAGAGAAAACCGAGGTTCCGAATTTTGGGAGGACCAGTCCCTTGTGTGAATTTTCCGGGTGAACCAGGGGGAAGGAGGGGTCATAAGGTGACACCAAACCTTATGACTGTGTGTGCCTCAACTCTGGGTACCAACAGTACCACAAGGACAAGGAAAGGGGGTAGAGGAGGGGGTTCCTTGCTCACCTTCAAGGAATCGACAGCACACAGAACACAAATGGGGTTTACTATCTGAAATCCTACCTGAAACCTTACCTGAAATCAACCGGATGGCCAGTCCCGAGGTGCAAGTGTGCGAGCAGACACATTGAGGTGCCAAATTGCTGTGGTTCTGGTCAACTAGTTGCTTAGTCGTGGGGGGTAGAGATGCGGAATCAACACACAGACTCTGGGAGCTGGTGAGAGAACTGGCTGGAGACCCACCTTCGGTTGTTGTCCAGTAGCTCAGTTATTTTTGGAATGTTATAGGGTTCGAGTGGGCATGCCCGTCAATCATACATGAGTAAGATAGTATCCATAAGCCAATCTTTTTATGCCTAATGTAACCACACTATGAGGATGCTCTAAATATTCCTATCATCAGGGAGGGTCTTTGTCCCTAGGGGAGAGGGTTTCTAAGTTAGAAGTTCCATGTTGAAGCTCCCTGGCTATCAGTTTCCTGGCCTGGGAGCTTGGCAACACTGACCACAAGTGCTAAGGATGTGGTTTCACTAACGGCTCACTGGAGCAGAACATCCCATCCTGTTCCTATCAGGCCTGAACAAGTATAGATTCTTTAAGCACTCGGAGCTGCTCATAGCTGCTAGCTGCTAGCTGTAAACTGAAAGTCATTCCAACATCCATATACAACTGTTGATGCTCATACTAATACCTCAGAACTTGTGTGTATTATAACTGAATTATTTTAACAAAAGACTTATTGTTGTTGTTGTGGGGATTGAACCCAGGGCCTTGTGCATGTGAGGCAAACACTACCAACTGAGCTATATCCTCAGCCCCTGAAAAAAGGTTTTAAATGATGTCATGCATTTCACTCTCTGTTAATACAAAATGTGTCCTTTTACATATTTCTACATGTGTAACATTATTCTGTTATTGTTTTTGATGTTCATTCATTTTAGGCTTGTGAAACCCTGATGTCCTCTTTACCTATTTCCTTATGACATATGTCTTCTTTTTAATAATACCAAAGAATATTTTATACTTTGAAATAACACAGTAATCTTTTTCTTCATAAGGATTTTAAATATCCTTTTATAAATTGGGTTTGTATTTGACTTTATAATGTATTATTTCTTCTTCTTTTGTGTGTGCATTTTTTGTGCATTATAGTTTTGCATACTAGTGGGACTCATTGTAACATATTCACACATGCACACACTATAACAATATAATTGTCCAATATCATTCCTCAGCACTTCCCTTTTTCTTCACCTCCTCCCTCCCCCTCAAACTTTACTTATCTCATTTCTACTTTTAGGAGACTACTTATCTTTTCTTTCTTTTCTCTGTCTACTTCCACTTATACACTTGACCTTCTTAGTTTGACTTATTTTACTTAACATAATGATCTCAAGTTTCATTCACTTTCCTGAAAATGACACAATTTCATTGTTCTTCATGGCTAACTGAAACGTCATTGTATACATTCAACACATTTTCTTTATCCATTCATCCGTCGATGAACACCTAAGCTGGTTCATAGTTGGAAGCTGTTTTGAATTGTGCTGCTATAAACATGGATCTGCATGTATCCCTGTAGTCTGACGACTTTAATTCTTTATAAATACTGGGGAGTGGTATTGCTGGGTCAAATGGTGGCTCCATGCCCAGTCTTTCATGGAACCTCCATACTGACTCCCATAGTTGTTGTACTAATTTACAGTCCCACCAACAGTGTAAAAGTGTTTCTTTCCCCACTTCCTCTCCAACATTTATTATTATTTGAACTCTGCATAATTCCTCTGTGTATCTCACCTACAGGAATGTCTTTAGGTTATTCGAACATCTCTATCAGGTTTCTGAATGCTCAAGTCTTCAACTGTCTATGTGTGGAATACCTTTCCATTCATCCGTGCCTACTGTGACTTCTTTCTGCAGTGTTTTGTAGATTTCTGTACACCAGTCTGTCACCTCCTTGTCCAAGTTAATTCCTGAATGTTTTAATGTCATGTTCTTGATTATTAATAGAGTTGCTTCCTTAGGGTCCATTTACAGACCCCACCTAAGTGGTTTGAAGCCAAGCTGTACCCACCGCCTTTGGCCTGAGTGAAGCGAGCCTTTCTCATGTCACTGTGGAGATGAAGCAGCTGGTTTCCCATCTCACTGAGCACAAATCCAACACCCACAGCTGCTGGCCAGCACCACAGCGAGGTATATAAGTGCCCCCTTTGCTGAGTTTTCTTTACATTAGCCAGTTCCCTGAGAAAGCCTAAAGATAACACCCATGGACCTTGATGAAGGCAGAGTCCTATGGTTTCTCTCCCCAAACTTAACTCTTTCTCTCTGTCACCTCCAACTCTCAGTTGTCACCTCTGACACCTCTGGGACGTGAGTGTAGGAGAGCCGTACATTTCTTCTGTGTAGGGCGCTGGGCTTTTGCTTCCTCCTCTTCCCTCTGTCTGACATACCTGAACCTGATGTTCCCCAGTCAGAGCTCCTCCAGGGAGTGCCCACCTTGGCCTCTGGCCACTATCAAGGGAAAGACCTCAAATCCACATTGGAAGGAAATCAGAGCAAAAGACAATCATATTTATTCTTTTTGGTGCTACTACCAATGGAATTTTTTCTTTAATCTCTTCCAATTGCTCATGGTTATGTTATAGAAATCACTTGTCTTTTTTCTATGGTTTTGTATTCTGCATCTTAGCTGCACTCATTTATTAATTATAGCAGTTTATTGGGGAAACTTCATGATTTTTTTAAACAGATAAGATCATGCTATTGGTAAATTGAGATAATTTTACTTTGTCAGTTATTTTGTCAGATGTCTTTTGTAAAACTTTTTTTTAGTTGTAGATGGACACAATACCTTAATTTTATTTACTCATTTTTTTTTATGTAGTGCTGTACTTGTACAGTGCCTCACATGTACAAGGCAAGCGCTCTACCACTGAGCTTGTCAGATGTCTTTTATTTTTTTTAAATTTAATTCATTATTTTGGCTGTGACATACAATACTTCATTAAATAAAAGTAGTGAAAGCAGGAATTTTTTTTTGTTCTGATCTTAGAAAGAAACTTTCAGACATTCATCATTGGTCATTGTCTTTGCCTTGAGATTTACTGTAAGACTCTGACTATTTAGAGGTAGTTTCCTTTTTACTATTCATTCTATTCAAATTTTTTCCCTGTTCCCAATGTTTCCCTAAGTGGATTCCCATTTCCTTCAATTTCCAGTTTAATATCCTATCATGAAACTATACTGTTTTACAGAGTGCCTCTTCTCTACCAGTGGAGAGGATCATCAGTGATTTATCTCCCTTATTCCTGCTAGTGTGTATTTGACATGATAGATTATGTTTGTGTGTGTACATTGAAACTCTCTTGCTTTTTGGGATAAGTACCAGTTATTTATGCTGTATAACACTTTCAGTGTGCTGTTAAACTCTGTTAGACAGTACATTTCAATGTTTTATTCGTACAATCTAGTTATTCATATGTTTGGGTTTATTATGACACAGTCATACAAGCATGGAACATAATTTACTCTAACCCAGTCCCCAGTGCCTCCTCTTTCCCTCCTCTTCTCCCACCCTAGTTCCCCTTCCTCTCCTCTTCTGATGCTCCTTCTATTTAAGTATCTTTTTTTTTTTCATAAATACAAAATTTTATTTGCACTTCATTAGTGTAGAAAGACCACAATGCTTCTCATACCACAACACTCAGGACACGCCAAGTTATTCAAATACATACTTACTTATTTACCTTGACTAAACACAACAGTGCAGTTTAATAAAAGATATACCAAAGATAGAGTTCACAAATTCATTATCAGACAAAGAAAAAAAAATTGAAAAAAACCAACCAAACAACCAAACAAACAAACAAAAAAAACCCAACAAATATTGAATACAGTCTATGCTTAATAGGAGTAGGCTTCACCATAAAGGGGAAAAGTTTTATCATTACAAAGATACAGGATGTTTAGGCTAATACATGTATGTTCTTTGATATAATAAAATGAATCTCTTTAAAATTCCTTTAAACAGGATTTGTTTAGGACAGCAGTGTTGTTTTAAAATCTTTTTTTCTATAGTTTCAAAACACTTCTTTATTGAATTTTTGTCTTTCTTAAAAGCATAGGATACATCTATCAGGAAACCATGAGAGATTCTGTGGCCTCAGGACCAAGTCAAATCCAACCCTCTAGCTAGGAATATCCTATCATTACAGAACATTAATAAATAACCTTCAACAACAGCTATGAGTGGAGCTTTGCTTTGTGGCAGAAACACTCCAAAGATGCTACATCTGGGGAAATGTCTTGTAAATAAAGAAAAAAGCACTTAACGTAGCTTTTTTTTTTCCTCAAAAAGTCTTTAGTTTTACAATTTTTCTTTAAAACAGTAAGCAAAGCACCACATTCTCTCTTCTTATCAGAATATCTTCTGTCCTCATAGTATAATTAACAAGGACAATTATATTATTTAAGAAACATTATACTTTTCTTCTCTCCCATTCTTCATATTAGAAGTACTATGTTTCCCAGTGTATGTACACTAGACACTGGGGCTATGAATGAAATATAATTTGGAGGGAAATATGTAATTTATAACCCAAACTTACCCAGGATTGCATATTTGCATATTTACAAGTTAGTGTATAGCTCTGACTTGGAATACAAAGTGCGAAAGGAAATTGTCAAAATGATTGTAGTGCAGAATAGAATGTTTTTTCCCCTTTTCAGGAATCATTTCCACCTTGTTTCAAAGTAGCAAATCAACATCGGACCTGCGGTCTTGGTGGAGGCCATTCTGGCGGGATTTCAGGTTCTGGTTGTAATGAGAGAATGCTATTGGACAACTCATTCCTTAAAATATCCAGAGGCATCTTTTTCAGAATATCGTCAACAAGTTTCAGAAATATCTCGTCCACATTGAAGTTGTCCTTGGCACTTGCTTCACAGAACCGCATCCCAGTTATCTGCTGTGCAAACTTTTCACCTTGCTGTCTGGTGATTTCTCTGTCCGATTCACAGTCCAATTTATTTCCAACTAAGAGAAGTTCAGCGTCTTCTGAAGCATACTTATCAATCATCTTCATCCATTTTGGCAAATCATCAAACGTCTCCTTCTTAGTGATATCATATACTAATATGATCCCCTTGGCACTTCTGTAATAAGCTGAGGTAATGCTGTTCAATCTCTCCTGACCTGCTGTGTCCCTCAGATACTCGGAAGGCGACCAATGCTGGCTCAGCTCCAGCAGTGCCCCAGACAGGGACATGGATGAAGGATGGAGACATGGCACTAACATTCAAGCGTTAGATGACCGGCGATGCCACAGATGAAGCAGCGATTAACGAAGATGAAAGCAAACACACACAGATGGTGGACAGTCAGAGCTGAGGATAACCAGATCTGCAATCGAATTTTCTTTCCTCTTAGCTCTACAGTTTTGATTTTAAAGTCAACACCCACGGTGGACTTGCAGGCCTCGCAGAAGGTGTCGTCGGTGAAACGCTCCATTAGGCTGGTCTTTCCCACACCGCGGGAGCCGATGATGATGACCTGCAGCTTGAAGTCCGCCGGCCTGGGGGGCTGTTTCCTCCGACGCGCCTGGCCGCCGGTCAGCACCGCGAAGTCCGCGCCCAGGCCGCCGCAGCCGCCGCCGCCCCCGGCCCGCCTCTGCAGCGCGGCACCCGGATCCATGCAAGCATACGGCTCGCGCTCGGCCAGCCGCCCGCCCGCCTCGCGGCCGCGCGCCCCAGGCCCCGGCGCCCCCTTGGCCTCCGCCGCGCGCGGGGCCTCGGCCCCGAGCTCGGCGTCCGCCCACTCGAGCGGCCCCGGCGGCCCGCGGGCTCCCAGCTGCAGCTGCGCCGCCGGCCGGATTCCCGCGCCCCGCTCCCCGCCGCCGCCGCCGCCGCCGCCGCCGCCGCTGCCGCCAGGTGAGCCTATTTAAGTATCTTTTAAATTGATCTCCATAGATACCCATAAAGTTAGAATTCACTGATATATATGTAGATAGAACAATTTGATCAATTCATTCCACCATTCCTTTTTCTCCCATCATTCTTCCCTTTTCCTCAGTTCCCTTCCTCTATTCCACAGATTTCCCTGCTTTGTTGTTGGGATTTCTTCCCTTTTTCCTAGTTTTGCTCTGCCACACATGAAGGAAAGCACTCAACCCTTGATTTCTGAGTGATTTTCTTCACTTAGCATGATGTTCACTAGTTCCATCCATTTTCCTGAAAGGGCCATGATCTCATTCCTCTTTATGGCTGCGTCAAACCCCATTGTGTGTTTGTACTTCATTTTCTTAATCCTTCATCTACTGACAGGCTTCTGGGCTAGACCATGACTGGCCAGAGTGTAAACATTGATGAGCCTGTTTCACTGTAGTATGCTGATTTTACTTCTTTTGGATCAATACCAAGGAGTATTATTTTAAAAATACTCACCAGGGATATCTGTTTTTGTGTTTAATATTCTATTTTTATCTTTGGCTTTGGTATGAAGTAACGCTAGTCTCAAAAATGAGTTAGGATATATTTTCTATCTTTTATTCTTTAAGGGTTTTGTAAAAGTTATTATTTTTTATGGTACTGGGTTTGAACCCAGGCAGTTTATCACTGAGATCCATCCTCAGGTTTTTAATTTTCTTTCTTTTTTTTTTTTTTTTTTAGATAAAGTCTTGCTGTTTTGCTGAGCTTGGTGTCATTCTTTTAAACTTTTGAAGAATCAAATCTACATTTCTTTGATTTTTTATTATATTTTTTATTTTGTTTTCCTTTTCTTTTATCTCTAATTACTCCATTCACTGCTAACTTTGCTTCTAATTTGTTTTGCTTGTTCTATGTCTTCAATGTGTAAAATTAAATGATTGATGTGAAGTCTTTCTTTTTTTGAGTGTCAGTATTTTCAAATACAATTCTCCTTTTCCACTGGACTCACTGCATCCCTTCAGTTTTGGTGTGTTTTGCTTTTATTTTCATTTTTATAAATAAATTTTCTGATACCAATGGCAATTTCTTCCTTAACTGCCTGTTTTCTCATGAGACAGTGTTAATTTACACGTTTGTGTATTTACCATTTTTATTCTGTATTTTTCATGAGTTGCGACCACTGAGTACTTCAAGTGTATCCCTTTCCTATCACTGGTGGAGTGATGTATATAGTAGGTCTATTGGTCCAGGTGGTATGTAGTGATGTTTTAGTTTTCTGTTTTCTTATCTGTTCTCTATTGTAGCTACTAAATAAATAGTAAAATACAGTTGTGTATTGTAGTAAATACAGTTGTGTATATAGTAATAGTAAATACAGTTGTGTATTGTAGTATATAAATACTAGTTCAGAGCTGTTTCTTCCTTTCTTTTTTGCTATTTTTCTAAAATTATTATGAAGCTCTGATATCTGGTGAAAATGTGCTAATGATTGTTAATCCCACATATGCATAATCTTTTATCATTATGTAATGGCCATTGTATTTTTAAAAGCTTTTGACTTTGAATTAATTTGCATTCTAATATTGTTATAGCATACTCATCTCTTTCAGTTGCTGTTCATATGGAATGCATTTCTTCATCCTTTTGATTTTAGCTTATGTTTGTACTAAAATCTGAGTTAATACTCTAGGAGACAGAAAAATGTTGTATGATTTTTTAAAATATAATTTGCTCACCAGGTGCGGTGACACTCACCTGTAATTTCAGCTGCTCAGGAGACAGAGGCAGGAGCATCTAGAGTCCAAACCCAGCTTCCGCAAAAATGAGGCACTAAGAAACTCATTGAGACCCTGTCTCTAAATCAAATACAAAATAGGGCTGGGGATGTGGCTCATGGTTGAGTGCCCCTTAGTTCAATCCCTGGTACCAAAAAAAAAAAAAAAAAAAAAAAAAATCCAATTTGCTAATGTGTGCATTTTGATTGGAAAATCAAATCCAGTTACATTTAATGATGTTAGTGATGGAGGACTTCTTCTTGTCAGTTGTTGTTTTCTATGTGTCTTGGAGGTCGTTTCATTCTTATTCATTTCTTTATTGATGCCCTTTGTGTTTGATTATTTTTTTTCTAGTGATGTTTTGATTCACTTTTCATTTGCACTAATGCTATATAAATACATGTTTTGTGTGAGTGTGTGCATGTCTGGTTAACTTGGAAATAACATCTATCAACCTAACTTTATCTTGGTTCATAACACTTTGCTTTAAAAAATACCAAATTTGATCATGCACAAAATTTCTACTTTCTTAGATTTGAACTTACACAGTACATTATTGATGTCACACATTGTGTATTAATATGTTGTCTATCAATTAATAACCTAAAATCATTTGGATTTTTTTTCTTCTAAACAATAAAGAAAGTTGAATGTGGAGTATAAACTGAAAAAAAATCAATAGCTTTTATATTTTCTTTTACCAGAGAACTTTATTTTTATATGACTACATATCACTTTCTAATGTCATTTTTACTTTAATTTAACCATTTCATGTATAGTGCTAATTAACTTGCTTAGTTTTTATTGTTTCTGGAATATCATTATTTCTCTCTTATTTTAAAGGGTAGTTTTGTGATATGTAAAATACTCAACTGATAGTTTTTCTTTTCCAATGCTAAATATATCAAACTTCTGTTCCATAGCATGCAAAGTTTCTTCTGAGAGACTGACCAGTAGTATTCTTGAGGATTAGTTTGATGTGATGCCTTTCAATATTTTCTTTGCCTTTGATTTAGAAACTTTGATAGTTATGACTCTTTGTCTTCATTTATTTGGATTTATCTTATTTGGAGTACACCAAGTATATTGGATTTGCAGATATATTTGCATATATATTTATTTAAGTATATAAAGTTTTTGTATGTTTTTACAAAAGGTCTTACAATTTTTCTCCGCAAGCTGACATCATCCTTATATAAGTGTTTAAGAATATTAACTTTTTTTTTCATTTTCTTTCCTTTTTGTTAGGCTTGATAATTTCAATCTGTTTTCCAGTTTCTTGATTCTTCTTTTTGTGTGTTTGAGTTTGATATTGAACATTTAAGTACATTTTTCAATTCATTTCTAACTTTTGGCTTCAGAATTTTCCTGCTTTCTTTACAATTTCTATATTTTTGTTGGTACTCTCATTTTTTAAAGGTACAATTTTTCTATTTTGCTTTCATTCTCAGTATTTTCATTTAGCTTTTTGAATGTATTTAAAGCAATGGATATTAAGTCTTTGTCTAGTAAATCTGCAGTTGGTGTCTTTAGATTAGTATATGTAGATTTACATTTTTCCTTTAATGAGACACATTGACCTGTTTCTTTGTGTGTCTTGTGATCTTTTATTGGAGGAGGCTTTTTATAAGACATCAACTATCTTCTGTCATTGAAGAATATCTCTTTATGTGCTAGAACCATCTTTTTGATCTGAAAGCTCACTGAGGGCATTTTTTTCTCAGCCTATATCTTCCCTTCCCTGTGCATGTATCTCCCCACAATCCTCCCAAGTTCTTGGAAGTTTTATATGTCTTCACTTTCCTGAGATTATTATTTCTTCTTCTTCTTAGTAACTTAGTTCCTTGGCCTAAAATCTCTTGCCCCCCACATATCTGCAGGTCTCACATATCCTTTGATCTTTCATTCCCATGGTGCCTGCCACAGAAATTTGGCAGTTTCCCACTTTGGGAGCCAAATTTGCTGCTATTGCTGTTTGAAATCTAAGTCAAGTGATACAGAAATAACTACTATGATGTCCCACAGATAGGACAGAATGCATCGAATTCTGTTCTTTTCCCTCCATCCCAAGGGAGGAAACTGAGAATAGAACTACTTCCTCTTGTTTATGTCATGATGTACAAGTGTGATAAGGAGGAGGAGGAGGAGGAGGAGGAGGAGGAGGAGGAGGAGGAGGAGGAGGAGGAGAAATAGTGATTCTACAAATTTCTCTACTGGATGCTTTTGTTGATTGGACATCCAGAGGGTTCATATGGGTCATTGAAGAGTGTCCATAGTTCTTAAAAGGCTATTTTAGCCAATCTATAGATTTTCAATATTTCCATGGGGATTGATGGTTTGTTACTGCCTAGCCCACAATCTTGCTGACTTCCTATAATTTTGGCTAAAGGAGAGTTTTCCTGGTGTTTGTGTAGCCAGAAGAGAATACCTAATTTTGTGTAATGTCTTAAAAAAAAAAAAAGAATATTTGTCTGACCATTTTGATGGCTGGTGAGTGCAAACATCATGGTACTGTTACCACTGTTTACCGGTGATGAGTCCTTGCTTCCCCAATGCTGACGTATAACACCAGAGAAGCACATCGAGGCAAGTGGAGAGTGGACAGTGGAAGCTTTATTAAAGGACAGCAGAGAAGACTTCTCCCTGGAAGAAGAAGGGGACCCGAAAGGCGGAATCTGTGGAAGGGCAAGGTCTTCCCTTTTTTATAGCTAAGGTCTTTTAGTCTTCCCACATTCCTGTCCTTTGTTTCCATTTATCCTGCAGTAATAGAATACAGGTGGGAAGGCCGAAAGGTGGGAGATAGGTGGGCAGGAGATAGGTGGGCTGGAGGAGCAACCTGGGCAGGAAGGCCTGGGGTGGTTTGATTAGCACCTCCCTGTTTGCTGGGAGCTGCTTCATTAACAGTTCCTTAGTATGCGTTCTGGGCTTTGGGGATATTAACATTTCAATTTCCCCAAGAGCCGCTCTGGTTTCCTGGACTCTATTCTCAATAATGGTCTCCATTTTATTTATCTTACTCTGTATTAGGCCGATTTACCTAACTACACTAACTACCTATCCTTAAATCTGGCTTCAGTACCACCATTGAATATGGTAAAACAATGGAGAATCAAAAAGAGAACTGGCCATGTGAAGAAGGAGCACTGTGTGAGCCAGGAGGCATGAGGACAGGGAGGAAGTCCTTGGTCACCCTTTACAACAACCTGGTCTGACAGGAACGGATCTGGTCCTATCAGAGCCGCACTAGTCTCTCAATGGTGCTGCTTCTGTGTGGAATCATTCAAGGCCTCACCACCTTGAAAGATCAGGCGAGGTGGGCAGCGACCAAAGGAGGCAGATTTAAAAACACCACCAAACGAGGTTTTATTGAGACATCACTCCTGGGCGGAACTTGATTAGACCGACAAGTGGACAGGAGGAGGGTCTGAGGAGAAATGGGAGGGAGCTCGACCCGACTGGGATTTTATGGGCTCACGGCAGGGAGGGAAGGGCTTGGGACAGGAAAAGGTGTTTTAGAGTCCCTTGTCCCATTGAAGTTGGTCAGGGGAGTTGGCTGAACTCCAGGATAGGCCAGGGGGTTCTGCTGATTGACAGGCATTAGCCAGGAGATTCCGCTGATTGACAGGTGTTTCTGTAGGCGCCTGATTGATGTTTCTTTCAGCATGGGCTGCTTTGTTCTAAGTCATCGCCACCCACTTGACACACCTCCGGAATGTTCTTGTTCCATATTTTTTATTGGAGCATTAGAGTGGTGAATAATGAGACTCATTGTTACATATTCATACATGTGCACATATGACAATGTAATTCACCCCCATCGCTCCCCACTTTTCCACTTTCCCTCTCCTCCTCTCTCCACTGGACACTTTCCTATACTCTACTGTCTCCCTGTGATTTTCCTGAGGTCCACCCCACACACCTTTTTGTCCTTTCTAGCTTCCACATCTGAGATCATACATATGACTCTGGACTTTATGAGTTTGGCTTATTTTGCTCCATCTAATTTTCTCAAGCTCCATTCATTTTCCAGCAGATGACATAATGTCATGCTTCTTTATGGCTGAGTAAAAAAAGAAATGTGTATTACCACATACTGTTCATCCATTCATCCAAGGACCGACATCTGGGCTATTTGTGTAGTTTGGCTATTGTGAATTGTGCTGCTATGAACATGGATATGCATGTATCAGTACAGTATGCTGACTTTAATGCTTTAGGGTAAACACCACCCATACTGTTAAACTGGGGACCATTCTCTAGCACATAAAACCTTAAAGGAAATACTCAAAAGGCATTCAAAACAGAGCATTATTTGTTTTTAATTATAATACAGAAATGAATGAAAAGTAACAGCAATGTAGATGATATTTGACATGCACAAAACAAACCCATCATCTTTCATTTAAAAAAATTAAATTCCACATAAGAGTTTTACTTGTGCATTGTTGAATATTAAAGAATGGTCATTGTGGTGTGTAGCAGGTAAAGCAAGTGAATATGAAGAAGTTAACCTGAGATTAACCCACATGGAGGTTGTAGTCTGAGCTTTGATTCTGCTTGCTGGTTGTTCTTAGCATGATTGGAAATGCAGTGCAGTTAGGGTTTCTTATCACCAAGCTGGTCCCAAAGCAATTTTATTTTCTACTAGTGAATATTTTATCATGGCAAAAAGCGAATTATCACATACATCATCAAACTGTTTAACCAGGACCTTGCAATTCATATTACCCACACCTGTGAGTGAAGAAATTGTTATTCATAAAATACTAAATATTAAAGCAGCTAAACTTTCGTGCATCTGCATTTATATCAAGTGTGACTTTATTCATCTGGGTTTGGCTTCTCATTTCTGGAGGACTCAGTACAGATTACTCTGGTGTTTGGCCCAGAGCACTTTTCTGTTATCAAATCAATTAAGCCAGTATCATTTTTTTGCCTCTGTATGTATGTAAGAGCCTGGGTGACAGGGTCGATGTCATGCTTACCCTCACATCCCAGGGTTGTATGTGTATGGACAATGTTTAACAAATGGTGCCAGGATGTTACGGCTAACCCACAGCATCCAGAACAATTGGGGATGACTGCTTTATTTTCGTATCACAAGATTTCTGCATAGTCCGCTTCCTTTATTTAAGGACTATGTATACCCATTTTCAGAAAAGGATGAGCAACTGACTTGTAAGAATAAATTATGGAAATATATAACATCTGGTTCCCTCTATTTTTGAGATGACATACATTTCAGAGTTGCTAATTGGCAAAGAATAATTTGAAATGTATCTACAAAAATCATGCAACTTTAAATGAAAAAAGTTCTTGGAAAAATATTAGCTCCATAGCTCAGAAAATAAAAATTTCTCAATTATAGCCTTGTGATTTATAGAACATTAAAGAAAACAAGTACTTTACTAAGAAGTTTTTCCCTATTTTAATTAATAATTCTGGCAAAATATGGTAAATCTAAAACCATTGTTATGTGTTTGGAAAACAATTAACTACTTCTATATGGATCCACTTCACTGAAATGGAGCTTTCATTGCACCCAGGAGCAAGGATGGCAAGTGTGGTACAGAGGGGCACTAGGCAGACACTCTGCCGTCTGTGTCAATAGTGCCCACCCTGTTGGGGCTTCACCTAAAGCCTTAAAGCACAGTAAGGTGTTCTTTTTGGAGGGTCAACCTGGTTCTCTGTGGGTAGACAGAATTCATTACTGTGACTTTCAATGTATTAATTGCATTAACACTCAGGTGTATGGATTTAAAAACAAGATATGACCAAAAATATTAAAAAGACATTTCAGGAAAACAAATATGTTAGAACCTGTTTTTTTCACTTTCAAATTCAGTTTTTTAAATTCCAGAAAAACTGTGGATGCCCCTGAGCTAAGTGTTCCCTCTTTTGATGGCACACTAGTTTGCATTATGTCCACCTGTCTGTAGGACTTCTCCAAACAGTAACCAGTATGAGGATATTGGATGGCACGTGCTCTCTAGAAGGAGAGAAAGTATCCATCACTTTGTGGGAGAGAGGACTGCAAGGTAGAGCCAGACTCTCCTATACCAGCGAACCAAAGCTCAGATACAGAAAACTCAAGGAATATTAAGTAGAGATTGTTCCTGAGAATCTATGGAAATGATTATAATTTCTGACAACTTTGGTTGAAATCAAACTGGAGACCCTCGTTTATCAAGCCCTGGAGACATTCACTGTCCTTCACCATCATACTCAGCTCCCGGCAGAGTCAGCACAAGTGACGTGTATCACAGAGGATCATGGATGATCATGCAAACACCCATAAGTAAACCTATAAAGTGAGACCCATAAGTAAAGAGCAGAAAGACCAGCAGAGTAGAGGGAGGGGCAGGGGAGGGAGGAGAGAGGGGAGTGAGGACGGAGTATACTCCATGCTTTATAATTATGTCAACATGAATCTTGCTGTCATGTATAACTAAGAGGGACCAATAAAGAAGAGGGACAAAAGGAAGAATCATGGCAGCTGAGTAAGGAGCCTGAGTAGCCAGTCTGGAGATTTGCTGCCACTGGGCCAGTGAAGGAGGCGCTTCCTGCGAAGTCCCTTTCCCACTAGGGGCAGTGTGGTGGCTAATTGGCTCTATTCCCCTGGTATTTACCTGCCTACTCAGGGAATCCCTGTAGAGCAGCAGCAGCGTGAGTAGAAGTCCTGGCCCTGGGGTCACATCCCCTGCTGAACAGGCCCCAGGGTCACACTGTCTCCTACCTGGCTCCTCTCCACAGATGTCACTTCTGTGAGGGCTGGCTGCACCCATGTGTCCAGATTGTGCTCCTTGGGTCTGCCCTGAAGCTCAGGAGAGGCAGTAGGTGATGCAGGGAAGTCAGAACACATGCTAAACCCACCTTCTTATGAGAGGTGCTACCTAACTGGTAAATTAATCCACTGATATGGACTATCTGCAGTAACTATAGTCAGGTGGGGTGTGGCTGGATGTAGTTCCTATGTCCCTTCCTGGTCGATGGTCACTCAACTACCTTGTCACGGGGGGTAGAGACTCAGAATCAACACACAGACTTCGGGAGCTGGTGAGAGAACTGGCTGGAGAACCACCTCAAGTCGTTGTCGACTAGCTCAGTTTATTTTTGGAATGCATACAACTGTTATAGGGTTTGAGTGGGGCGTGCCCGTCAATCATACATAAGCAAGATAATATCCACGAGCCAATCATCTTCTGCCTAGTGTAACCGAACTGTGAGGAAACTCTAAATATTGCTGCCCTGGTGGAAAGCAGTCTGGAAGGGTCTTTATCCCTAAGGGAGGGGGCTTAATGAGTCAGGGTTTTCATGCCCTGAAGCCGCTGACTCTCAGTTTCCTGGCCCAGTAGTTTGGCAACACTAACCACAAGTGCTGAGGATGTGGTTTCACCCCATCCTGCTGGCGCTCCTGTCAGGCCTGAACGAATGTGGATATTTCAAGCACATCCAAGCTGCTCGTAGCTGCTAACTGTGACTGAAAGTTATTCCAACAGCTGGAGGATGCGCCTTTGGGGTTTATATTTTGTTCCTGGTGAGCAAAGCATGCTTTCTCTCTCTGCTCCCAGTTCCCTGAGGAAGCCACTGCCCAGGTCTTTTCTTCTTTTCTCCCAGAGCCCCCTTGGCTTTCTCACCCCTTCCCCACAACCTCCTCACATGCTGTGACGACCACATTCCCCATGTCCTAACCTCCTGGGAGTCCAGGAGTTCCCCAGAGGCAAATGCTGCTTACTCATATGAGTGACTTTGAGATGGAACAGGGGAGTGTGGCCCATGGACATCTTTGGGCCAGCTTTCCCAAGCTATGTTCCTGACACCATTTCCACAAGACTGATGTTTGCCTGGTGATCAGCAGGGGGCACTGTGGCTCTTCCCAGGGTCTGTGCACTGGGGCTGCTGCTGCTGCTGTGCAACCTCCCAAATCCCCAGGGCTGGAATGTGGGTGCCTGACTCTGCTGACAGGGACTCACCAGCTGTGCCCCTCTGGACTGGACAGTCTCCTGCTCACTGTTGTGCAAGGTCCCAGCAGCTGCCTTGGCCATCCCATAGCCAACCTGAAGAACTAACCCATCAGCACCCTGTGTGTAGACGCTCCATCTCCTGCATGGAGCAGAGATCACCAAGAGTGGAAATCAGTTTTTCATGGACCGTCACAGTCCTTTAGCTCAAAATGTGGTCTTTTTTCAGGCCACTGGGGAAGATGAGAGTGACTTGAGCCACCCAGCCCATCTCTGGGGCTCCAGAGGGCTGATTCCACCTGGACTCCCTCCTCCTGTGCTCCTCTTACACTGACAGGTCAGGCCGGCCTCAGAGACAGGGACAGCCTCAGCATGTGTCAGCTCCTCTGCCTCAGACTACCAAGCAGTTTACCTCTGGCCTCCATTCCATCACTCCTGTCTGTCTGCAGGTCCCTCCCCAGCCTGTGGTAGCCCATCACCTTTGAGTGTCTATCTGCATGTCCCTTCCCATTCTCTGCCGGTCCATCACCCCTAAGTATCTGTCTGCAGATGCCTCCCCAGCCTGTGCTGCCTATCACCCCTGAGGTCTGCAGGTCCCTCCCCAGCCTGTGCTGGCCCATCACCCCTGAGATCTGCAGGTCCCTCCCCAGCCTGTGCAGGCTCAGCCCTCCTCCCCCTCTGCATCCCCTGGAGCATGGGTCAGACTCGCCTGCACCCGAGCAGTGGCCTCAGTCCTGGTGACTGAAGAACATACAGGTTCCAGCGGAAGCCAGGGAGCCCTCCCAGGTACCTCTTCAACTACACCGATGCAGACAAGGCACTTCTCTTGATCCAAAGATGTGCAGGTGAGCTCAGGTATTGTGTCGACCTCTGGGCTCTAGATGGAGGATGAGGCCACTGTTCCTGTAGCCCTCCAAGCTGGGTTCCTAGGACATCATGGTACTCCAGAGCCATGGGGGAGTTGGGATCAGCTGCCCTGCACTCTCCTGGTCTGCTGCAGGCAGCCCTCAGCGGGCTCTAAGGAGGTGATTTCTGTGTCATATTAGACCCTGATTTCCTTGGCAGAGTAGATCTGATGACGTCACAGATCTTTAGCTCAAAATGTGGACTGTTCTATCACCAGCATCTGCCTGATTCCAGAATTCAGAGGCAGGAATTTCATCCTTGGAGATCAAAATCTCCCAAAGGACACTTTGGAGTAAAACAAAAAGAGGTGATTTCACCTACTCCTTAGTCAGCCTCGAGGAATGACCCCAAAAGTCCTCTAAGTGCTTCAACTAGTTTTGTGGGAAAAAATACCAACATGAAGAAAGAAACTGTTTCCTAGAAATAAGCCACCAGCTAGTCAAAAATAAGACTGTGTTCTCTCCAGCGTATGTCCTTGGCACCTCTATTGGGAGCCACTTGGCTGTCCCTGTGGGCTTGGTTCTGCAACTCAGTTCTGTCCCACTGGTCTGTGTACCATGCTGTTTAGTTGACTCTGCTGTGTCTGGAAATGAGAGATTGTGATGTTTACCACTTTTTTATTTTTAATCCAAATTGCTTTGGATATTTGGGGTCTTTTTTGAGCTTGCATAGGAATCGTTTTTCTTATTCTGTGAAGAATGTAATTGAATAAAATAAGAAATATTTAAGAAAAAAAAGAAAGTCTCAAACACGGAAAACCAATACAAACTCTCTGAGAACAATACAAGAAGTATAAAATAAAGCAGAGACCTGCTAGTTTATGCTTCAGGACACTAAGTGTCGTCACGTGAGGCTCCCTGTTTCCCCACAGAGGTCCCTGCCCAGCTTTGCCAGCTCCATTGATGTGGACCCAGAGCTGAGTCCTCCCAGGTCCCAGGACAAGCCTTCTCAGGTCCTGCCTCCCAGAAAGGAAGCACATCTCTGTCAGAGGGAGGAAGCTGGTGGTGGGGAGCCATGAGCTCATAGCGTCCCAGGGAGCGTGGCTTCTAGCCACTGCAGCTCAGCACCCTCGAGTGGACACAGGCACTGCTGCACACCCACACACCTCCCCCTGCAGTTGGGAGGGCCATTAGAAAACTCCACACTGTCACCACTTAGGGCTGAGCCTCAGCTGCAGAGGCCTGGGGAGCCACGTACAGCCCAGGAACACTGATAGGGAAGGTGTGAGGGTCACAGCAGGGGAAGGTACAGCAGAGGTCCCAATCCCCAAAAGCCACCTGTGGGCTGGTGTCCTGCTTGAGAGCGTGCACAGGCAGCTCTGGGCCGTCCTGTGGAGGAGGGTGCTGAGGTGAGTCCACGTGGACCCTGTGCTACAGGCTCAAGCAGGAGAGGCCCCGCTCTGCACCTGCCCTGTGGTCCTCATGGGCCGGGCTGTGTGGTTTGAAGGTCAGGATTCCTACATGGGAAGGACACAAGAGGAGACACAGCACATGACACCAATGAAGCCCATGTCCACATCCACAGTCAATGATACCCTCCTTACAGGAGACAAGCAGGTAGAAAAGGACGCTGTTGAACTGGCGGGGATGGGTGAGCCCACCATCAGGATGGCACAGAGCTGCTGTTCCACCAGGGACACAGGAAAGTCATTGACTCCCACGGGCTCTTTCTACATGGGAATTATGGTGAGTGGCGCCTGTGGCCACAGCTCTGACACCACTAGGGTCTAGCGGTCACCAACAGGGAGCCGCCTGGACAGGCCAAGGTGCTCAGCAGAGGTGAATAGGTTCTTATCCTACTCAGGAGGCTGTCACAAAATGCCACCATCAGGTGGCTCATGAACAGGAGATTTACTGCTCACAGTTCGGGAGCAGGAAAGTCCATGGTCAATGTCTGAGAGGTCCTTCCTCTTGTGCTCTAAGAGAATGAAAGTGTCAAGAACACCTATAGCTTTTCTCTGAGGGCACTGACTCACTTATGATGGCCCTGCCCTCATGTCCCCACCACCCAGGTGAACATTTGTACACATCCTAAAGTTATGCTGAGATTTAAAAACAGGATCCCGAAGGGACCATAAATATCCTGTCTCTGGCCAGGGGCTGTAGTATGGGTACTGGAGACGGCTGGCCTCAGTTCCAGTTTGAGCTCAGCTGTGACACCAGGGCCTGTGGTCCTTCCCACTCTGCCCTCTTGAAAATGTCCCCCAGAAAAATAGAGCAATGGTATTCCTAGAGGAGCTTCTCTTAGGGCTCATTCCACAAAACAGGTGAACACAATTCAAGGGCTGGGCCTTATACACACAATGGTGTCCACCCATGATGGCTGTCTGTCCTAAACAGGCTGGATAGACTCAGCCAGGAGGGGTACACAGAGACTTCTAGTGGCCTTTGCCGCGGCTGAGGGCTCTCTCCAGGTTCACAGCTGAATGTGCACAGCTGCATTCAGCATCTGGGGTGAGCACAGCTAAGAAGCTCCAGCTCTGGCACACTCTCCAGGACCTGGGGCCACACCAGCTCCAGGGCTCACCGTGCACGTGGCTGAGTTGCTACAACCTCACCACACTTAGGGGATTCTTCAGGTGACCTGACCACGAGGGCATCAGTGCACCAGGAGTAAACAGCCAGGACACAACCCTGAGGTTGCTGAGCAAGACCTGAAGTCCAGCAGAGGAGAGGGCTCCTTACCACCCTGCACCTGAGCTCCCTGGGACAGCATCCCCTCCACATCCAGGGTCTGGGAAGCCATGAGAGATCCAGGTCTATGAGACACCTGCACTGGAGATCAGCACCAGACCCCATCCAAAGATTTTGTGCTCCATTCTCAACAGGCATTACCCAGGCAACCCCAGGGCTGACATGTGTCAGAGGCAGATTCAGGAGACAGCTGATCTGGTGGGAAAGACACCTTGACAGCAGAGCAAGATGGCTGGGAGTCAAGCACTCAAAGCCCATAGACATCACAGCTCTTTTATTGCACCATTAGCTGCTGAAGGTGAAAAGTCACATTTCTTTTTTCTTTCTGATTTCACAGCCCCTTGCTCTGTCTCCAGCTGAGCAGTTATACTTCAGTGACTCCCAGGAACGCCCTTCCCTTGGGTCCTGTCTCACTGTTGGAATCTACTTGGAGTTTCTTCATGGTCACTACTGGAATCATATCTTCTATTGACAGAGGACCTTTAGAGACACAGTGGGAAGTCGTTAGCTGCAGGGAGGACACACTGTTCACACCTCGCCCTGCTCCTCCCCTGGCTTCTCAGAACTCACCTGGGCTCTGTGTGGTCAGAGATTCAGCAGTCAAGGCTCACACCTGCAAAACCTCACAACTCAAGGTGACACTCCCACATGCCTAGGATCATTGCAGCCCTCAGAGCCAGTCCTGTGAGCTGCAGCTGCAGCTGCAATGGACACACTGTGTTAAGGACTCCAAGGAAGGGACCCAGGCCAGGCCCAGACCTCTGCCCACCAGACAGTTCTGAGAGGGTGGGAGTTTCCTCTGCATGGGAACAGCACTGTTGGACCCTGGACTGTGTTTAGTTTGGGGGAAGGACTGGGATGGTTACTTTGTTTCATGGTAATTAATGTGAATTCAGCAGGCATAGTTGCCTCATGTCCACCACTCAGGGGAGGGCTCCTCTGGAGATGACACTAAGATGGGACCTCTCCTCCCCTGATTCCTTACAGGTATTTATCAATAGCTTGCAAGTGCAGAATTGTCTGCCTCTCTCTGAGGCCTGGGGACACAAAGGTCAACATCAAGGTCCTAGAGGACTTCGCAGCAGGGGGAACATTTGTACAGATATAAAGATCTGGGTTCAGCCACCCTTGAGCTGGATGGGGGCAGAAGGAGCAGGAAAGGGGTCACAATGCTCTGTCCAGGAGTCCCCTCACCATCCCTAACCCTGGATCACACCTTGAGCAGGACCCTGGATTAGCTGAGGAGGGTCCTTTTCACACCTGAGCTGGACCAGATGTTTACAGGGTGTATCATCAGACTTGCCCTGAGCCTTAGATGGGATGCTCAGGGCTGAGATCTGGATGAGGAGGAATAATGAGGACATAGTATCTGCCTATGCAGTGGCCACCATGGCCCCAGTTCATCTATCCAGCAAAGAGAGGACACAGAATGCTCTGGACCTGAGCATTTCAAGATGATTCAGAGAAACCTTCAAACTGATGACCTCTGTGCCAAGAGCAGCACCAGAACCAGCTTCACCCTGGGGTCTGCCCTGCCTTGCTGAGCTCAACCAGCACTGGGTCCCTGCCTTCCCCACCTGTATGAAAACTAGAATGTGCTGGGGCTGCCCTGGCCACCTGGGTGCGGTCTCTCCAAACAGACACCATTCTGGGCCAATCAGTGATCCATGCTGTATGGACAATGATTGGCAGGAGACCCGAGACTAGCTAGAAGCAAAAACTGGGTTCCACAGAGGAAAAGGACTAGGTCTCTGTCTCTGTCCCATCCTGGTGACCCATCTTTCCTTGCCCCTCTGATCAGAGAACTGCTGACCTGACCTGCATCCCCTGCCTCTGCCAGTGGCCATGAGGGGAGGAGCAGGAAGCAAGCTCCAGCCTCCAGGCTTCAAAGGAGACTAGCACAAGTACTCACAGCAGACACAGGGCTGCCCCTGCTCCCTGTGCCTAGGGAGGGACACAGTGTCCAGGCACCAACAGCCTGGGCTGGGGCAGGCCATGCTGTGCTCATCTCCTCCTCTTAGCACAGGGAACCCCCCCACCTCCCCTCCCAGGCCAGGTGTCCTGCTGTCTTCCTGCTGCCCTTAGAAATCCTCCCTCTGCAGCCCAAGGCCAGGGGCTGCCTGCAGGTGCCCCCATTTACATGTCAATCCCACACAGCAGCCCCCCCCCCCAGTGCCCCTGGGAACCTAGGATCCAGAGGAAAAGGACTTCCAGGGAAGTGTGGCCATGAGAAGGGAGCTGCAGATCTGGGCCAACAGGAGGCATTTCCCAATCCAGTGGTCTCAGCTTGTGCTGACCTCTGTAGACCATCGGGTGCTAATTACTATAATGTACTCCCCAGGAATTGGCAATGCAAAGGGAAAACCAAACCTGAGTCCACTTATATTTACATTTACCTGAAACACGCACAATCCTTTGTTCAGTCCTTCAGAAGAGCCCAGGATGCGCTTCCTCAGAGAGGCTGGACAGGGACACTGGGGACTGTCCTATCACAGGCTGAGGTCACCCTCCCTCCTACACAGAGCCTGCCTTTCCTCCTCCCAGGCAGGAGGCCATGTCCCACCCTGACCCTCAGCCCCTGAAGGAGGCCTCTCTCCTCTGCTGGTCACAGTGTTTCTGGCACCACACAGACACCACGGTGGGTGCCAGACATGGGAAGAAGACTGTCCACATGTGGTGACATTTATATTTGGGGTGACATGAAGTGAAGAGTCACAGCTCAGGTGAAGTGAGCTTCCCCAGGCCTCCTCAGGCTCCTCCTCTCTCAGATCCCCACCAGGGCTTGGTGGCATGTGCTGCCCTGAGTCTAGCTGCAGAAGGAAGGAGCCCTGCCCAGCTCTCCAGGTGTTCAAGACTAGGGCAGGGCATTCTGATCCCTCCTGCAAAACCACATTCAGGGAAAGAGGGAAGGGGCAGGTGTGAGGCCCCAGGGGACCCCACCACTGGATGTCACATTATATGGAGAAGCAAGGATGCTGGGATCCTGCAGGCTCAGTCCTGGAGAGCACTCCACATGGGGAACTGAGGCCCAGGGGTGAACATCTTAATGGGTGCTGAGCCCTGTAAGGGATGATGGTTGTGACAGAGTGGGAGGGACCTGGAGGTGAGGACCTGCCTGCAGCACAGTTCCCCAGTGTGGCCGCCTCCATCCTCCAGCTCCCTGGGCCTTGGCTAGACTTCATCTCCTGATGACCATCAACATTGCACTGAAGGAGCATGAGCCACCTGGGCAGAGGCCAAGCAGCCTTATGTGAAACTCCTCTTGACACCACATGGTGGCAATAATGCACTATTCTAATGCTCATGGCTGGTGCTGCTTCTCAGGTCTTAGGCAATGCTGCAGGATTCCTCAGTCCACTGATATGTGTGGCCCAGAGTGAACAGCACACATTTAAAGTGGACTGTGCACTTTGAAGCAGTGAAGAGGTGTTGACCTGTGACATACCTCATGTGGGACACTGCACCTGTTATCTGTGATGTTCGTGTGTGATTTTGTCTGAGGATAAACCAGAAGACAGCTGCATCTATTGCAAGCAAAGAGAAATGCTGCTCCCTTGGGATTAGATGGGTTCCTCCTGCAGCAGACCCCCAGGGAGAGCAGGAGGTCACCTTAACTCTCAGCACATTCTGTACACACAGGGAAAACCCCAGGCCATGACAATGTTGTTTTTTTTTTTTTTTTTTTTAACTTTTGGAGTAGATGCCAGCAATTTCATTGTTAAAGGTCCACACATCTCCCACAGACCCACACATGGAAAGGCCTCACCAGGGCACACACCCACACAGCAGAGGACCAAAAGCCTGTTCACAAGGGCCAGGGTTCCTCACCTGCAAGGTCAGTTTTGTCCCCAAGTCTCGTGCCCTCCCCAGCTACAGCCAGCAGGAGGGAGGCTCCCAGGCCAGAGCCAGCAGGAAAGCCCACCTTTCTCCTCACCTAGGGCTTCCCTCAGTGAGGATGGTTCCAGATCCTTCTTGTTTACAGTTGATCCTGAGACCAAGGCAGTTACAGGAAACACTGAGACTCAGGGGAGGCTGGGCACGGTGGGCCTAGGCCTGAGTTCTCCTGTCCAGTGAAAGGCCCCAAGGCAGGTGCAGCACCCCCAAAGAAAGTCAGGGATGTCACCCTTTCTCATGTGTCTTGATGGAAAATTACAAGCCTCTTGATCCAGGAGGAAGATGGGGGCTGAGGACACGTCCCTCCCACACAGCTGACAGGCTGGTGCTGCCATTGGCATGCCCCCTTGGCCCAGTGTCACATGATGAGAGAGGCAGTCCACCCCACCAAGGAAACCTCCATGTCATCTGTCATGTGTGATGTCAGATTTCCATACGAGTTCATTTGAAAATAAGATAAACCAGCAATTTCCCATCTTACCTTGGCATTAGAGGGGCCTCTTCCTGTAGCAGGGCCCCAGGAGGCCAGGAGGACACAGAGTACCTGTCAGTAAGCACATTGGTGGGGCTGCTCATGAATTCCTCAAGGAGTTGGCTCCTTGTGGACACAGGACCAGAGTGGACGGAGGAGTTTGCTTCACCAGCCTGGACCGAGCTGCTGCTGGGCCACCGTCCTGGGCGGAAGAAGCCTGGAGAGGGAGGAGAGGACAGGAATGGGGCTCAGGTCCTCAGCTGTGCAGCTGAAGGACACTTGGGTCAGCCTGAAATGTTGAGTCCACAGATGGCGCTGGCCTGTGAGCTGTGCTTTCCTGGACGCTCATGGCTCCATTCCTCCTAGTGGCCCATACACAGTTCCTAGTCCAGGGTGGAATTGCTGCTGAGACTGAGAGTTTATATTTGGATGCCAGTGTTCACTGGTGCCCCATAGAGCCTCCTGAGTCAGAGTGGGGCTTCAGGAGGTCATGGAGAGGGGCCCTCAACACACCTGCAGATAGGGTGAGTGGGAACCGTGTTCCTGTAGATGAACCAGTGCAGAACCAGAAGAAGAGCAGAGGGCCTGAGCGCCTGGATGCCTGGGTGCTGATGCAGAGGGCCTGAGCTCAAAGCAGCTGGAGCCATTTGAACCTGGGCATGTCATGCAATCCTGTGTCCTGTGTCCTCTGCTCTGTCATTTGAACACTGAAATGTGCCTCCTTATTGGTATCATGAGGCTGAATGTAACCAGATGCAGGTAAAGCTTTAGCATAAAATGGCTGGCTCAGTATAAATGTGTGTGGCCTTTCAATTTTAAATATCTGGGAGAGAAAGCCACACACTGGCTAGTGGCTGCCTCCAGGGAGGGAGTTGGTGGTTAAAGGCAGGGGAGGGGGGAGGGCTCCTCTCCTCCACTGTTGGGTGTGGTGATCTGCAGCTTCTGGGAGCTCTTGCATCATGGCTTGTGATCCCCAAGTCGACCTGTGACATGAGCTGAGTAGAGAGATTCCACAGATGAGGACATTTGTATTTACAAGAAGGGACATGCCAGAGATAGCAGACCTGGGACAGGAATGCAGCTGCTTCCCTGAGGACAGAGACCACCAAATCCTGAGACCCCTAGTCACACCCTGGGCCACTGAACCTCGAGCTCCCCCCAAGCTCTTCCTCAAACATAATGACCAGGCATTTCTGCATGGAGAACAGCTGACACCTTAGAAGAGGTGGCTGAACACAAGGGCTCAGGTCCTTGACCAGCTCTGTCTCTATTATGGTTCAGTCCCTGACCCCAAATGAGATGCACTTTACATCAAAGAAGCTCCTCTGGAGGACAAGATGAGATTCAGATGTGAGGCCACACTTCAGCAAGTTCACAGTGCCAACTACCTTGTGGTGGACCTTCCTGGTGTTGAGGACAGCACTTAGGGGACCAGTGTCCACCTGGCTTTCCAACTTAATCAGAACACAGGACATTACAAACCAACTGTCACTGCCAAGAGTCACTCCCTTCAACTGACCAAGGCTGGGCAAGCAGTTCCTGGTGACTCCTTGGTAAGTTTCACTAGGATGGAGTTTCTGTGTCTTCTGAAGTAGGTCTGTGGTCCTCACTGTGTCACTTAACCTGGATTGAGAACTGTCTGTGCAGACTGGACCAAGTCCTGCTGTTGATGGACACGGGCTGTGGCTGCTCTGAGTGTGCCCTCCCTGCTCACTACTTCCTCACCATGGGTGGCCTGCAAACTCTCATCCTTCCTGAGACCCCTCAGTGGCAGGAGACACAGTCCAGTCTTTTCCCTGAGGGATTTCTTATGAGCCACAGACCATGTTCCTTAATTCAGGACTGTCCCTGAGGAGCACCCAGGTCCACCATCTCTCTCTCAATAAATGTCCTGTCTCCTAACCCAGTGGTATTGTTCCTTCTCTCAACTCTTCGACTGATGATCCAAAGAGCAGGGATCTGTCATTATGAACCCTGAGGAATTCCTATGAAAAAATTTAATTTTTCTTTACAATCACTGAATCAAGATTGGGCATATATGGTCCTGGATTTCAGTAGCAGAGAAACATTTGGCTTTTAGTTCCCATTCCCCATAATGTCGTGCTGAGCTTGGTGCCAGGATTCCCCTGGCCACATGAAACGGTGTGGTGGTGTCCCCTGTAGTCACTAAAGTTCTACATAAGGACGAGCACATTTCTGCTTACAGTACTTGACAGAATTGCGGAGGCAGTGGGGCTGCGCACTGCTGGTGTGGAAAGCATGATCTGTGTCTCTGGGTCTTACCATATGGCTGTTTTGCACATTGCAGAGCGTGCCCATGGTGAGCCGCAGTCGGCTGTCTTGTTCTAACTGTGACAACATGAGCACATCTACACAGGCATCTGTGGGAGCTAAGAAGGGGGCTGAGGAGAAGCAATTCAGCTCCAGCACAAAGCACAGTTTGAATTCTCAATAACAAGAGAGATACTCAATTCTTTTTTCTTTTATGGTGCTGGGAATTGAACCCAGGGCCTTGTACCTGTGAAGCAAGCACTCTACCAACTGAGCTATATCCCCAGCCCAGATACTAGGTTCTTGTGTAATTTATTTAAAATATTTTGATTTCATGAAATGAGGAGATGTTATAAATCTATATTAACCCACATGGACATAATTTAAAAAGACAAAGAAAAATGTGGATGCCTGTAAATATATAATATACTAACATGACAATAAAATACGTATAATAAGATATTTAATATACCATTAAATTATATACCTCTATTATTCAAGTAAAGATGCCAATAAATGAGATCTAAATCTAAAATTAAATCGTGTCATTGCTTCCCAAACCTGTGGCTCTCTGGGAAAATATGGGGTGACCATCGGTTTTATATTCTATGGGGTGAATTTTATGACATGTTGTATATCTCTCTAGAGCAAGGTTCATAATGAATGTCTCGGGGTTCTCCTGTAGTGTGAAGGGGTAACTTTATTTAAAACAGTTACAACATTTTCCAATAATCCTTGTAAAGAATTGCAATGGGGTTTTCAAGGTCCCAGATATCCTTACTCACTAGCATGTTTTTTTTCTGTCCTCCAAAGCCTAGAAGCCAGGACCATGGCATGAGGAACAGGCTGCAGTCCGTGTCCCAGCTGGGGAGCCCCTGAGTGGGCAGAGCTGGCACCTCCTGCCAGTGGCAGTTCCACAGCCCAGAGCACAAGGCCAGTCCAGGCCCAGCCAGCCGTCAGAGCAGGACCAGGCACCCCTCCTGCAACACAGCACACCTGGGCACTTCACCAGCTTCTTCATCCATCAGCTCCTGTCTTTTGTTAACCACTCAAAGTAATGATGAAAGGGAAAATTCTGTTTATCGTCAGCTCCTTACAAATCATCAGCAAACAAACCATATTAGAAACAAAGGGCAAAAGTCAAACTCAATAAGAGTACTCTGCTTAATAAGTGTCTCGGGGACTGGGACCAGAGTTCCAGCAAACCAGTCCTGGAGGGCATCCCCTGCCAGAGCCCGGCGCTCCCTGTGGTCCTCCCTGAGGACTTTTCCCCTCAGCTCTTTCTCAGGGCCATGTCCCTTCTGGGACCCGTGTGGGACCCAATGCTGCAAAGCACCAAGTGAGCCTTCTTGACAGCCTGGGATTCCTCAGCATCACCTGAAACACAAATGCAACAAATTGAGCAAGACCTGGAGACAGAGCCCTTATTTCAGCTGAACCTGGCGGCTCCTTAGCAGAGCGAACTACTAGAGAGACAGGCCCCAGCCACTTCCAGGACTTAGAAGAGCCCCTGAGGACAGACACAGACCATCATCATAGGAAGAGAGAACTTCTGTACCCATAAAGTTCACCCAAGGAAGTTCACCCAGTGAAAAAAACACTAGAATGTCTTGTCACAGGATGGTGGTGACTCCACCCATAACAGTCTCTGAAAGTAGGAAATGAGGGGTGACCACCACCCCAGGCAAGCCTGCTGCAGCTGAGACGGGCAACCGAAAGGGCCCATGAGCCTTGGTGAAGGGAGCCCCTGAGGACACGGCAGTCACATCATGCCTGCTGCTCCAGGCAGAGACCACAGAGCATGCCATGGTGCTAAGGAGAGACGGGTCATGGTCATTAAGCTGCCAGCACCTGCAGAGCTTGCACACCGTGCCCACAAGTGATTAATGGCTACACCCTGACAAAGAGGGACATTTGACCTCCAGGCACCAGCGGTTTACCATAACTTGATCTCCAGGGACATTTGTAAACATCTTCCACATCACCCAAATCTACTGTGGCTCCCTGCTTAGGATCACACCCCAGCCTCCTCGGAACACCAGCCTTCACATGTGGGAGGGAGTGCCCACACCCAGGAACCCTCACACATGGGAGGGGAGTACCCACACCTGGTCCCCTCTCTAAGCCTGCCTTGGACTCCTACAGGTGACAGAGCACTGAGCACAGAGTTCAAGGAGAGCACAGTGAAAGGCTCTGACCTCACCTGGAAAGGAGGATTTTGGATGAACATGGTTCTAAGACGCCAGTTGCCATCTGTCAGTGGCAGCATTGCTAGTGTCATTGATAGTGTCCCTGTACCTGTGTTAGCCTGGCCGTGTGTTTGCTGGGGCTAGGAATGTCCCCTGAAAGCTCATGCTTTAGGAGCAGCATCCTAAGGCGGGAGGTGGAGGGCTGCGATGTCCAGGCGGTGATCAGGACTATGACTCAGCAGTGGACCGGGCATTTCCTGGAGTAATCCACAGAGAGCTGACAGGACAGATGGGGCGTTGCTGGAAGGAGCCGGTCATGGGGACAGGCCTTGAGAATATATTTGTCCTGACACCTTCCCTTCCCTTCCTGCCTCCTGGCTTCATGAGCTGAGAAGCTTTCCTCCTCCATGCTCTTTAGCCAAGAGTTCCCACCTCACCTCACCTCATGCCCAGAGCAGTGGAATCAGCCAGCCATGAACACGACCTCTGAAACTGTGAGCCAAGACAAGTTCTTCCTCCTCTGAGTTATTCTTGTCAGGTGTTTGGTCACAGGAAAGAAAAGCTGTCTAACACTCAGTGCAAAAATGGGTACTGAGAAGTAGGGTTATTATCTATGACCCAGTGGTTTCGAAGCCTTTGGAATTAGTCTGAAGGAGGAGTTTGAAAAATTCTGGAGATGCAGAGTATTGGAGCCTTATAATTTTGCAAGCAGAGCTTAATGGGTGAATCTGGTGGCAGCTCAGAAGGCCAAAATGTCCATGGGACTATGGGCAGGGAAGAGCATGCTCAGGAGTTTTCAGAGAGGAGAGAGGAGTCTGCTGGGAAAGTGGGCTAGAGGCCATCCAAGCCACATTCCAGCAAAGAAATTCTTGGTCCTTGTCCTGAGATTTTCTGTGACACTAAATGTAAAGCTGATGGGCCAATCTAGAGGAAGACATTCCAAGGAGCACAGCACTTGGGCCGTGACCTGGGGGTGTTGGTGGTTTTAGAATTGAGCATCATCAACATGGTGTTGGTTCTGCAGGAATGAGATTCCCAAGGCAGGCCCAAGAGGCCAGGCAAATGGTGGTACCGTGGTAATCCTGCATGCAGCCCCTGAGTGGGCAATGCGGGAAGCTGTGGGTGCAGCCAGAATTGCCAGGGAGATCCCAGGAATTAAAAGATGCTCTAAGCCTGGGACATCTGCCAGGAAAAACTGCAGAGAACCAGCAGAGCCAGAGTCGGAGAGATGCCATGTGGGATAAATCTGGCAAGACGAGAGAGGCCGAGTTGTCCAAGCCCTCTGGGAGTCACATTTCGCCATTTTGTGCCCCGAAAGCTGGATGTGGAGCTACTAGACTTTTTTGCCCTGCTGGTTTTGGTCTTGCTGTGATCCCATCCCTTCTTTTCCTGCCTCTGGCCCTCCTGTTTGGGATGGGAATGTTTACGCTGTGCCATTGTATATTGGAAGCATAGAATTTGCTTTCTGATTTTTTCAGGTGTGCTCGCGCATAAGCGTTTGCCTTGAGGCCTGGAGGATCATTCAAACTTGCATTTTTGAGCAAGGCCACATATTTAAAGACTATGGGGGTCTTAGGAAGGGAATGAAAGCATTTAGCAGTGTGAGATGGGCATGAGTTCTTTGGGGTCAGAGATGGAATGTTACAGTTTGGATCTAGAATGTCACCTGAAAGCTCATGTTTTGAAGCATGATTCTTAATGCAGCAAGGTGAGGCTTTGGGGCAGTGATTAGGGATCTAGATTAATATATAGATATAGGAAAGAACTTTTGGTGCTAACTGTAGGTGGCTAGGCAGGGCTGGATGAAGCAGGCCACTGGGCCATGGCCGTGAGAAATACACATGTCCCTGCCCTGTCCTCCCCTTGTTTCCTAGTTGCCAGGAGCTGAGCAGGTTTCAAGCCCTGTTGCCTTGATGTTCCAGCTTACCTAGGGCCCAGAGCAATGGAATCAGCAGCTCGACCGTGGACTGAGACCCCTGAAACTGTGAGCAAGGACAAGTTCTTTTTTTTTTTTTTAAAGAGAGAGAGAGAGAGAGAGAGAGAGAGAGAGAGAATTTTTTAATATTTATTTTTTAGTTCTCGGCGGATACAACATCTTTGTTTGTATGTGGTGCTGAGGATCGAACCCGGGCCGCACACATGCCAGGCGAGCGCGCTACCGCTTGAGCCACATCCCCAGCCCGGACAAGTTCTTCTTCCTCTGAGTTGTTCTTGCCAGGTGTGGTGGTAAGTTATAAAAAGCTAACACTCCGTGCTCACATTGTTGCTGGGCAAGTGTGATTCTGCACCCATGCAGAGGTGTTGGTCAAAGTCCAGCATTAACACCTCCTGGGCATTGAGCGTGTGACCTAACAATCTTGTACTGCAAAGTCCATCTTCAGGTAGAGGGACACAGAATATGAAAGGGCTCCCACAAGGGGCTGTTTGGGGTGCATATGCAAATTCAGAGCACACTTTTACATTCAGGTGTCCATAAAAACCATGTGGAGACTGGATCACACTAGTAATTAATGAAGGTAAAAACTGGCAACTCTAAAATTTATCAGACACCAGCAAACTCCATATTCTGAGAGGAACGTATAGCAATGTTTATTTACACTGTATGGAACATTCATATCAGAACCTCATAAAAACAAAACAATTGTCAATTTAAAAGCCAACAAAAGAAAAAGTAGCAGGCTGCCAACTGGTGAATGAAATACAAATTAAGCTAGGAAGTGTAACACCAGAGTGATGTGAGGGTGATGTCAACGGAGGAGCCGCTGGTGCTGACAGAAATTGGTGAAATTAAACACCAAGATATCAATGGAGAAAAGCAACACGGGAAAACCTGAACCATGGGGAAAAGCAAGGCCAGTAGTGAGATTTATCTGGGAAGGAAGAAGTCCCAAACTCATTTAAGAAATTAAAAAGAAGTCCTAATGAGGTATCTCAGATAAAAAAAATATTATGAAACTATTTATGCCAATGTATTTGAAAATGTGAACAAAGTGCTAAGAAAAAGATGCTGAAAGTGATTCATGTAAAAACAAAGCTTAAATAGTTCAGCAGGTAGTATGTAAATTGAATCAGTAGCTAAAAGTGACTGTGTCTTTCACATACACACACACACACACACACACACACACACACACACACAAGCTCTAATAGTTCTACTGCCCCAATACCAAAATTCCCCTGAATTATAATTTCAATCTCGTTGAAAATTTTGGTAGAGAGGTAACGTCCTATGACTTCTGAGAGAACAGCAGGAGGTCACTATTCTAACCAAAGGGGAGCTGGGGAAGAGCGTGGGCCATGGGGAGAGGTCTGGAGTCCTGTGGGCAAACTCAAACTGACCAGCACAAACACTTGGAAGCATGTTCCCAGGACAAGTGCACTTATATGTCTCTATATTAGTATCAGTTTACCATCAAAGATAGCTTCTTTATAGGAAAAGGAAACCGGAATGCAAGCTACAGTATTTCCTCACTTTACCCCAATGGCCACATTTATCCTGTGCTCAGGGAAAGAACTGGAAGAAATCTCTTTTCCCAGAAATGCTGGATGTGGCCTGGCCTGAGGATTGATAAACAGAGGGACAGTAACATTTCTCCTGAAATCAGTGGTGGGGCTACAGAAGACAGCCAGGAGACTTCTAAGCAGAATGAAGCCACAGAGTCTTGTGGACGCTGCCACGTCATGTGACCAGCATTTTCCTCTCCTGATTGGTTTGAGGCACTGTCGGTCACTTCCAGTGGCTGTAAAAGACGGTAGCCCCAATCTTGAGAGTAGTAAAAATGGAACAAATGTGTCTTCATGAGTAGGCATGCCTTCCTGCAGCCCCATGGGTCGAACTAAGCTCACCTGTTCCTTTGTGATATTACCCCTTTGCCCTGTTTGGGATAGAATATTCCATGGAAACACCCTTTGTGTGTCCCCTTCTCTTACTCTGTCCTTGGGTGTGGCCTTCCTAGATGTCAGTCAACCTACTGACAGCAGACATCATGAAACTAGACTCAGCCCCCTGAAACCTGACCCCTTGCCTCATTTGAATGGCTTCTCCTCAATAAAAGGGGTTAGCACAGGCTCACTCTCTTTTTGCGGACCCTTAAGATCAGAGGAGCCATCACAGCACCCCCCCCCCCAAAGATAAAGGTATCTCTGTCTCTTGTGTGGTTATTTTACACAGCCCAGTTCTCCTGGAGTGACCCTGAGTGTTTCTGTCGCCAGAGGCTCCTGCAGACATCCAGGCTGCAGGAGTACTGGCTAAGGGAGGATGCTCAGGGAGGAGGAGCACGTGGACAGGTACCCCCAGGGCAGGAGGCGCTAGAGAGGGGCAGGTCAGTCACTATCCAGAGGGTGGAATTAAGTGAGAGGTGGGGACACTCCCCCCCAGCATACCATGGAGTCTTTCCCTGAGGTAGGAACAGACAAGGGTCAGGGGAAATGTGAAGCAGCAGCCATTCTGCTTCTGTGACTGCCAGGTGTGTGGACTGAGGGACGGAGGTCGGGGCTGACTCAGGCTTCTCACCTGGGAGGGAAGGGCCCAGCTGCCTTGTGCTGCCACAGGTTCTTCTGGAGAAGCAGAGGGTGGGCAAGGGATTCAGAGCCCCTAGCTTTCCCGAGGGCCAGTTTGAGGTCCCTAATGGTGAGCCCAAGGAAGGTAGCTGGGAGGTGGTCAGATGGCAGATCTGGAGCTCATCTGAGGCCCAGTGTCCTTTAGGGGCTGCTGATGCTGCAGGATGAGATGGATCTCACAGGAGTGTGCAGGGTGAGAGGAGTGGAGGGGAGGGTGCTTTTACCTGGATGACAGGGAACACTGACCAGAGCCTATTCTCCTGAACTTTCCAGAGAAAGGGCTATAATGATATAAAAGCCTAAAATCACTTTAGTATATGAAAATGAAACCAAAATATAACATAAAACTTTAAAACCCTGAAAACGGAACTTAAAAAAATATTTTATGTGAAAATTAGTTTTTTTATTCAAAGTTATCACGACATGGATGCATTTCAAGGCACCTGATATATCTCAGGAGGCCCAGCAGCCCTGGAATCCACCCTTCCTGGAGAACAGACCAGGGCAGGCCTCTCCCTGCTGCCTGCATGGCCCCTTGCCCCACGTCTGTTACCCCCTGGGTCCTCACCCTTGCGCAGGGGATTCACATGGTAGTCTGTGCAGAGCTTCTGCATGCGCAGCTCTCGCAGGTACTGTTCCCGCAGGAACTGATTCTGATGAACCTCATCCTGGATCGCCCTCTTCCTGTGGTATCCAGCCATGGCCTGGTCACACAGGTGCTATGTGCTCTCTAAGTGCCCTCTGGCTGGGGCGGTGCCAGGTCCTCTGCCATCTCCAGGCAACAGCATCCCAGCTGTCTCCTGGCAACAGAGTCCTGGTTGGAATGCTCCAGTCTCCAGCCCTGGACCTCCCCTGGGCGGCCCAGTCCCCCGACTCCACCCATTGCCCTCAAATCCCTCCTCCCAGGGCCCCAGGCAGGCACTGGACTCACCTGTCCCATCTTCTCAGGTCAGAACCTGGGTACTAGAGCTGCCCTAGGACATCATCAGGGAAGGGCTCCAGGTCCAGTCACAGGCCCAGGTAAGGGACTGATGATTGGACCTCACCTTGGCCAGTCATTCCCTAAAAAGATTTGGGGAGGAGTCAGGAAGCTCTCCCACTTTGAAACAGATGCCCAGAATCATGACCTATGGCTAGCTCACACACACACACACACACACGCTCAGGGCTGGCAGTTTTCCATTTGAGAACATGTTCTGTCCAGTGTGGTTATAGACAGAACCACCTGTTCTCTATGGAAATTCCTGGGACTTTAGTGTTTTTAACTGTGGTAAGATACACATGGCAGGAAATTTCCCACCTTGGACCTTCCTGAGCACACACTTGGGTGGTACCGAGTGTGTTCACACCCTGTGCAGCCCATCTCCAGAGCTGCTTCACACTCTGAGCTGGGCTTCCTCTCCCCTCCTCCAGCCCTGGCCACCACCTCTCCATTCTGTGTCTGGATTCACCCCACTGGACGCCTTATGCAACAGTTCACTTTAAAAGAACCCAAAGTGCCTCACCCAGAGAGGGAGACCCCCTGGCCCCGTGAGCACCTCACCCTGACTCTACAGCCTGTGCTCTCTCCACTGGGGACCTTCTCCTTGGTCCATTCACTCATTTGTGAGACGGGGTTGTCCAGGAGGGCTTAGGGCAGGGACCACAGTTGGACACGCTGGCTGTGTGGAGGCTTCCGCAGGGTCCTGGGTGACTCCTGACCTCATGCCTGCTGCTCCTGCAGGCTCCTGCAGCTGGCTGCTCAGCAGGAGAGGGAAGGAAGGACTCTGGAAAAAGGGCCCTGCTGAAGCTCTTTCTGCCATGGTGCTAAGGCAGAGTGAGGGAGAGCCCAGATAGTGGTAGGTCAGCCAGGATCTGGTCGGGGAGCCAGGGGTCTGGCAACTGACCTCAGAAATGCTCCAGGCTGAGTGTGGGGCTGTCATCCTTCTGTGTCCCTTGGGTCCACCTGCTCAGGCTGCTGGGAAGACAGCCCCAGGGGCTGTGACCTCCCACAGTAGGGAGACCGTCTCCCCTGGATGAGTGTGTCAACCCTGCTGCCTGGTTGGGGAGGCTGGATTGTGGGTGGGACTGGATTATGGGGACTTAGAAGGGAGATCTGGGAGGAGGAGAGGGGGTAAAGATGGGGAAGTGACGGGAAAGGGAAGCCAGATGAACAGGGGGGAGGCGAGTGGGTGGTCTGGGAGCAAGAGAGGAAGAGCTGGGCACGGGGCCCCTCAAGGCAGGGTGTTGGGAAGGGACCATGTAAGGCAGAGGAGGGAAAGTGGTGGGGCAGAGGCCAGAAGGGGAGGGCTTGAGCCGGAGAGCAGGCTGAGGGCTGGCAGCCTGGCGGGTCAGGGGAGGGAGGCGGTGATGGGGCTGGAGGGTGGGCGCAGGAGGGGGGCGCGGGCGTTGAGCTTTATCCACGGGAGGAAGCTTCTTAGTCATGTCTTTGGACAGTCCTAGCTACTCACTGGCCAACCAGTGACTGACCCTTGCCAGAGGGCCTCCCACAGTTCTCTCCTCAGATTCCATGACGGAAGGCCCTTTGTGACAGGCACAGCCCCACCCTGTAAGGCACTGACAGTCCCCACCATCCAGGGACTGGTCCCATGTCTAGGTTCAAGAGTGGTCACAGGACACAGCAGAGAGAGAGATGCTGCACTAGGAGTCCATGTCCTTAGGGGGACGTGCAGACTGCCCTTCTCAGGCAGTGACTGATCAGAGGGCTAGGGGACACCTCTGTGCCTGGGTCCTAGGTGCCAGTTCAGAAGTGGGATGGGAAAGTGGAATCAGTGTCCCAGTGGATTAACTCACTGCATTTCCCAGAGCCCTTTCTTATCATCTAACTCCCTGCATGAACAGAGGTAGTGAGAGGGGAGAAGAAGTATCTATTATGCAAAGAGGAGGACACTGGAGACTAGGGAGGGGGCTGCCATGGGCAGGCAGTGGAGTTAGAACCGATGGGACCTGGGCCAGGCACAAGGAGGGTATGCAGGAGCAGCACACAAGGGCACCGAGTTCCCAAGGGCAGCCTGATCCTCCCATATTTTTGGTCAAGGTCTGGTAGGACTGCTGGGCTCGGGGCTTTACTTCTGTGGTTTGCTGTGGGTCCCTGTGGTCCCACAGTTTGTTCCCTAACTCACATCACATCTGTGTGACTATTCAATGCCAGGAGCCTGTGTCCTCCTGAATGTGCTGAGCTCCAGCTAGGTGGCCACAGTCTTTTCGATTTCTCACGACCATTTCAGCCTCTGAGGACCTAAACTGCCTGCTGGGCACCTCTCCTCTGCTCTTTGGGGCAGAGTGTGAATGTGCTGAGGCTGCTCCCAGAAAGTGGGGTGACCTTGTCACAGGGACAGGACTTTCCTGAAGCTGGCTACCCTCAGCACCCTCTGGTTCTTTGGTTGGAATGATGTTGAAATGCACCTTCCTTGTTTGAGGTCTGGAGTCTGAACATGGCTTTCATTATCACAGGAACATTTCTAGAAAGTTCTGTGTTGTCTTCAATGCCAAGAACACTGAATCATTGCTCAACATGGGTGGGATAACAAGTCTGGAGGCCCCCTGAGTCTAGGGATAGATGATTTCCAGTAAAGGAGGGTTCCACACAGAGTTATGATTTAATGATACCAGTATTTGTGTGCAGTGGGGGCCAAAGGTCTTTACCTGGAAAACGGCTCCTTACCCCACACCCAGTCCTCACTCCAGGCTCTGTCTCTGGGTGGCTCTCTATGCTGATGCCAGCAGGGAAGTCCAACTTTCTCTTCATCTAGATTTTTTACTAAGCAAGTGGGTGATCCCAGAATGCAGGCCATTTTCTCTTGTTGGTGTCCACCTGGGACTGCAGTGAACACTGGGAGGGTCCGGTCATGTTTGTGTTGCTCAGCTTTTCATTCCAGTGGCAAAAATCCTCACATGACCAACTTAAAGGGAGGAAAGGTCTATTCTGCTCATGGTTCCAGAGATTCCAGTCCATGTTGGTTCAAGTCCATTGTTTCTAGACATGGTGGGCAAAGGGGCAGAGTGATGCTGATCTCATCATGGCATGGAGGGCAGGGAGATAAAGAAAGATAGAGGAAAGGGCCAGGGACAAGACTGAACCTTCTAGCTCATTCCCTGCCTCCCCCCCATGATCTACCTCCTCCAGCAAGCCCCACCCCCTACAGTTTGCACCCCTAACAGTCCTTTCAAATATGGCCCCATCAATGGATCCATCCACTGATGAGCACTCACATGACCCCATCATTCCCCAGCATCCACACCTCTGAACAGTGCTGCAGGTGGACTAGGTCTTCAGCACAGGGGCCTTCAGGTGGAATTCCAGATCCAAACTGAAACATTGTTGTGCAGCACTTCTGCACAAATCAACCATATGTGGCACTTGTGGAGAATATAGAAGATTTTCCTCAAGGAAATGTTTGTCACATTCATTTTGGTTGGAAATTACAAAATCTTCAATCCAAGATCAAATTGTTGCTGAGTTTCAACTTTCAACTTTTGTTCTATTACTTACAAGCTGCACAGAATAGCTTCAGGACTCCCCTGTCTTTATGCAGGGGGGACAACAGAGAGAGTTCGTGGGGCAGGGGAATGACAGGCAGGTACCAGGGCCTGATGCACTTGGTCAGGATCTCACTGAGAACCACAGGGACCTGGAAAGCTCACATAATCCCTCACTCCTCAGTTCCCTGCACTTGTTAGACCACGATGCAAAGAAAAGACCACCGACTCCAATTGAAATCAAATTAAAGGAAGCTTATAATTTCAAACTGCCAGGCTGTCTCCTAAAAACCACAGGAACTAGAGACAGCCCCCTACTTCTCCAGGAGTACAGCTTTATAGCACAGAAAGTTACACAAAGGGGGTTTGAGAACTTAGGATAACAAAATTTTGACAAGCGTAACACAAAGGCTAATTCATATTTTTACTGGTCCCAACATCAGAATTTATGAAGGTCAAATTTACGAAGGTCATTAGAGCCTCAGAGAGGGTCGTTACCTGGCCAGGGAAGGCCAAGATTTATGAGGAAGGCCAAAATTTATTTTCTATACAGAAATCCTAATATTTTACAGAAAACAGAAATGAATCCTTTATAACTTGTGACAAGATGGCTCCTGATCTTAAGAATTAGGCTGGGTTTATCACACTTCCATATTAAATTCTGAATATGCACTACTTATAATAATTATGTTGTATGCCTGTAAATAGGTGAATGCAGATGATGACCGGAGAGGAAGGCAGGTCCTTCAGAGGCGCTCTGCCTGTCCACTAAGTATAAAAGGACTGAGGGAGACCCTTGGGGGTTGGGGACCCAGAGCGAGGCGTGGGTGGCTCCAGGGCAGTGGAGAACGGATTTGCTTTTCCATCCCACCCGAGTCTGGTCCTTCACAGCTGGTGTAGAAAGTCGGGCCTCATCTCCTGAGTCTGACAGCAGCCCAGTGAGGTGGCCCGGGGACCGGTGGCCTCCTGTTCTTCTCCTGCGGGTGTGGACACCCACAGATGGCAGCTGACTTGCAGAATCACAGCACTGCTGAGTGAGGGACCGGGGAGGATGGAAGTCCTTAGATCCTGACGACAGGGCTCCTGAGTAGCCGAGGCCTCCAGATCATGTCCTGGCCCCTGGTGCTAGGACTTCCTGCATGCCATTTTACATCTCATGTCCCAAGGCTACTGGAAGGCCAGAGCTGATGTACAAGATGAGGTAATGTCAGGCTGGCCCAAATCAGAAACTCTCAGGGGGTTGCCCCTCCTATAGGGGGATGGGTCCTGGCACCCCTGACCCCCCGAGGGATAGGTCTCCCGCTCTCTGGGGTTATCTCTCTTTTACTGGATGGTTGCTGCTCTTCTATCGTCAGTGTCCCCCTATTTTTGAAAGCCTTTTCTCTAGGGATGGGTTTCCTATTGCCAGGGGTGCCCCATCTCTAGGAGATTCGAGTACCCCTCTTTCTCTAGAGATGTGGTGCATCCCTTGGGGTGTTCTGCTTTGTGGGATTTGGACAGCCTTTTTCTAGCATGTGGTTCTCCTCCGGGGGAGACCCACCTTGTGGGGATGGGAGCCTGCACCCTGCCTTCCTGAGGGATGGGTCAACTTCTCAGGGGTCGCCCCTTCTCTAGAGGGGTGGGCCCCTGGGTCCCTAACCCTGTAAGGAATGTGGCTCCCCCTCTCAGTGTTTGCTCCTCCTCTAGGGGAATGGGCCCTAGCACCCCTCGCGCGCCATTCCCTTTCCTCTCCATTTCCACCACCTGCCCCAAGATGTGCAAATGTGTGACAATCCTCCACCATTGTCTGCACATTGGCAGCTTCCACTCAGTGAGAGCTCAGGGTGATCAGTGACCACATTCGGGGACCAGGTGACCACATTCAGGGACCAGAAGGCTCAGACTTCAGGACATTCCATTCCAGGGCTACTGTCACATGGATTTTCAATAATAAATAACCTTCCTTTTGACTGACAAATCCTTGCATCACTTGTCAATTAAACAGCAGAGATGAGAGAGAGAGAGAGAGAGAGAGAGAGAGAGAGAGAGACAAGGATGTGTGTATGAGAACTCGCCTCCTTGAAGGGCAACTGCTTCCTCACACCTGATTCCAACCCACCGCTTCCTCCATCTCTGCAGGACAGACTCCACACCATGCTCTGTCCTGTAACATTCCTGAGATTCGATAGAATTTGCAGATTTGGACTTAGCAAACCTGAATTGAGTGACGCGGTTTTCCCCCTACAATTCACAAACTTTTGAAGTCCAGTTACTTTCCCTTCCCACTCCATTTGTCTGAAAAGCCAGCAGTGTTTCTGACTGGATGTCATGGGCCCTGCTCTTCTGCTCTGCATCCACTGAGGCCCAGCGCCTGCTAGGAACCAGTGATTGAGCCATGAGAAATGGGGGGAGGATTGCGAATGTAGAAGTAATAAAGAGCTCACCTCCCTTCTACCAGCGGGGAGGTGCTGGGGGAGCCATGCTTTCTGCGCTGCGAGTACCTGTTGACATTATTCTCACCCAGGCAGACTACCGAAGAAGAGTAAGAAGATATAAAGGATAGATCATGCCTCCATTATAGCACTACCTTGACCACATGGAGATTTGACATCACCATCAGTCCCATCGTTTTTGCAAGAATCACAATCTAAGTTATGATTTCTTCACTATCTTTCCAACTTCCTTCCTCAAGTAGGCAGGCTAATGTTGGGCCAGGGCTGGGCTGGAGAGGATGCAACAGAGACAGACCCCAGGGCTCACTTCCACTTTGTGCACTTGCTGCTCTACCCCTGGTGGCTCAGTTTAAAACTGGCAAGCCTCTTTCCTTCTTCTTGTCCCTCTCCATCACCATGTGGGAGGCGATGCTAACTTTCTTCCCTTCATGTCCAAGGTATCTCTTCTTCAGCTCGAGGACTACCACAGTGAAGAGACACAGACTCTGAGGCTGGAACCAGTAGGTCTGACCAACAGCTATGTCTCAAGGCTACAAATGAAGTTTATCACCTGGCAGGAACTCAGTTTTCATATCTCCTCTAAATAGCACACTGCCCCCCTCCCTTGCAGAATCTCAGCGTTTGGGGAGGGAGTCCTCTGTGACATCATCTTTGCTAGCAAAGCAATAACACTTCTTTTTCCTTTTTCTCAATTACCTTATCCTTGTTACTGGTTTGGCATCTGGGACAAGGACCAAGCTTCTGGGGTCATATTTGCTGAACTAGGTGAGACCTGAGTGTGTCCCTGTTCTGACTTTCCTGGGCATGTATGGCACTCTGGGTGACCCTCTCCTTCTATGAGGAGGATGCATGTGGCGGGTGAGGTTGCTGAGAGACATCTGCTAGAGAAATGGGAGGGCAGTTTCCCTGGGTCTGACTGGAGGAGCTGTTCCCATGGGGAGGAACTGAGGGACTATTCCAGCAGGTATGGTTCATTCCATCATTTGGTCTACTTTGAATAAATCAAAACTGAATACAGTAAACTTGTGTCATCTTGGTCATCTGGTAACCCCTCCCCCACTCTGCATTGTTGGAACATCTGGTTCCCCTCCTTCCATGGGATCTTCTGGTAGTTCTTTCTGGAGTATCTGTGGCTCCAGTGTGTAGAAGTTATGATAAAGTGGGAGTAGAGGATCTAGAGGATTCTTCCCCATCCATAAAGCTGACCTATTACAGAGGTTTCCATTGTATCAGCCTTGTTTTGAGGATTCCCCCTGCTTTCCTGTCTTCATGTGCTTTTTTTCTGGTTATTTTTATCTCTGTTACTAGTTCCTTAAGACACAGACAATGATGCACTGATCCCTAGTCTCCCAGGAAAGATCTTGGCTAATTGGGTGATATAGAGCTATAAGCCTATAACTAATAAAAATATAATACATTACTCTAAAACAGTCTGGTCACTGAATGATATTCTGAATTTTATATGTTCTTGCAGTTAGTGTTAGTCTGTCAGAGCTTAAATGGATGGAAGAGATTGAGTAGGTGCAGGTATTTATGCAATTGCATGAAAGGGAGTCTGAACAGCTAGGATCTAAGTGGATTGTGCAAGAAAGTCTGGTGTGCAAGGACAGTGGAAGGAAATTGAGACATTTCCATCCTCTCAACAATGGTGTTGGCTGGCCCACCACTGGGTTTCAGCTTGATCCCAGCCACACAGACCTTCCTACAGGTCAGGGATACCAGCCGTTGGCTGGAGAACAAATCCCAGGAAGCTGCCTGGGCTGCAGAGAAATGGGTGAACTGGGGACCAAGACCCAGAGCAATTGGCCACTGCCCCACCTTCCAGCCTTTTTTGCTTAATGGAGGAAGAGGGCTGCTGGCCAAAAAGGACATGTCAGTGGGTGTTGGAACGGCTAGATTGTGACCTAGGGAGGGGAGTGGTCTCCCCTTTGAAGATCTGACAGGATCCCCCATTTGGCCAAGGCTGCTGGAGTGGAGCCAGCATTCCACAGATAAATATGAACAAGAGGACTGGCAGGAGTGCAAAAGGGGCAAAAAACCCAGCCGTGGCTTGGAAACCAGTAAGTAAAGAGAAAGAAAATTTTTAAAAGCCTGGAGCTTCTTCCATTCGATTTTGAGACTTGGGACAAAGCAGTGACTGTGAATCCTGCTGGGTAGCCACAGGGCCCCAAGTATGCAGGATGAAAGCCAAAGGCCTGGTCTGCAGAGGCACTGCAAGAAGGGAAGTCCAGGCTCTGGGGAGATGTTGAGGAACACCTGCATGGCCTTCTCATCTGAGACACACACCAGGCCTGGGCTGTAACCAGAGCACAGTGCAGCCAGGGAGTGGGGAGGGCCCCTGAGCATGCTCCTCCTGCACTCACTGCTCCCCCACCTCACAGCTCCGAACCAACAAGCTCTTCTCCTGCCTGTGGGCAATTCCAGTGGAGCCCTGCCTGCTGCCAGAACTCAGGAGGCACCAGGGCCTCCTGGAGACCCTGTGCCTACAGGTTATCTGCCTCTTGGTCTCGCTAATTTCTGCAGACAATGATCCCTTAATCTCTAAACATGGTCAATGTGATATTCATCAGACACAGTGTCCTGGACATAAGAAGAGAGCCTCAGCAGGTGGAGGGGCTGTTGATAGAAACCCCACACAACTGGTTGAGTTTCTCTCTAAGGTATGTAATCCCTGGGAGGATCAGAGACAAGAGCCCACACGTTTTGTTGCAGTCCTTGCCAAAGGATCTTCCAGGAAACCTCAAGCAAAGGATGGCAGGTCACCCTCTGTCAAAAGTCAATGTTCCTCCTGTAGGAAAAAACTGAGGGGGACCCCGAGTACAATGAGAATGGGGACTCACTGAGTTGATAGCATCACGATTATAAGAGTGACCTGACAGACTCAGCAACAACCTTTGCTCCAAAACTTGGATGCAAACAGAACGAAGAGAGATTGAGGCACAGTTTCATGGATACAAGAAACCCATCTGCAGTGCTCCCAGTGGCTCTCCTCCAAAGTGGGTGGAGAACAGGCTTAACCTGAGCCCAGGAAAAATCACAGTATGTGGGAGACCCTTCCTGGTGCCCCCAGGAAGAAGGAAACTGTGGCTACATCCAAAGAATCTAGAATAAAAGTGTGCCAATATTGGGGCAAAGTTTAAATGCTATACATGAGTGTGCTTCTCCCAGGTCACCAACAAGGTGAGAATCATCTGTCCGTGCATTTTAGGAAGAGTCCAGAAGACAATAAAGGACAACAGGCAAATCTTCCATTCCAGGACCCCTGTCATTGTCCATTTCCAGCAGGAAGCAACTTGGAGATGTTGTCATGCAGTTTTCCCCAGAAATGGAAAGTAGCAATTGACAGAAAATGTAAAGGGAGTCCACTTCATTCTCTTAGTGCAGACCTTGCTGCTCTGCCACTGAGGTTATTTTATTTTATTTTTATTTTTAAAGTTTTGTAAAAAGGACACCACCAGTATATTTCACAAAGATATCAATGTATATACCCCAGCAACACAAAAAGAATAAATCTTTAAAAAATATTCACCCCCGATTATTCACATGTTTTCTAATATAAATTTAGGACTTCAGTGTGTAAATAAATATACATTACTATGTATATTTATTATTATACAGGTATTACTATGTATACCTTTCTAGTGTGGCTTACCAACAAATCAGCTGAACTTGAATTTTCTTTAATTAAAGCAGGTATGCTTTTGATGGTAGGGAAGGGAGGAGGAGAGAAAGCATTTGAAACTGTCCAGTTCACGTCAGTTATCAGTCTGCTTGATCCTGGGAGCTGGTGGAAGGTGTTAACGTGGCTGGGAACATCAACACCTTGGCATGCATGAATGTCAAGTCGGGAAGGCTGGCAATCACCTTGATAGCTTCTTCACTCAAGTGCTCTTCTCTTTTTGGTTTCCTGGTAGATGTGCTTGTCTTCTCTACTTTGGACATGAGTCTTGCAAATGCATCAGTCACTTTGAGGCTTGAGGTGGAGATTTCCAGCTTAGAAGTTGTTAATTCATACAACTCTGGATCTACACCTGGGATTGTGTTTCTGCTGCTAGAGCTACTGTCATCCACGGGCCCAAAGAAATCAAGGTTCAGAAGAGTGGAACCTCCACTAGCATCTAAAGGGTAAGTAAGGCCACTGCTACTCCAGTCAAACTGGACAGGTGGTAGAGACTCCTGGAATTGATCAGATGTACATGTGTTCATCTCTGGTGTCAGGGTGGTTGTCTGACCAATGGAAGCAATTTTTTCTGTGGCAGAGAGTGGTTTCAGTGGTTCCTTGGTGGGCTCTAACATGCCCAATCCTGCTGCATACATGGGCACTATAACAGGCTGCTTCTTGTTGCCCGTGAAGAGAATGTTTCGGGTGTCCATTCCTAAGGAGCACAAAAGCTTCTTGTTGCTATGGGAGCCGCCCCACTGATATCTCAAGCCATGTGCATCATGGATATCCTGTAGATTGGTCCACACATCCAGCAGTTCTCTGCTTTCAGCTAAGGCCTCTCTTGTTTTTATTGGCAAGGTGCTTGTTTCCAGCAAGTGCTTCAGAAAAGAAACATCCTCTTCAGCCTCAGGGACAAATATGGAAGGAAAACATGCTTTGAAAATTCGTTCCAGGTGGTTTAGTAAAGTTGTCTGAATGGAAGTGGCTGATTCCTGTAAATGGCCACTAGCAACTGCTCCTTTGGGAGTTGCCAAAGGGATACTGTGCATCTTGGGGGTTCCTGGAGTATCAACATTTCCATCTGTCCTATGTGACTGCCAGACTTCCTTTTGTTGATGAGCTTCAGTGGCCTGCTGATCTCCAAAAGCAGCCCAGGAACAACCATCTTTTTGTTTATCCCCAAAAGCATTCCAATCTACAACTTGGCTAGGACCAGCTGAACTGAAGTCCGCAAAGCCATCAGAGTCTTGAAAAGCACTGCAGTCATCTTGAATATTTGGCACTGAATCAAAATCTCCAAACTCACTGTCTTGCCCATTTTTCAGTTCTGAAACAGGTTCAGTGCCTGTTCCACTAGACTTTCTTGCCAATTGACATTCCTCTGATAAATTATCAGAAGTCTGTTTCAGGTCTGAATCAGTAAATATCATTTCCTTCGGGTAAGAAGCAGCATTTGTATCTCCAAATTCTCCAAAGTCATCACTTGATTCACTAAAATGTGGAAAGTGCTCTGAGGACTCTTCAAAAGTGACATCACTCATTCACTTGAGTACCAATGACGAAAGGTGGAATGGTGCCACTGGCTGTGCCAAAGTCATCAAAATCATCCTCATTGGTATCATCGCAAGCCACAAATCATTACTACTATCACCATTTTTTACACTTACAGAATCATCCAAAACATTTTCTTCTGTAGGACCAATGTTTGGGATTTGGGAATTAGTAAACTTTCTACTTTCTTCTTTGGAAGAACCAAGTTCTTCATCAGCATCAAAAGTTTGAATAGAATCCATGCATATGATTGATCAGTACATTTTGAAGTAACTAAATGAAGTTTTTCCTCAGTTTTACATTGTTCTTTCCTAATGAATTATCAGTCGAATCTACCAAATTCCAAGCCTTTGATTGATTATTTGAATTTAAAAATTCATCCTGTTGCAGAATTGGAAGGCCGTGTTTATCAACACCCAAACTTGTGTTAGGTGCTGTGCTTATTTCTGAAACACAAACTGATCTTCTCCATCAGTGTCTCCTTTTTCATCAAAACTTTTAACCAAAGACACTTCTTTTACAGAATTCAGTTCATTGACTCTGTTAATTTTGTTGTTTTCCTGAATGGTTAGTGCATCTCTCTCATTTAAAGCTGCACATCTTATTTCTTCTAGTTGTAGCCTTTTGAGAAAATGTGGCAAAATCTGCAAATTCCTCAGTAGGACTAGGTGTAAAGTCTAAATTATACTCAGTGCTATGAGTGCTCAGAGGCTTTTGTCCCTTTGAATCAGCTACATTGTCCAGGTCATCTGTTCCCTGAGGATTCACAGTTTCCAACCCTGCAAACCCATTTGTTAGAATCTCCAGACAAGGAGGCTTTTCCCCATTGCAGCTCTCTAACTGCTAGTTTTGATGAACAATGTTCATATCAGTTCTAAAATCTCCTGGAGTGAAACTTTCAGGTGTTCCAACATTCTGTCTCTGCTCTATTACTTTGTTTAAATCTCCTGGACTTTCCATGTCATCAGTAGAAGTATCTAAAGTTTTAGATGAAATAATTTCTTTGCTAATGGTACAAAGTAAAACATCAGACTGACCTTTCATGGGAGTACAAAGTTCAGCAGTGATGTCCTTATCATTACCATGTTTAATGGACTTAAAGCTTGTAGGGCTATCTAATTTTCTGAGAAATCATGAATTGGCATAAAATGGTTTGAAGATACAAACTCTTCCTTAGGACGAGTATAATCTGGTGTATCAAAATCGACAAACCGTATGCCAGAAGGGCTGACTTCTGAAAATCCACCAAATTCCCCAAATTCATCATCATCCTCTGCTCCATTGCCTAGTGGTGGTGGGGGTGTACATTAGAATAATGTCTGGCTCCATTGTTCAGTTGCTTTCTAAGGATTAATTTATACCTGGCTGGTCCGGGGCGGCCGCAATGGGCATGGCTCAGGGGCCCGGGGGAGGAACTGGCTCCCCTGGAAGGACTGGCTATTCAGAGCTGTTGAGAGCAGAAGGCAGGCTGCTCCCAGCCCCATCAGCGCAGCAGCGCCATGGACGCCCACGGGGAGTTTCAGCGCTGCCGTGGGACCCCCGTCCCACTACCTTCCACCCTCTACCACAGCTGCCGCTGCCGCCCCCTCCTCCTCCACGGAGACCCCCGCCCACTCCACACTCCCTCCCTTCATGCTATTTTAAAACTAAAATTGTATTCTTTCATTCTTGTCCATGTCCTCCTCCCTAATCACAGGAGAAGCCAGGTAAACATTTTCCCATCCTAGACTGTGTTCTGTCCTTAGCTCACCCACCACAGGCAAGAAGGAAGCCAGACCCGGGACTGGCACCGGTGGGTCTGAGGAACAGCACTCTCAAGGCTACGGATGAGTGGATGAGTGTTGACTCCTGACAGGGCACAGCTGCATGCAGCCTAGTTGTCTCCTCTTCAAAAGCCTAGTTTGTTCCCCGTGGCAGAATCTCAACCCCCGGAACAGGAGTCCTCTGTGTGTGTGCTCCTTTCCTGGCAAAGCAATAAAACCTCTTTTTCCTTTTTCTCAGAACCTTGTCCTCATCACTGGATTGGAATTAGGGACCTACTTTTCAATATCAACCTCTTGAAAATTTCCCCAGCAGAAAGAGGCCAAGCAGGTTCCAGAGGAACTTCTCTTGAGGTTATTCAACTCATACCAGGGCTTTAGTGCATATCATGGTGTCCACCCATGATGGTCCTCTCTGAGACTAAAAATGTCTTCCTTAAGGGATGAAGTTTTATTAGTCAAAAAGTGTCAGCTAAGACCCATTATGGATCCTTCCCTTAGGTACCAAATGACACAAGGTCACAAATCCCTTCTGGGGACAGTAGCATTCAGTGCCTGAAGTGTACAGAGTCAGGCAACCCAAGTCCTCTCACCTCACCAGGAGCAAGCCTAGTCCAGAGCTCACCATAGAAGAGGTTCAGTTTGTTACCAATGCATCAAACTGAGCTGGTTAAGTCACCAACATGAGGATTTTCATGCCACCAAGGGTGAACTATGAGGACAGAAATGTGAAGTTATTAGGGGATCTGACATTCCAGTAGAGAGGGATGGCTTCTCATCCACCATTGCAGCTAGGAGAGCTTGGTCTCCAGGATCAAGTGTTAAGTGCCTTGAATGGTCATGTCTACCAGACATCCAGCACTGGAGGTCAACACCAAGGCAACCAACGTTTCCTGCTCTGGCCTTAACAAACAAGCCCAGGGCTGAGGCGTGTCAGAGGTAGATTCAGGAGACAGCTGATCTTGTGGGGAAGACCTTGACAGCAAAGCAAAGCAAGATGGCTGGGAATCAAGCACTCAAAGCCCATAGACATCACAGCTCTTTTATTACACCATTAGCTGGTGAAGGTGAAAATACATATTTCTTTTTTCTTTCTGATTTCACACCCTCTTGCTCTGTCTTCAGCTGAGCAGTTACAACTCCCAGGCACGCCCTTCCCTTGGGTCCTGTCTTATCATTGGAATCTACCTGGAGTTTCTTCATGGTCACTAGATTATCTTCTATTGACAGAGGAGCCTTTAGAGACACAGTGAGAAACTCGTTAGCTGCAGGGAGGACACACTGTCCACACCTCGCCCTGCTCCTCCCCTGGCTTCTCAGAACTCACCTGGGCTCTGTGTGGTCAGAGATTCAGCAGTCAAGGCTCAAGGAGGATGGGTCACACTTGCTACATGCCTAGGATCATTGCAGCCCTCAGAGCCAGTTCTGTGCGCTGGAGCTGCAGCTGTAATGGACACACTGTGTTAATGACTCCAAGGAAGGGACCCAGGCCAGGCCCAGACCTCTGCCCATCAAGCTGGCTGTGCTTGGTAGATGGCACTAAAGGGAACCTAGAATACACCTGGTGTGATTAGGGACTGCGTGCTCAACTGTGTTTACTAAGTTGATTTAAATATGAAGAGACATATTGGGCTATTGTCACCAGAGAGGAGAATGTAATCCAAGAAAGAAAAACTTCAGGAACATGTAACCTTCCTTCCCCGGGTTTTTCCTTATGGGAAATTATTAATGACCTAGTGCAAGTCATATAATAGGTAGATATTTAATGAGAACCTTGATAATTTCCTAGCACACCCAAGACCCTGAAGACACTAAAAATGTAAGGCCAACATCAAGGTCCTAGAGTAATTCTCAGCAGGGGGCACATTTCTACACAGAAGAGCTGTGCTCAGCCACCCCAGTGCTACATAGGGTCAGAGAGCAGGAGAAGGAGGATGGGTCACATTGCTCTGTTCAGGAGTCCCCTCACCACCCCTGACCCTGGATCAGGCTCCTGGATTAGTTGAGCAGCATCCTTTTCACACCCAAACTGGACCAGATATTAACAGATTGTGTCATCAGTGCAAGATGGGCTGCTCAGGGCTGAGCTCTGGATGACGAGGAATGATGAGGACATAGTATCTGCCTATGCAGTGACCACCATGGCCAGAGTTCCTCTATCCAGCAGAGGGAGGACTCAGAGTCTGGACCCAAGAAATTCAAGATGATTCATAGAAACCCTCAAACTGATGACCTCTATGCCAAGAGCAGCACCAGAACCAGCTTCACCCTGGGGTCTGCCCTGCCTTGCTGAGCTCACCCAGCACTGGGTCCCTGCCTTCCCCACCTGCATGAAAACTAGAATGTGCTGGGGCTGCCCTGGGTGAGCCCAGGAGGAAAAGGACTAGGTCTCTGTCTCTATCCCACCCTGTGATAAATCTCTTCTTGCCCTTTGGCCAGAGAATTACTCACCTGACCTGTATTCCCTGCCTCTGCCAATGGCCCTGAGGGGAGGAGCAGGAAGCAAGCTACAGCCTCCAGGCTTCAAGGGAGACTTGCACAAGTGCTCACAGCAGACACAGTCTGCCTCCCTGCCTCCTTGTGCCTAGGGAGGGACCCAGTGTCCAAGCACCAACAGCCTGGGCTGGGGCAGGCCATGCTGTGCTCATCTCCTCCTATTAGCACAGGGAACCCCCCTCCCCTCCCAGGCCAGGTGTCCTGCTGTCTTCCTGCTGCCCCTAGAAATACTCCCTCTGCAATCCAAGGCCAGGGGCTGCCTGCAGGTGCCCCCATTTACATGTCAATCCCACACAGCAGCCCCTCCCCCCCTCAGTGCCCCTAGGATCCAGAGGAAAAGGACTTCCAGGGCAGTGTGGCCATGAGAAGGGAGCTGCAGATCTGGGCCAACAGGAGGCATTTCCCAGCCCAGTGGTCTCAGCTTGTGCTGACCCCTGCAGACCATCGGGTGCTAATTACTATAATGTACTCCCCAGGAATTGGCAATGCAAAGGGAAAACCAAACCTGAGTCCACTTATATTTACATTTACCTGAAACACAGTCTTTTGTTCAGTCCTACAGAAGAGCCCAGGATGTGCTTCCCCAGGGAGGCTGGACAGGGACACTGGGGACTGTCCTATCATAGGCTGAGGTCACCCTCCCTCCTACACAGAGCCTGCCTTTCCTCTTCCCAGGAAGGAGGCCATGTCCCACCCTGACCCTCAGCCCCTGAAGGAGGCCTCTCTCCTCTGCTGATCACAGTGTTTCTGGCACCACACAGACACCATGGTGGGTGCCAGACATGGGAAGAAGACTGTCCACATGTGGTGACATTTATATTTGGGGTGACATGAAGTGAAGAGTCACAGCTCAGGTGGGGAAGCCTGGAGTGAGCCTCCCAAGGCCTCCTCAGGCTCCTCCTCTCTCAGATCCCCACCAGGGCTGGGTGGCATGTGCTGCCCTGGGTCTAGCTGCAGAAGGAAGGAGCCCTGCCCAGCTCTCCAGGTGTTCAAGACCGGGTCAGGGCATTCTGATCCCTCCTGCAAAACCACATTCAGGGAAAGAGGGAAGAGACATGTGTGAAGCCCCAGGGGACCCCACCACTGGATGCCACATCATATGGAAGGGCAAGGACGCTGAGATCCTGCAGACTCAGTCTTGGTCCATGCCCCACATGGGGGAGGGGTAGCCACAGGGGTGAACATCCTAATGGGTGCTGAACCCACAGCAGAGGTTAAAGTACCCTCAGGAAGATGGTTGTGGCAGAGTGTGTGGGACTTGGAGGTGAAGACCTGACTGCAGCACAGTTCCCCACCCAGGTCCTGTGGGCAGCAGGGTCCTCCAGCTCCCCTGGCCTATGCTGTACCCTCTGAAGTAAAGCCTGATGTGGTGGCATACAGTGAACTCATGATTTGAGTGTGAACTGTGTGTATTGAAGTATGAAAGTAATCTGAAGTATGAAGTTAATTTGAAGTTTACACACTCACTACACACCCACATTGTAATCAGGAAATCAGTATGTGGGATTTGCTTGTTTTACTTCAGGAGTAGAGTCTACCAATTTTGCTGTTAAAGGAGATCTGAGCCTAGAGCACGTGCTGCTCAGGAGACACCACACAGATCCATCAGTGGAAATGGCAGGCAAACCCACATGCCTGAGGACTAATGGTCTGTTCAAAGGGGCCCAAGGTCCCTCACCCACAAGGTGAGTTTTGTCCCCACGTCTCAAGCCCTCCCCAGCTACAGCAAGCAGGAGGGAGGCTCCCAGGCCAGAGCCAGCAGGAAAGCCCACACCTTTCTCCTCACCTAGGGCTTCCCTCAGTGAGGATGGTTCCAGATCCTTCTTGTTTACAGTTGATCCTGAGACCAAGGCAGTTACAGGAAACACTGAGACTCAGGGGAGGCTGGGCACGGTGGGCCTAGGCCTGAGTTCTCCTGTCCAGTGAAAGGCCCCAAGGCAGGTGCAGCGCCCCCAAAGAAAGAAGTGATGTCACCAATTCTCATGTGTCTTGATGGAAAATTACAAGCCTCTTGATCCAGGAGGAAGATGGGGGCTGAGGACACGTCCCTCCCACACAGCTGACAGGCTGGTGCTGCCATTGGCATGCCCCCTTGGCCCAGTGTCACATGGTGAGAGAGGCAGTCCACCCCACCAAGGAAACCTCCATGTCATCTGTCATGTGTGATGTCAGATTTCCATACGAGTTCATTTGAAAATAAGATAAACCAAGAAACAATTTCCCATCTTACCTTGGTATTAGAGGGGCCTCTTCCTGTAGCAGGGCCCAGGAGGCCAGGAGGACACAGAGAACCTGTCAGCAAGCACATTGGTGGGGCTGCTCATGAATTCCTCAGGGAGTTGGCTCCATGTGGACACAGGACCAGAATTTACAGAGGAGTTTGCTTCACCAGCCTGGACCGAGCTGCTGCTGGGCCACTGTCCTGGGCAGAAGAAGCCTGGAGAGGGAGGAGAGGACAGGAATGGGGCTCAGGTCCTAGCTGTGCAGCTGATGGACACTCGGGTCAGCCTGAAATGTTGAGTCCACAGATGGCCCTGGCCTATGAGCAGTGCTTTCCTGGACGCTCATGACTCCCATTCCTCCTGGTGGCCCATACAAAGTTCCTAGTCCAGGGTGGAATTGCTGCTGAGACTGAGAGTTTAAATTTGGATGCCAGTGTTTACTGGTGCCCCATAGAGCCTCCTGAGTCAGAGTGGGGTTTCAGGGAGGTTGTGGAGAGGGCCCTCAACACACCTGCAGATAGGGTGAGTGGGAACCGTGTTCCTGTAGATGAGCCAGTGCAGAGCCAGAAGAAGAGCAGAGGGCCTGAGCCCCTGGGTGCTGGTGCAGAGGGCCTGGGCTTAGAGCAGCCTGGAGCCACATGGATGGTACATGTCATGCAATCCTGTGTCCTGGGTCCTCTGCTCTGTCATTTGAACACTGAAATGTGCCTCCTTATTTGTATCATGAGGCTGAATGTAACCAGATGCAGGTAAAGCTTTAGCATAAAATGGCTGGCTCAGCATAAGCATGCATGGCCTTTCAATTTTAAATATCTGGGAGAGAAAGTCACACACTGGCTAGTGGCTGCCTCCAGGGAGGGAGTTGGTGATTAAAGGCAGGGGAGGGGGAAGGGCTCCTCTCCTCCACTGTTGGGTGTGGTGATCTGCAGCTTCTGGGAGCTTTTGCATCATGGCTTATGATCTCCAGGTCAACCTGTGACATGGTCTGAGTAGAAATGCTGACACCTGCTTTACAGTTAAGGACAGTGATATTTAGAGGAAAGAAGTGACATATTACAGTAACAACATTAATAAGCAATGGATCTGAGACAGTTAAGTTTTTGCTTCTCTGGCGTGAGAGACCCCCAAACCCAAGACTCCTTTTGTCTTGCCATCAGCTCCCCCTACTCGTTCAAACATTGTGACCAAAGATTTCTGCAGGGACAACAGCTGACACCTTAGAATAGGTGGCTGAGCCATGAGGGCTCAGGTCCTTGAATAGCCTCTATCTCTGTTTTCAGTCCCTGACCCCAAATGGGATGCATACATCAATGGAAGCTCCTCTGGAGGACCAGTTCACAGTGCCAGCTGCCTCATGGTGGATCTTCTTGGTGATGAAGACAGCACTCAGGGACCAGTGTCCACTAAGCTCCAAATGAATCAGAACACAGGACATTCCAAACCAACTGTCACTGACAGGAGTCACTTCCTTTCGACTGACAAGGCTGGGCAAGCAGTTCCTGGTGACTCCTCTATAAGTGTCACTGGGCTGGTGTTTTTGTGGCTACTGAAGTAGGTCTGTGGCCCTCACTGTGTCACTTAACCTGGATTGAGAGCTGTCTGTGCAGCCTAGACCAAGTCCTGCTGTTGACAGACACGGGCTGTGGCTGCTCTGAGTGTGCCCTGATCACTTCTTCCTCACCATGGGTGTGCCTGCACACTCTCATCCCTCCTGAGACCCCTCAGTGGCAGGAGACATAGCCCAATCTTCTCCTGGAGGGACCTTTCAGCAGCCTTAGCCTGAGACCTCACCCCAGGACAGGTTCTGGGGACCACCCTGTTCTTCCCTTCCTTTGTCTCCAAAGGTCCACTTAACTGGGAAGCACTGTCCCTTCTCTCTAATGGAAGCATCCTGCTCTCAAATAGTGGTGATCTTGTCCTTACAATTCTGTGGAGTTCCCATGATAAAAACATAGTTTTTAAATTTTAGTCTGTGTTTCATGATCATGCCTGTTTGGAACTGGACTTTGGCCGCATCCTTTAGAAGAGTTTAGGTTTCAGTTGCCATTTCTTCATCATGTTTGGTACCAGGAATCTCCTGACCCAGTGGAGCAGCGCAATTGTGTGTCCTCTGTATCAAATCCCTGGAGCATCTACATGCCAGAGAAACATACTTTACATTTACAATATTTGGTGGAATATGAGTGAGGGGTTGGATATCAACATGATTACACTCTTGCAATTATTTGTGTTATTTTCTGGTTCATTACACATGACTTAGGATACATATTTTAATGAGAGTTTGCTGTCTTTTGAAATTTTTAAAAAATTTCTTTCTTACATGACAATAGTGGAATGCATTACATTCATAATTATCCATTCACAGCACAATTTTTTGTAACTCGTATATAAAGTATGTTCACGCCAAATTATGCCATTATACATGAGCTCTTTTTTTTGCATTACAATTCTTAATACACCTTTATACCACAATTTATCATATCTCTGTATATAAAGTATGTTGACATCAAATTCATATCTTCATACATGTATTTTTTATAATGATGAGGGTCTCCTTCAACCATCCATGCTATTCCCCTTCTCCCTCCCTTTCTCTCCCACCCCTATTCCCTATCTAGAGAATTTGCTGTCTTATAAAACATGTATATTTCTATAAAAGTATAAGTGGACACAGACCAGAGGGATAATAGTAGATTACTTAATTCAGTTTTAAAACACTATGCATTTCCTTAATGAGAAAAGAGTTATTTGATTTTATTAATATATTAAAACATTATAATTTGTTCATTTTTTAAAAAAGTTATGACTTTATATAAATCCATATGAAATCATCATTCAGAATGGCAAAACAAAATAGAACAATAAAGACAAAGACATGTAAAACATATTAATATGATAATAAGATATTTATTTCTACCTAATATTTAAATAGGGTGCACAAATTATGTCAGTGACTGATATTAAACTATAATTTTTGCACTACTCTGTGAACACCTTGGGGACCCTGGGACATGTCGTGGACATGAGGCTTGGTGGCTATGAATGACATCTCCATGGTGCAGCTTAACACTGCCTGCAGTTCTGGAGTTGAGCCTGGGTGGCTTCATTCATGTTAAGCAGGATCATTGATTTCCACGGGGTTCCTGAAACAGAATCCAGCAGGGATCTCTGGAGTTCACCAATCCTATCTGTTCGTATTTTTCTTCAATCTCTAAAAGGCTTGAATCCAGTTGAAAATGTAAGGAAAAGATAAAGCCACTGTTTTGTGGCTGGGAGGGTTGGTGGGTGGGCCAAGCTGGGAGAGATGCTCCTTCTACCTAGGGGTCTCTGCCAACTGCAGAGAGCAACCGCAGTGCAAGGTGACCTTCCTGAGGGGCTCTCAGTGAAAGAGTGGGCTCAAAGTTCCAATTGAATGTGCACACACAGGACATTTCTCTAAGAGAACGATCAACATACAGCATTGGAGCAACTCTATCGATAAAAGTAAAACAATAAAATTATTCTATGCTTAATAAATTCCCTCAGTGACTTAGATAAGACTTCATGCAAATTCCCTATCGATGAGAGCCACCAGCCAGGGGAGGGTAGCTTGGTGCTCCTCACTGTCTCCATGGGGCTTATGGGCATGTCCATCAGCTTCTGGCTCAGGTGAGCTGGAGGCCTTGCCTTTGTGATGGAAGGTGGGCTTCCTGAGAGGCTTTGGATCCCTCAGTGTAGTGGCACCTTTGTCCACAGAAAAGTCTTAACTGGGCTTCTCCAGAAATCTACACCATGGCTGATTTTAGGACTATCTGCAAAAGAGTCTCTACAAAAGGGTTCAATGTATATAAACTTCCTGTTTTCATGTTGCCCAATCTTGCTTGGCCACTGGCCAGAAAGAAATCAGCACTCCAGGTGCTGGACACCTCCTTACTAGTTTTTCACAAACGTATCCAGTATAGTGGTTTGTAGAAATGTGCAAACAAAGCCTCTGGCCTTGAGCTGGGCTTCACAGAGATGTCTACATTTTTAAGATAAGAGAAGTTACCAGCAGTCTGATTTTACCTGCCGGAGTTCCCTCATCTTCAGCCTGTAGCATCTTAATCGTATTCCTTGGGATGGAGCAGGTGCACTCACCTGGTCCAAATAGACCAAGTGAGTGAAAATGGAGTTTCCAAAATGGCTCTTCTGATTTTAAAATCAAAGCAGAGTAAATGGTCTTCCTTTCAGAATAAATCTCAGTCTATTTCTGGTTCTTACATCTTCTTCTGTATTTGTAAGGCCCACAGGTAGGTAAGATCCAGGTGTGGAAACACTTGGTAACTGCTTGTCTTCTTGCTGGATTTGACCCATTCCTCCTGTGTTCAACCTTGGACTATTCTCCTACACCAAGTTTTAGTACACTGACTTTAACTCTGATGTTTAAATGCTTCTCAATATCTTCCTAAACCATCAGTCTGGTCCCTGGCCTTGCAGTGTCAGTGTCACAAATTAGAGTCCTCATTTTTAGGACCAGCCTGGACCTGCTGAACCAGAAGTTGGCATAGGGCTCAGCTCTCTGCACTTTTAACAGCTGAACCTGTGGCACCCCCAAGTTGGAGACCCTATGCTCTATGGGGTCTTCATAGAAGACATGCTAGGCAGTATGGTATGGTGATTCTGCCTGGGTTCTCTGGAACTACCAAAGCACAGCTGCCCCTTGGAGATGTTGCTGGAAGTGTGCACACAGGCATGTTAAGCTGGGCAGGTGGCTAGTCCTCACCCATGCTTTCCCCTGATCTGCTGCTAACACTGATGGCCTGAGTTCCTTGGAACTTTCCGAGCTCTCCCACTTCCCACACCATTTCATGCTGGACAATGTATTCTAGAGAGCTAATGGGGGGATGAGGTTCTGTGAGTTAAAACTAAGCCAACTCACCGTGCTTTGTCTTGAGTAGACCTAAGAAAAGGAAAGAAAGATGGATTGATTGGTAAGACTCACTGGGGCCTGGGGGAGCTGCCTTTCAGCTCACAAGAGCTCTGCAGATCCAGTTAGATGTCAGGTCCCCAGAGGGTTTCATTCTGTAGTTGAAAGAGCCCAGAAATGTCCACATTCCTGTCTTCTCCAACTACAGAGAGCAGGGTGCAGGGGAAAAAAAAGAAGGCAAACGAAAAAAAGCAATGCTTTAATCCAAGAGTGGAGTTCAGGGCTTTATCCTCCAAGCCCGATGTTTCAAGGAAAGTAGATTTGCCTGCTCTGGTGCCAACTCTTTGGTGCTTTAACCATTGTGAAGTGAGTGGCCCAGTGGCAACAGCTCTATTCCACACCTCTGCTTCCCAGGCTCTGCTTCACACCAAATGGAACCTAAGCATTAGGCAGAGGCTCCCGTGCCTCCCCCCCAACTCCAGCTGTTCCCTAATCCACTTCCTCCCCCTGGGAATCGACATCTGACAATGTTGCATATTAATGAGTTACACACAGTCTATTTATGTTTGGCTCATTTTCTATGTAGTATTTTGAAAGTTTATCTCTATTAGAGAATATAACAGAACTTGTTTTTTATGTCTGAATACTATGCCATATTTGTTCATCCATTCATATGACCGTGGATGCCTGGGATGCTGATGCCTGTGGCTCTTGTGAGTAATGTCACAATGGACGCTCAAGGGCAAGTGACCCCTGTTGTTGACTCTGTGGGCACACACACTGAGGGGGGTGCTTGGTCCTGGATAATTCTGTGCACAGCTTTTTGAGGAAATGCCAGGCTACTTTTCACCAAGATTGCAGCATTTTTAAATCCCATTAGCAATGTGCAGGAGACAGAAGGAGGAGGAGGAGCCAGGCCTGATCCCTCTTTAGCAACCTTCTCAAGGGAACTAGCAATGAGTGGCATGAGAAACACCTCACACCCTCAGTGACCTAAGGTCCTCCCATTAGCCCAGCTAAGAAGTCTGACCGCCTTTCTGTTGTACAACCCTGGGGACCAAGCAGAACACAATGGGCCCTGGTGGTAACCAGACCAGGTTCCAACCACTGCAGCATCCCTGGACTGGACCTCATGCCAGCCACCAGGAAATTTAGAAAGTGGGAAACATTACTTCCCCCATGGGAAATAGAGTCACACCTGTGTTGCCTGTGCCCTTGACTTCTCCAGACACCTTGACACATGGACGCTTCTCAATTAATGCATGCTAACAGATAAACGCCCACATTTCAGCATGAATATAGATGTTCCTTGATGAATCAGTCATTTTTTACTTGAAGGTCTCACTGTGTTGCCAGGTTGGTTGAGCCATCCTCCCTCCTTAGCCTGCCAAGCTGGGACTACAGATGTGTACCCCCACACATTCTTTTTTATTTTCTAAGTTTTATTTCTGATTGTTTTCAATAGGTAATGCATGATAGATAGACAAACAGACAGATACATGCATCCATAAGAGGTTCTAGTTTCTGAATGCAACTATTTAAGTGACGGATCTGGAAACAATCCCACAAACACACACGTACCTTTCATGACGAGGTGGCTGCCTCGACCAGAAAACCTGTCATCTGAGAAAGATGCAGGCCAGAAGGTGAAGGTGAATTCTGTTTCCTGTTCATGTTATTCTTTCTCAGTTTTAATTCTGAAGACTGCCCCTCATCCACTCCTGACTTTCTTGCAAACCTTCCACAGTAGTCCTTCGGTCTGTCCCCACTCACCTTTGTCTTTCCTGGCAAGCAGGAACATAGCACAGATGGCTGCAGCGAGGACCAGGACAGAGATGAGCACGGCCAGCACCACCATCCAGGTGCAGGAGCTGGGGAACAAGCCCTCTGCAAAACAGGACACTCTCTCAGGGTCCCTGGACCACGTGTCCTTCTGGGGACACTGCCAGGAAGGGCCTAGTTTCCCAGTCCAGGCCCCTCTCCTGGTAATCCCGAGGAATCAGGGACCCTGAAGAGACTCTGCTGCCCTGCGACTCCAGAGGTATGGAGACACAGAGGATTTATACTAAAAATTGTAAGAAATTTTAAACACAGTGAAGATACAAAACCAATTCATCAGCCACCTATGTACTAAGAACATTTCTTAAAATCATCACAAAATTCTACATATCTATGAGGTGCCATGTGAAGTTTTGATACACATATGCAGTGTTTAGTGTTCAAATTCATTTCTCTTCAAATAGTATTTCTTCTTGGTGAAAAACATACAAAAACCTTTCTGCTAGCTTTTTAAAACTGTGGTGTACTTCATCATTAACTATCGTCACTCTACTGGACAACAGAACACCCAGACCAATTCCTTCTTTCTGACTTCTTCCCCATTGACCACCTTTCCATTATTCTTTAACTAACATTAGCATCTCTGTGTTTGTGACTTGTAATTATTTTTCAATAAGTAATATCTTCAAAAGCACTGCGTTTCTCCTTCTATCCACTTCTCCCACTCTACTAGGTCATCCCTAAGGGACTTTGTCACGAGGCCTCTCTATGCAATTAACTTTTACATATATGTATTTGTGATCCTAGTAACAATGCAGAGGAGTCCTGGGAGCTTCTCTAGGATCAGGGAGGGGTTGTGATGGTTTTGGCAAATAGGTTTCCTGTTCAAGGCTCTAGAAACAGAATTCTACTTCCCCTCAGGGCCTCTTCTGGAATGGCCATGGCCAGCAGTTCAAAGTGACTATTGGGCAAATATTTTAACAATGGGTCGGTTTAAGAGAAGCATCAAGGCCACTCATTGAAGGACTATATTTAACTATAAAGCCCTGTATACTTGGAATTCTGTAAGAGAGTACATCACTAACTACACACCAAATATAATAAATATGTGAGTTGATAAATGCTAATTAGCTTGATTAGGGCAATCACTTCACAATGCATATGCATATCGATGTCACCTGTCATACCTTACATAGGGGACCTTTACTGCCAACACCTTGTATTTAATAAGATTGGTTCAAAAAAGGCCTTAGGACAATATTGTTGATGGATTACCTTGATCTAAATCTTAGCAAAAGGCTTATAAATGAATCAATTGTGAAACTATTACTCATAAATTATTTCCAACGTATAAATATGAAGAACTATATTCTTTTTCTGTTTTATCTTCCACATTTTCATTTTCAAAAACTCTATAGTACTATAATTTTTGCTGCTCTAATCCCAGCTCATTATTTCCTGTTAAATGTTTATTCCTTTCTTCACTGTATAGTTCTGAGCCGGAGGCTCTATCCCTTTGCTCTCCTCTGAATTTATGTTATTAAGATTAATACTTTTTTAAAAAGTAATTTACTCCTCTGACATTAGTGCTTGTCTTCTTCATGATTCCAACTTTTCAAACAAATGTGACTTCCCAGACTAAGGCACAAAAGAGTGTTGACCCAAAGTCCTTCCTTAGTGCTGTGCTAAGGAGGAGGAATATGAAAGAGGAATAAAGAAGAGGAATATGAAATAAGCCCAGTGTCTTCAGGGGCTTACCCTCCCATGATGATGCGCATGACCAAAAACACGCACAGTGAGTGGGACACTTAGTACAAATGCCTCAGGCATGGCTTCCCAGAGGGGAAGATGCTACTGTCTGAACATGCAGGTGTGGCACCCAGCTGGGTACAGGGAGGAGGAGGGAACAGGAGGGTGAATGTCCAGAGCCCTGCTGTGGACCTGCAGGTGGGCAGAGAGGAGGTAGCAAAAAGTGACCCTGCAGGGGCCAAAGCAAATGGGGTGTCAGGAGCACCTTCTGCAGACTTGCAGACCTCAAGTCCAGACATTTTCTATTAAGGGACTGTGCACTGAACCATCTGGGCAGACTTCATGCCTGCACAGTTGCTGTGGGAAGGCGTAGAGCCTGTGGAGTCTTTCTGTGCTGGTGGCATGACTGCATCAGCTAACCTCATAACACTCTCTGGGGAGACTCTCTCATTCCTGCTCCCTAACACCTGGACACTGGGAACAGGAAGGTCAGTCTCACCCAAGTCTGCAAAGCTGGAAAGCAACACGTAGAGGATTCCCCTCAACTTGTCAGATGTCAACTGCACTGCACTTGTTGGCATTGGTTTCCCTCAGCTGGGTGGTCAGAGGAGAGCACTGGCAGTGTCCTACAATGCTCCCTTACTCTGTAAATGCTTTTGCACAGGCAGACATTCATATTCTTGTGAAATAAACCAATTACATTTCTTTGCCATGGAGAGAATTATAAAACAGGACAGAAGACATGTTTTCCTAGCTCTCTGGGTAGGAGGAGTTGCAAACTGGTGAATGGCTGCATCCTTCTGGGTTGTCCATGGCAGGCCTTTGCTAGCCACACCCTCTCTCTCAATGGCCAGATCTCAAGAATGTGATGCGAAGGGCACTGACCTGCTAAGGAGACACATACTCCTTTCTGAGTGCTGAGGACTGTGTTCCTTGTGAAGCAGGACACGTTTGCCCTTGAGCTATTGTCCACTGTGATAAAGGTTTGCATTCCAAACAAGCCGTCTCTGCCGCAGTCCGGCTGCAGCAAAATAACCGAGGGGTGACGAACAACTTGTGTAGATTGATGCAGCAGGAGTGGGAGCCGTTTATTGTAGGACAGGAGCAGTATTTATACATTCCACACAGCTTATCTAATTAGCATAAACTAGATACATCAGTCAACCAATCAGGAATCTCCACGCTTAATGGCTCGCTTTTGTTACTTCTCAAACCACTCCCTCTGGCATTTTGCCAGGCACCATCCAGACTTGTTTACGAACTCTAACATTCCCCTGGCAAAATGCCAGGTGTTATTTTGACTTGTTTACAGACTCTAACACGTCTCCATCTGTCATCTTAGTATCTGAGGCTGGGGTCAGGTGCTGGTTCATAACAAATCACCACAAACAAGTTTGCTTGAAACAACAGAAGTTGTTTATTTATCTAGATTTATTTACATTTCTGGAGGCCTTCAGTTCATATGGAAGAGTTAGAGCTGTGTCCTGATGAGTTTAATAAAGATGGGCTTGTGTTTAGGTATATTCTAAAAATACAGAGCTCAGTTAGCAGGACTTTATAGAAACTTAGCCTCCAGGTGCCAGATTTTCTGGGGATAAGAGAGTAAGGTGGTGCTCTGAGTCAGGCCACTGTCCCCTGTGTTACCTATTTTGAGAATCTGAGATATTAACTCTGAGATCATCCAGGGAGGAAACCCATGGTTTTTGCTAGTACAAAGAGACTGAGGATATGACTTGACACCAAGGCTTTAAATGGTATTTCCTATCTCATAAAGGAGAATTTCAACATCTGCCTGTGGCTCCCACAACATGTAAGTCCATGGATCTGTGCTCTTGTTAAGCTGGTTAGGGAGTGGGACAGGGATGAGCTTCAGAATTCACTGAAGGCTGGGGTTCTGCAAAGATTTGCACCTGCAGCACCCACGATGGTTAAAGATGGGGGACCACGTGGGGTCTATCTAAACTCAAGGTGTGGAAGAACCTTTTCTCTAAGACACACAGTACTCTGGGGCTGCCCAAATGGATGACATCTCCAGCAGGCACTGATTTCTGACCTTGAACCAAATTTCACTCCTCTAGGAGCGGGGAGCAGGTGAAGACATGTGGGCCCAGAAACCACACAATCTAGACCACCACAGGACACTGAGGCCTTCTGGAGAAGAGGGCCACAGGCTCAATCCAAGGGCCTGCTGTTCGCCTGGAGCTGGGCTCTGGGGAGGCTCCTAACCTGGCGCAGCAGCCAGCACCATGCTGCATTGTGTGGAGTCCAGTGGGTGTGACCCAGAGGGCTCAACCCAGGACACCTGGTCGAGACAGGCTAAAGGAAATGCTCACTTGGAGGAGGGGAAGAAACAGGCTATTTTATTTTCCTGGCTTAAGTAAAGAGAACAGCAGGTTCTCAGAGTGATGGTTCCCATTGTCATCACCAGGACATGACGGAAACTGCAGATGCTTGGAGGTGTGCCAAGGGTCGCTACTTCAAGTAGGCAGCAGAGAAGCCTTTCTTTGGAGAAGCATCTCATGTTTAGTAACATATTTTGTCACTTACTATTGCAGTATTTATACCGTGATGGCCCTGAAGGCCTGTGATAATTTGGGAAGGCCTGGCCCTTCATGAATTCTGGCTTCACCATGTGCGTGCTGTGAAAGTCGCATCCTAAACTCTATAGCTACTGAAATACCAAGCACTCCACCCGCAGAGAACACGAGGAAGTCAGTAACCAACTTTGGGCGCAGTGGGGACCCAGAGCATGATAAGGAGCCCAGTGGAGCTCATTGCTATAGCTAGTGCTGCATGCCAACAGTGCCCTAGAGGAGGCTGACATGAGTTCCACCTCGTTTTCCTCAGCATTCTACCTGCTCTTTGTGCTCGAGTGGAAAGCTCAGCTGCACTTGCCTCGACTTGGGGAAGCCATGGGAGTGGAACATCGGGGCTGCCCCCTGTTTGATACAGGAGATGAGCAGGTCCAACCTGCCCTGCCTTCAGAAGCTCAGTATGCTCAACGTCCTCTGATGGCGGGCAGCGGCTGGTTTCTCATGAGGCCCCCTGTGAGGAGGGAGATACAGAAACTCTTTCTGAGGCCTTAAGACATGTGTGAAGGGGGCTAATGCAGGCTCAGCCTCTCACTGAAGCTGGGTCCTTCCTTCCTCCTTCACCTGGCAGGACAGATACTTTCCTGGGGTTCATATCTGAGTAGGAGCAATACAGAAGGGCATGAACTTAAGCAGGACCCAAGTAAACCAGAAGGCAAGGGTGGGCAGCACCACATGTCTGGCTGTTTTCTTGTTTTTTAATGGGTCCTTCATTTATCCCTCTGCCATTCCGGAAAACAGCATGAAAAGGAAAACTGAAGTCTTTATTGAAGTTGGGACCCTGGCATTTAGATGGAGATGGGAGATGGGATGATTCCCAGCCACTCTCTGAGTTCCAAATACTGCCATTTGACTAATGAAGAGCCTTGTGACTGAGTGCCTGCCTGAGCCTGCCACTTCCTTCACATTACTTTTAACACTAGGAAGAGAATCTTCCCAGTCAGGATCCCTGAGGAGGAAGTGGGGCAGCTGCCCAGGTGGCCTGAGCCCCCGCTGCCCTGGAATACCTGACCTTAGGCACCAACCCCATGTCAATCAAGTAGGTGGGAGTCCATGGCCACTGTGTGTGGTCCATTGGGATCTGCTTTCCCTAGCTCTGCTCTGGCTTTTCTGCAGTTGATCCCTGTTGTAAGTTTCATGGACTTGTTGGCTTTTATGTGTAGGATTAAGTTGCCTAACCACATCATTATTTATTAATACCTTCTATTGTTGATGAACACACATGTCGCGTTCCACAACTAAACACTCAGGTGAACTAGGTGAACTGGGCTGCACAAAATAATCACACAGAGACAGAGTCCACAGGGTTCTTTGGAGCCCAGAGTCCAAAGGGCCCCTGTTGCCTTCAGATGCTCCAGCTGCCAGTGACCACCTCCAGAAACAGGAGAAAAGACCCAGTTTGTTTATTCCACCCAACCCCCAATGGTCCTTAGGCTGTAACTCACAGCCTTACAGGAAACCAGGTGACCAAGGAGGCAGGATAGGCCATCTGCAGGCTGATGCCCTGCAGGTCAGGTGGCTGCAGGAAGCAGCCTGACCAACAGACAGTGTGGTAGAACAAGGCCATCAAAAAACCTCCAGCTCAGGGGAAATGACCAACATGGCTCCAGAATTTACACAGGAGCAAAGTTGAGAGGGAATTGGTGGCAAAGTCCAAGATGGTGGTCCTGCTTCTGACTTCCTGTTTTATCTCAGCTGCTACGACATGGTGTACACTCAACAGATGTTTGAAACACCTTCAGTTTGTAGGCAGGATAAGACTTTATTTTATTTTACTGCATTGAACTCAGGACTTCAGGCATGCTAGGCAGGAGCTCTACCACTGACCTACATGTCCACTCCAGGGATTTAACATTTAAAGCACAATTTTTATCTAGGTAACTATGTTACAGTAAACATTTAAATTCTCATTGAACCAGTGTGTGCTTTGAGACTTTTCAATAAGTTGCATGTCAGTAATCAAAATAAAAACAGAAAGATTAAAATAAAATTCTAAACTAGAGTGACCTAGAAGGCCAGTGAATGACATGAAGCAAGGAGCACAGGCAGCGAGGTAATAGAGTGGGGGGATGTTAAGAGGGGGACCCATGGCACTGACCAGGGTGATGGTTTTGACACATCAGTTGAACTCTGAGATTCAGGTTACATCCCCATGAATGATAGTGTCTCACAGAATCCACTTGAAGATCTCACAAGTACACACACACACATACACACACACACACACAGGGTATGTTTGATAAACCAATCCAGACTAACTCCTCCTACATATCACTGGTCAGGTGTTGTAGACAGTGTGAGAGTGGAGAGGATTGTTAACATTGGTGAAGCCTGGAGTTGAACAAAGAGGGAGACAGGACAGGATGAGGATGACCCAGAGCTGTGCCCCAGAGAGCTCTGCTGCTTCCTTAGCTCTAACTGCAGTGTCCCCCAGGCCCCAGAGGATCTGTGAACAGACATGTCTCATCCAGTCCCTTGTGAGCATCCTAAACAGGGGTGATGGCACCCTCCTCTTCCTGGTGACTTAGCCAGGCCACACTCCCTGGCCATCTGGGTGAGGCACAGCCTCCTCTGAGGTGAGTTCAGCCAGGCAGGTGGCCCTGGAGCTCAGGGCCATGGCTGTGCTGGGCTTGCTGTCCTGCTGTTGAGGTGCCCTGTTAGGTCCTCACGGCATTTCCTCATCTTTCTCTATCACCTGTTTTTCTGGAAAAAAAATGTTTTCACCATAAAAATTTCATATATATTTATTTACTGTACCATCTTAAATTTTGAGTTTTTATTTCCAATGATTTATGGACATATAATGTTATATATTCCTTCTTATGCTTCAGATGGTGGTAGGAAGCTGCATTACTTGTCCTGAGACAGCAACTTTGCAGAGGGAGAAGGGCTGACCTTGCTTCAGGTGGAGGTAACTCCTGAGGTCGCAGTAATGCTGCAAGCAAGTGTCCTGAGCATCTTCATGATTCCCTGATGACACACGGTGAGTTGACCAGACCCAAGCTGTCCATGGCAGAGGGAGGACATTGTGTTCCAAGGACACTGAGGCAGTGAGGTGCTCTGCTGCACCCTGGGGTGGGACACAGCCCTCCCTTGGATCACTTGCGTGATGTTAGGCAGAGACCCTGAGACCCTAGATTGTCAGTCTGTACTAGGAGGAAATAAGAAGAGTAGGACCTCAGAGGCTCTGGGGAAGGCAGAGCATGGTCAGCAATTCCTGGGTGCTTCTGGCTAATAAGGTGGCTCTGTGTTTGTCTACCAAAATTGTCACCAATTCCCCAAGTTAAACGTGCACAAGGCTGTTCCCATGAAACATACGCAGGTGCCTAGAGAAGACTAAGAGAGCAGGTGGGACAGGCCCAGGATATAGAGCAGACTGGGTCCCTGGTTTTGTGTGTTCTTGGGGTTCTGGGCTCTGGAACAGTGGCAGAACCTATCCCTCACTGCCCCCTCTCTCCTCTGTCCTCTCAGAAAATTCTGTCCCTGTCTTCACTGCAGCTGTTTGTGTCCATTCCTTGCTTCACTTTGTCTACAGAGGTTGTGATTTTAGTTCATGGGAAAGATCTCAAATTCTCCAAAGAGCGCAGCCTTCATCTGCCAACAGGTTAGGATTTCATGGACAGGAAGTCTATGTGTCTATCATGTCTCTCTCCTATGTCTATCATCCACCTACTACCCACTACCCACCTACCATCTCTGTACCTGGGCCTGTACCTCTCCTGCTGTCCACCTCTGCAGTGGGTCTCAGTCATGCTAGACCCTAGGGCTACAGCATCAGAAGCCGTGTAGTGTGTCCACTGCTTCAGTGCCTCCCAGCAAGGGCTGTCAAAAGTGGACTATCACATCTGATTTAGGAAATACTACAAGGGAGAATATGTGCTTCAACTTTCCTTTCTTAAAAAAAAAAATAACCTCTGAATTGTAGCTACTGCTAGTCTTTCTAGAGAGAAGACACATCAGACCCTTAGGCTGATAGAAAATCAAATTCAACAGTTAAGCTTTCAGAGACAGAAGATTGGAAAGATTTAATCTTGTTAATAGAAAACATGGAAGAAGCCATTATTGATTTCCTTAAGAAAGGTGAAAATGTTCATTGCCCTTTTTACTTGTTTTGTCACTATATAAAAATCCTGCCTCAAATATTTTGGGTGGTGTTTTCCCTGTAGTGAAGTAGAATGACCCCAGAAGTGCAGGCCAGGTTAACAAGCCCTTTAACAGTGTCTAGCATCTACAGAGAGGTGGCTGAGCATCAAGACAGAGCAGACAAATGTGACCTACCTCAGAGACCTGTCTGTGTGGTTTTGTTAACTCACTGTCTCTCAATTTCCATGAAAATTGATTGTGGCTATTGATGAAGCAGATGGTGTTGGCAAAACAGCCAAAGTCTTTCTGGTGAATAGCAGTGATCCTTGAATGCTTGTTCTCCACCTGAGATTGAGTGCAAATGACAGAGCTTGATTATGGACCAGGAGGAGCCCTGGCTGGGCTGAAGCAGATGAGCCTTTCCACAAAGCTGTGTTTAGTCAGAGTCAAACTGATAACTATCTCAGACTGTTGTTTATATTTGCCTTTATTTAAATATATATTTAAAGTTTATTCATTTTATATAAATAATAACATAAAAATTGTCAAATCCAAATACTTTCCTTTAAAGTTGATTGTAAGCTTTACTTGCATGTCTTTTCTCATGTAAACCTGAAAACCAAGTATTGGAGATATAAATAGGTACCCAAATTGGAGAAATGAAGGATGGTATCTCATACTACAATAGCAGTGACAGCCAGGTCTAGGACAGGTTCTGAAGAGTGGGTAGTACAGATGTCAATGAACAGCATGCCTGTTTCTTCATTTGTGAAAGTCAGAATTCAGGAAACTTTCATTTCTTTGCCTTACTTCAAACTCAACACACCTGGGGTCAGGAATCATTGTTATTATGTCTCAGGCAGAGTGGATGAGGAAGGGGAGGTCAGAGGTAGCAAGAGTCAAGGTTGGAAACCAGTCATGACCTTGGATCTTTATGGGTGGGTGCCCCTCATGTCTCAAAAGGTTTGGTCCTGTGTGAAGACTGCAGTGTGCTGGAAAGAACAGCCGAGTCATTCCAGACTCACAGAACCTCCCAGCATGTCCTGGTCCTAAAGGGTTGGGGGGTTCAAATGTTAAATATGCATTCTACAAATTATGTCTCAGCAACTTTTTAAACATTTCAAATATACCATATAGATCTGAGAGTCCTGAGATGCCAGCTAAAACCAGATTGTTAAACCAGAAATATTAACAGTTATTTTACACTTGAATAATTTAAACTCAGGAATTATTGATTCCCCTTGTGTGCAAATGTCCCCCTTTTTTTGAGCAATGATTCTGAAAATATGCACTTGTCATTAACAAACTACTTTCTTCAGGAAGCTCATGAACTTGAACTGTTGCAACCTCACTACAAGTTACCAACTCACTTCACCCACAGGTGAGCTTTCAGATAATTTTTTAAAAATATTGTTTACTACAGGTCATCTGAATTCCTAGGATCTACAGGCTCTGGAACATCCTCTGGTTGGCACAATCAGGCTGATGCACAGGTGTGTGGCAGCTAAGAATTCACTTCAGCCCTCTGTACAACATTAACACAAAGCTTTCTTGGTGGCCAAGGTGGACCCTCATGGACATCACCACCTGGATGACCAACCACACAGCGTGGGCAGATTTCATCCTGGTGGGACTCTTCAGGCAATCTCAACACCCAGCTTTGCTTTGTGTGGTCATTTCTCTGGTTTTCCTGATGGCCTTGTCTGGAAATGCTGTCCTGATCATCCTGATACACTCCAGTGCCAAACTCCACACCCCCATGTACTTCTTCATCAGCCAGCTGTCCCTCATGGACATGATGTCCATCTCCATCACTGTGCCCAAGATGCTCCTGGATCAGGTACTGGGTGTGAGTACCATCTCCGTCCCTGAATGTGGGATACAGATGTTCCTCTACTTGACACTAGTAGGTTCTGAGTTTTTCCTTCTGGCAGCCATGGCCTATGACCGCTACATGGCCATCTGCCATCCACTTCGCTATCCAGTCCTCATTAACCATAGAGTGTGTCTCCTCCTGGCATCTGGCTGCTGGTTCCTGGGATCAGTGGATGGCTTCATGCTGACTCCTGTCACCTTGACCTACCCATTCTGCAGATCCCGGGAGATCCAGCACTTCTTCTGTGAAGTCCCTGCTGTGATGAAGCTCTCCTGCTCAGACACCTCGCTCTATGAGACACTCATGTACCTGTGCTGTGTCCTCATGCTCCTCATCCCTGTGACAGTCATTTCAGGCTCCTATTCCTGCATCCTCCTCACCATCCACAGGATGAACTCAGCAGAGGGCAGGAGGAAGGCCCTGGCCACCTGCTCCTCACACATGATGGTGGTCACACTCTTCTATGGTGCTGCCGTCTACACCTACATGCTCCCCAGCTCCTACCACACCCCTCAGAAGGACATGGTGGTGTCTGTGTTTTACACCATTCTCACCCCTGTGCTGAACCCCTTAATCTACAGTTTCAGGAACAAGGATGTCACTGGGGCTCTGAGGAAAATGTTGAGTATGGGACCTGTCTTTCAGGAAACAGTAAAGTAGGGGATTTGGGTTCCATGGTTTCTCCTTCTCTCCAAGTCAGATGATGAAGATCTCCTGGTGCCGTCTCTTGGGTTCCTACTCCACAGTGCTGCACCCCTATGCTCCTCTCAGGGGTGAGCCTCCTTGTTCCCTGCTTGTGCATTCAGGGTACTCATGCAGCTCCCGTGTATCCACCTTATATACCTAAGTTCACAAGGACTTTCTCCTTCTAGGGGAAAAATCATATTATTAGGAAACACATTGTTGATATTTAGAGGATGTGGTCATGAGTGTTCAACTGATGAGGTGGAGACAGAAAAAAATCTTGTGAAGCAAAAGGAGTTACAGGGTTCCTCATAGGTGGATAGAAGTTAAGGGTACAGGGGAATTAGTAGAAGTAATCTTTATCCTGCTAATTCTCTGAAAATTTGAAATGCTGTATAAATAAATAGTTATATAACCATCTAAGAGTTAAATAACCAAAGATTCATTCTGTTTAGCTATAGTCTGCTGATTCTTATCAAATATAGAGGGGTATGAATGAAGAGAAAAACTTGTATATATGTAGGTATACAATGTAAAGTTATAGCATTTGAAATGCTGATTGTGATTACTAGAATGAGTGAACTAACACATTCATTACCTCATGTCTTTACTATCAGATTTGCTCTCTTTTTTCTTTGCACTGAGCACAGTTAAAATATGCTCTCATGAAAAATTTCACACATACCACATGGTACTCTTAACCAAAGTCCTTGTGCTATGTTTTATAATTCCAGATGTATTTGCATTGTAACTGAAAACTTGTTCTCCCTGTCAACATGTCCCTACCACCCCAGCCCTTGGCGACCACCACCTACTCTCTGCATCTGTCCCTCCTACTTAGATTCCACGTAGACCTGAGGCCATGCACCGCTGGTCTTTCTGTGTCTGCCTTCATTTACTTGGCCTGGAGTTCTCTACCCATGGGATCTCAGTGGCAGTATCTCCTTCTGAGGACTGAGTGGCACCCATTCATGGACATGTATGCCTGTAGATATAGACAGCTACATGCCACGTCTTCCTCATCTATCCACCTCTGCCAGACAAGAAGTTGGCTTCCATGTCTTGCCTCCTCTGGGCACAAGCACAATAAACATGGAGAACAGGTTCTTGAGGAGCTTATTTCACTACCTTTGGATACAGACCCAGAAATGGGATCACCAAGTCCCTTAGCCGTCCCATTTTTAGTAGATGTCGAAGGCTCAGGCAGCTTTCAGTTATAGCTGCCAGAATATATGATTCCTCCACAGGGTACAAGCGTTCTGTGTTCTCCACATGTTCTGCAATGCCTGCCTTCGTGGTTTTGTCAATAACCACCCTGATGTGTGTGAACTGGTATTTCAAGCTGGTTTTAATCGCCTCTTCCTGATGATCCATGATGCTCAGCCACTTTCCATAAAACTTTGGCCACTTGTCTGTCACTTTAAATCAGAAAATGCCTATTTTTTAATTGAATCATTTGATTTTTGCTGTCATGTTGCTTGAGTTGCTCTTGTAGTGTGGATTTTAACCCCTCATGTGGTATACAGTTGGCCAATATTGTTTTCTGTTGGGTAGGCTGCCTGTGCATCTGGTTGATGTCTTCCTTTGCTGTGCAGAAAGTTTCTTGCATCTTGTATTCATTCATTTTAATTTTTACATGTTGCAGATTGTGTTTTCTGGTGTTGTCCAGAATATCATTGTCAAGACCATGTGAAGGACTGTTTCCCTTTGTTATTTATTTATTTATTTAGAGATTAAAATTTCATGTTTTACACCTAAGCCTTATTCTACCTGATTTAAATTGTGTTTGTGCAGTAAGAAGGACTTACTTCTGTTCTCCCGAGGAAGATGTCCAGCTTCTGCTGAGCCATTCACTGAACAGACTCTTCTATGCCACTCCTCATCCATGGGACCCTCATCAACGACTGATAGCCTACCATGAGTGGGTGTGTTTGGGGGCTCTTCATTCCATTGATACACACTTCTGTACTTAGGACAGTGCTGTGGTTTCATTATTGTAGTAAAAATCACTTGAAATAGAGCATTCTGGAGGCTCCAGTCTGTTCTTCTCATCAAGGCTGCTTTGGCTATTTGGAGAATTCAGGGCATCCCTATAGTTTTTAGGACACTACTTTTTATTTCTGTAAACAATGCCATTTACTGTAGTTATGAACCCATGAAATTACATTACATATCCCTCAGCCTATTGCCTGTATTTGCTATTGGATTGGCGAGCAGAGTCTTCTCTCCACTGAGTAAACCAAATCTAGTGGCTGGAATACACTGTATTGGAATAAATAGCTATAAGTTATCAATCAAAATTTTTTGAATGAGTGAGTGATAAAAAACCATATTTAACTTTGAAAGTTCATAGCTATGTGAAAGGGGCCATGCCAACAGTCCCCAGCATAGTGAAGCCCAAATAAATTATTACTGTCTCAGCAGTTAACTGTACAAAAGCAAAAAACAAAACAAACAACAACAATAACAAAAAAAAAAAAAAAGACTCAACCTCATTCAATAGAAATTTGAAAGGGGATGTTTTAGAAGATCCCAAAATGTGTAAAGATTTTCCCAACAGAAACACACTGAAAGGAATCATTCAATTTGTCAAAATAAACACAATACTTTAGAAAATTCTGATGAAAATAACCACTGAAATTAAATGTTGTAGTCCATACTACTCAGTTACTGTTTTGAATATATAAACCATTGTATATCACTGTATATGTATGAAGAAAAGATTTCACTAGAAAAAAAATGCGCAAAGAACATAGTCATTCCATAAAGTGGTAGTTACATGGAGAAACATGAAAAAACATATAGATAGATAGATAGATAAAGATATATTAGTAAGCAAGAAATGCAAGTCAAATATGATAACTCGAACAAATTGACTAAGGTGGAAAAATACCATATTCCAGGCTGGTGTAGAAATACCATATTCCAGCTGGATGTTGTAGCATGATTCGGTGGTTAACAGAAAGCAACTTATTGCTATATATTAAAATGTTTGGATGACTGTTCCCTGCATGGAATTACTTTGCAAAACAAACTAAGAGAGTGATTTCTGCATAAGAATTTTTATTTCAGCTCAGTTTATAATCAATGGATTTGAACATAGAAAAACTGCACCTTTAGGAAAGGACTACATTCCTGTTTAAATCACCTGATACATAGTAACCACATTAAATCAGTTTATTGAGAAGTCTCAAAACACAAACTGTTTCATTGAAAATTTAAATGTTTACTGTAATATATTCACCCAGATAAAAATCATGCTTTAAATGTTAAGAGTGTAGGTTTAGCACAAGACAACATCCAAAATTTCAAGCTGAAGAGACTTCATGCAAGGATTTGGCTACAAAGTGGCCATGACCTAAGTGAGGCTGGTGGAGCAGAAGGGAGCCTGTCAGCTAAGGACCCCATTCCTCCCTCTGTATCTGCTGTTCACTCTCTACTGAGTGTGGAGAGTGTATGCCGAGCCACAGGCAGGACGCCATAGCGACCCAGGTGCCCACATCCTGCAGTGCTGCTAGAACTCAAAATGCCTTCTGGATGCTGGAGCCTGGAGCCAAGAGGGTTCCTGTTGTGCCCAGGTGCTTCAGCTGCCATGGACCATCTCGAGACAGGGAGAAAAGTCCCAGCTTCTTAGTTTCTCCCACACTTGAAAGGACTCCAGGGCTGAATCCCACAGTGTTACAGGAAACCAGGGGGCAAGGAGGCAGGATAAGCCATCTACAGGCTGAAGCCCTGCAGGTCACAGGTAGGTACAGCTCAGGAGGCAGCCTGACCAACAGTGTGTGTGTGTGTGTGTGTGTGTGTGTGTGTGTGTGGACCCAGGCTGTCACAAGACCTCCATGTGAGGGTGAATGATAAGCATTGTTTCAAACATAGATAGAAAAAAAGTTGAGCAGAATTTCACTGCAAATTTTGAGAGAGAACTGTTAAAAAATAGATGTTGAAGGATCTTGCTTCTGTCTTCCTCTATTTCACTGTAGCTGCTTCAACAGATGTTTGAAAAACTTGTAGTTTGTAGGCATGATAGGAATAATTTCATTTTACTGCATAGCTAGTTATTGAACTCAGGGCTTTATGCATGCTCAGCAGGAGCCATAATCCCTGAGCTACACCTCCACTCTTAACATTTAAAGCATGATTTTTATCTGGGTAAATATATTAAAATAAACATTTAAATTTTCAATGAAACAGTTTGTGCTTTGAGACTTCTCAATAGTTTGCATATCAGTAGTTGAAATAAAAACAAATATTTTAAAATTAAATTCTAAATTACAGTGACCTAGATGGCCAATGAATGACAGGAAACAAGGAGCACAAGCAGGGACGTAAGAGAGTGAGGTGGACCTGTGAGGAGGACTCCTTCCAGGCTTCCAGGACACTGAGGAAGTGACGCTTTTCTTACACAACACAGACACACACACATGCACACACACACACACACATGCATGCAAACAACACACACACACACACACACACACACGGTGTGGTTGATAAACCAATCCAGACTAACTCCTCCTACATGTCACTGGTCAGGCGTTGTAGACACTGTGAGAGTGGAGAGGACTGTTAACATTGGTGAAGTCTGGAGTTGAACAAAGAGGGAGACAGGACAGGATGAGGATGACCCAGAGCTGTGCCCCAGAGAGCTCTGCTGCTTCCTTAGCTCTAACTGCAGTGTCCCCCAGGCCCCAGAGGATCTGTGAACAGACATGTCTCATCCAGTCCCTTGTGAGCATCCTAATCCAGGAGTGATGCCATCCTCCTCTTCCTGGTGACTTAGCCAGGCCACACTCCCTGACCATCTGGGTGAGGCGCAGCCTCCTCTGAGGTGAGTTCAGCCAGGCAGGTGGCCCTGGAGCCCAGGGCCATGGCTGTGCTGGGCTTGCTGACCAGCTGTTGAGGTGCTCTGTTAGATCCTCACAGCATTTCCTCATCTTTCTCTATCACCTGTTTTTCTGACAAATACAAATGTGTTCTCATCTTCAAATTTTCATATAGAATTTATTTGCTGCAACATCTTAAGAAATATGTTTTTATTTTGGATTATTTTTGGACATAGGAGTATATATTCCTTTTTATGTTTCAGATGGTGGTAGAAAGCTGCATTAGTTGTCCTGAGACAGCAACTTTGCAGAGGGAGAAGGGCTGTCCTTGCTTCACATGGGGGTCACTCCTGAGGTTGCAGCAATGCTGGAAGCAAGTGTCCTGAGCATGTTCATTTTTCCCTGATGACACACACAGTGGGTGGACCAGACCCGAGCTGTCCGTGGCAGAGGGAGGACACTGTTTCCAAGGACACTGAGGCAGTGAGGTGCTCTGCTGCACCCTGGGGTGGGACATGGCCCTCCCTCGGATCACTTGTGTGATGATAGGCAGAGACCCTGAAACCCTGGATTGTCAGTCTGTACTAGGAGGAAATAAGAAGAGTAGGACCTCAGAGGCTCTGGGGAAGGCAGAGTGTAGTCAGCAATTCCTGGGTGCTTCTGGCTAATAAGGTGGCTGTGTGTTTGTCTACCAAAATTGTCACCAATTCCCCAAGTTAAAAGTGCATCAGGCTGTTCCCATGAAACGTACACAGGTGCCTAGAGAAGAGTAAGAGAGCAGGTGGGATAGGCCCAGGATGCGGAGCAGACTGGGTCCCTGGTCCTGTGTTTTCTCGGGGTTCTGGGCTCCGGAACAGTGGCAGAGCCTCTCCCTCACTGCCCACTCTCTCCTCTGTCCTCTCAGAAAATTCTGCCCCTGTCTTCACTGCGGCTGTTTGTGTCCATTCCTTGCTCCACTTTATCCACAGAGGTTGATGGGACAGAAGGTGTGATTTCAGTTCATGGGAAAGATCTCAAATTCTCCAAAGAGCTCAGCCTTCATCTGCCAACAGGTTAGGATTTCATGGACAGGAAGTCTATCTGTCTATCATGTCTCTCTCCTCTGTCATCCACCTACTACCCACTACCCATCTACCATCTCTGTCCCTGGGCCTGCACCTCTCCTGCTGTCCACCTCTGCAGTGGGTCTCAGTCATGCTAGACCCTAGGGCTACAGCATCAGAAGCTGTGTAGTGTGTCCACTGCTTCAGTGCCTCCCAGCAGGGGCTGTCAAAAGTGGACTATCACATCTGGTGTTAGGAAATATTACAAGGGAGAAAATGTGTTCAACTTTCCTTTCTTAAAATAAAAATACCTCTGAATTGTAGCTACTGTTAGTCTTTCTAGAGAGAAGAGACATCAGACCCTCAGGATGATAGAGAATCAAATTTAACAGTTAAGCTTTCAGAGGCAGAAGATTGGAAAGATTTAATCTCGTTAATAGAAAACGTGGAAGAAACCATTATTGATTTCCTTAAGAAAGGTGGGGCACATTTTATGTTCATTGCCCTTTTTACTTATTTTGTCCCTATTTAAAAATCCTGCCTCAAATATTTTGGGTGGTGTTTTCCCTGTAATGAAGTAGAATGACCTCCGGAAGTGCAGGCCAGGTTAACAAACCCTTAGTGTCTAGCATCTACAGAGAGGTGGCTGAGCACAAGACAGAGCAGACAAATGTGACCTAACTCTGAGACCTGTCTGTGTGGTTTTGTTAACTCACTGTCTCTCAATTTCCATGAAAATTGATTGTGGCTGTTGATAAAGCAGATGGTGTTGGCAAAACAGCCAAAGTCTTTCTGGTGAATAGCAGTGATCCTTGAATGCTTGTTCTCCACCTGAGATTGAGTGCAAATGACAGAGCATGAAGATGGACCAGGAGGAGCCCTAGCTGGGCTGAAGCAGATGAGCCTTTCCACAAAGCTGTGTTTAGTCAGAGTCAAACTGACAAGTATCTCAGACCATTGTTTATTTTTCCCTTTATATAAATATACATTTAAAGTTTATTCATTTTATATAAATAACACAAAAATTGTCAAATCTAAATACTTTTCTTTAAAGTTGATTGTAAGCTTTACTTGCATGTCTTTTTTCATGCAATCTTAAAAATCAAGTATTGGAGATATAAATAGGTACCCAAATTGGAGAAATGAAGGGTGGTATCTCATAGTACAATAGCAGTGACAGCCAGGTCTAGGACAGGTTCTGAAGAGTGGGTAGTGCAGATATTAATCAACAGCATGCCTGTTTCTTCATTTGTGAAAGTCAGAATTCAGGAAACTTTCATTTCTTTGCCTTACTTCAAACTCACCACACCTGGTGTCAGGTGTCATTCTAATCATATCTCAGGCAGAGTGGACAAAGAAGGGGAGGTCAGGGGTAGCAAGAGTCAAGGTTGGAAACCAGTCATGACCTTGGATCTTTATGGGTGGGTGCCCCTCAGATATCAAAAGGTTTGGTTCTGTGTGAAGACTGCAGTGTGCTGGAGAGAACAGCAGAGTCATTCCAGACACACAGAACCTCCTGGCATGTCCTGGTCCTATAGGCTTTGGGGGTTCAAATGTTAAATATGCATTGCACAAATTATGTCTCAGCAACTTTTTAAACATTTCAAATATACCATATAGATCTGAGAGTCTTTGGATGCCAGCTAAAACCAGATTGTTAAACCAGAAATATCAACACTTATTTCACACTTGAATAACTTAAACTCAGGAATTAGTGATTCTCCTTGTTTGCAAATGTCCCTTACTTTTTTGAGCAATGATTCTGAAAATATGCACTTGTCATTAACAAACTACTTTCTTCAGGAAGCTCATGAACTTGAACTGTTGCAACCTCACTACAAGTTACCAACTCACTTCACCCACAGGTGAGTTTTCAGATACTTTTTAAAAAATATTGTTTATTACAGGTCATCTGAATTCCTAGGATCTACAGGCTCTGGAATATCCTCTGGTTGCCACAATCAGGCTGGTACACAGGTGTGTGGCAGCTAAGAATTCACTTCAGCCCTCTGTACAACATTAACCCAAAGCTTTCTTGGTAGCCAAAGTGGAGCCTCATGGACATCACCACCTGGATGACCAACCACACGGGGTGGGCATATTTCATCCTGGTGGGACTCTTCAGGCAATCTCAACACCCAGCTCTGCTTTGTATGGTCATTTTTCTGGTTTTCCTGATGGCCTTGTCTGGAAATGCTGTCCTGATCATCCTGATACACTCCAGTGCCAAACTCCACACCCCCATGTACTTCTTCATCAGCCAGCTGTCCCTCATGGACATGATGTCCATCTCCATCACTGTGCCCAAGATGCTCCTGGACCAGGTGCTGGGTTTGAGTACCATTTCTGTCCCTGAATGTGGGATACAGATGTTCCTCTACTTGACACTAGTAGGTTCTGAGTTTTTCCTTCTGGCAGCCATGGCCTATGACCGCTACATGGCCATCTGCCATCCACTTCGCTATCCAGTCCTCATTAACCATAGAGTGTGTCTCCTCCTGGCATCTGGCTGCTGGTTCCTGGGATCAGTGGATGGCTTCATGCTGACTCCTGTCACCTTGACCTACCCATTCTGCAGATCCCGGGAGATCCAGCACTTCTTCTGTGAAGTCCCTGCTGTGATGAAGCTCTCCTGCTCAGACACCTCGCTCTATGAGACACTCATGTACCTGTGCTGTGTCCTCATGCTTCTCATCCCTGTGACAGTCATTTCAGGCTCCTATTCCTGCATCCTCCTCACCATCCACAGGATGAACTCAGCAGAGGGCAGGAGGAAGGCCCTGGCCACCTGCTCCTCACACATGATGGTGGTCACACTCTTCTATGGTGCTGCTGTCTACACCTACATGCTCCCCAGCTCCTACCACACTCCTCAGAAGGACATGGTGATGTCTGTGTTTTACACCATTCTTACCCCTGTGCTGAACCCCTTAATCTACAGTTTCAGGAACAAGGATGTCACAGGGGCTCTGAGGAAAATGTTGAGTGTGGGACCTGTCTTTCAGGAAACAGTAAAGTAGGGGATTTGGGTTCCATGGTTTCTCCTTCTCTCCACGTCAGATGATGAAGATCTCCTTGTGCCCTCCCCTGGGCTCCTAATCCACAGTGCTGCACCCCTATGCTCCTCTCAGAGGTTAGCCTCCTTGTCCACTGCTTGTGCATTCAGGGTCCTCATGCAGCTCCCCTGAATCCACCTTATATACCTAAGTTGACAAGGATTTTTCCCTCACTAGGGGAAAAATCCTATTATTAGGAAACAGATTGTGGATATTTAGAGGATGTGGTCATGAGTGTTCATCTGATGAGGTGCAAACAGGGAAAAACCTTGTGAAGCAAAAGGAGTTACAGGGTTCCTCATAGGTGTGAAGAAGTTAAGGGTACATGGGAATTGGTAGAAGTAATCTTTATCCTGCTAATTCTCTGAAGTGCTGTATAAATAAATAGTTATAAAACCATCTAAGAGTTCAATAACCAAGGATTCATTCTGTTTAGCTATAGTCCACTGATTCTTATCAAATATAGAGAGGTATGAATGAAGAGAAAAACTTGTATATATGTAGGTATACAGTGTAAAGTTATAGCATTTGATATGCTGAATGTGATTACTGGAATGAGAGAACTAACACATTCATTACCTCACGTCTTTACTATCAGATTTGCTCTCTTTTTTCTTTGCACTGAGCACAGTTAAAATATGCTCTCATGAAAAATTTCACACATAACACATGGTACTCTTAACCAAAGTCCTTGTGCTATGTTTTATAATTCCAGATGTATTTGCATTGTAACTGAAAACTTGTTCTCCCTGTCAACATGTCCCTACCACCCCAGCCCTTGGCGACCACCACCTACTCTCTGCATCTGTCCCTCCTACTTAGATTCCACGTAGACCTGAGGCCATGCACCGCTGGTCTTTCTGTGTCTGCCTTCATTTACTTGGCCTGGAGTTCTCCAGCCATGGGATCTCAGTGGCAGTATCTCCTTCTGAGGACTGAGTGGCACCCATTCTATATGTCTATATGCCTGTAGATATAGACAGCTACATGCCATGTCTTCCTCATCTATCCACCTCTGCCAGACAAGAAGTTGGCTTCCATGTCTTGCCTCCTCTGGGCACCAGCACAATAAACATGGAGAACAGGTTCTTGAGGAGCTTATTTCACTACCTTTGGATACAGACCCAGAAATGGGATCACCAAGTCCCTTAGCAGTTCCATTTTTAGTAGATGTCGAAGGCTCAGGCAGCTGTCAGTTATAGCTGCCAGAATATACGATTCCTCCGCAGGGTGCAAGCGTTCTGTGTTCTCCACATGTTCTGCAATGCCTGACTTCGTGGTTTTGTCAATAACCACCCTGACGTGTGTGAACTGGTATTTCAAGCTGGTTTTAATCGCCTCTTCCTGATGATCCATGATGCTCAGCAGCTTTCCATAAACTTTTGGCCACTTGTCTGTTCAATTCAGAAAAATGCCTATTTTTTAATTGAATTATTTGATTTTTGCTGTCATGTTGCTTGAATTTGCTCTTGTAGTGTGGTTTTTAACCCCTCATGTGGTATACAGATGGCCAATATTGTTCTGTTGGGTAGGCTGCCTGTGCATCTGGTTGATATCTTTCTTTGCTGTGCAGAAGCTTTCTAGCATCTTGTATTTATTCATTTTAATTTTTGCATGTTGTAGATTGTGTTTTCTGGTGTTGTCCAGAATATCATTGTCAAGACCATGTGAAGGACTGTTTCCCTTTGTTATTTATTTAGAGATTAAAATTTCATGTTGTACACCTAAGCCTTATTCTACCTGATTTAAATTGTGTTTGTGGAGTAAGAAGGACTTACTTCTGTTCTCCCGAGGAAGATGTCCAGCTTCTGCTGAGCCATTCACTGAACAGACTCTTCTATGCCACTCCTCATCCATGGGACCCTCATCAACGACTGATAGCCTACCATGAGTGGGTGTGTTTGGGGGCTCTTCATTCCATTGATACACACTTCTGTACTTAGGACAGTGCTGTGGTTTCATTATTGTAGTAAAAATCACTTGAAATAGAGCATTCTGGAGGCTCCAGTCTGTTCTTCTCATCAAGGCTGCTTTGGCTATTTGGAGAATTCAGGGCATCCCTATAGTTTTTAGGACACTACTTTTTATTTCTGTAAACAATGCCATTTACTGTAGTTATGAACCCATGAAATTACATTACATATCCCTTAGCCTATTGCCTGTATTTGCTATTAGATTGGCGGGCAGAGTCTTCTTTTCACTAAGTAAACCAAATCTAGTGGCTGGAATACTCTGTATTGGAATAAATACCTATAAGTTATTGACCAAATTTTTTTGAATGAATGAGTTATAAAAAAGCATATTTAACTTTGGAAGTTCATAGCTATGTGAAAGGGGCCATGCCAACAGTCCCTAGCATAGTGCAAGCCAAATAAATTATTGCTGTCTCAGCAGTTAACTATACAAAAGCAAAAAACAAAACAAACAAACAAACAAACAAAAAACTCAACTTCATTCAATAAAAATTTGAAAGGGGATATTTTAGACGATCCCAAAATGTGCAAAGATTTTCCCAACAGAAATACATAGAAAGGACTCATTAAATTTGTCAAAATAAACACAATACTTTAGAAAATTCTGATGAAAATAACCACTGAAATTAAATGTTGTAGTCCATACTACTCAGTTACTGTTTTGAATATATAAAGCATTGTATATCACTGTATATTTATGAAGAAAAGATTTCACTATAAAAAATGTGCAAAGAACATAGTCATTCCATAAAGTGGTAGTTATATGGAAAAACATGAAAAATCATATAGATATATTAGTAAGCGAGAAATGCAAGTCAAATATGACTCTAACAAATTTTCTAAGGTGGAAAAATACCATACTCCAGGCTGGTGTAGAAATACCATATTCCAGCTGGATGTTGAAGCATGATTTCGTGGTTAACAGAGAGCAACTTATTGCTATATATCAAAATGTTTGGATGACTATTCCCTGGAGGGAATTACTTTACAAAATAAACTGTGCAACTGGTTGATGTCTTTAAGAGAGTGATTTCTGCATAAGCATTTTTATTTCAGCTCAGTTTATAATCGATGGATTTGAGCATGGAAAAACTGCACCTTTAGGAAACGACTACATTCCTGTTTAAATCACCTGATACATAGTAACCACATTAAATCAGTTTGATAAAAGAAAACATCCCAAATTTCAAGCTGAAGAGACTTCATGCATGGATTTGGCTACAAAGTGGCCATGACCTAAGTGAGGCTGGTGGAGCAGAAGGGAGCCTGTCAGCTAAGGACCCCATTCCTCCCTCTGCATCTGCTGTGTGCTCTCTACTGAGTGTGGAGAGTGTATGCCGAGCCACAGGCAGGACGCCATAGCGACCCAGGTGCCCACGTCCTGCAGTGCTGCTGGAACACAAAATGCCTTCTGGATGCTGGAGCCTGGAGCCAAGAGGGTTCCTGTTGTGCCCAGGTGCTTCAGCTGCCATGGACCATCTCCAGCAGGGAGAAAAGTCCCAGCTTCTTAGTTTCTCCCACACTTGAGAGGACCCCAGGGCTGCATCCCACAGTTACAGGAAACCAAGGGGCAAGGAGGCAGGATAAGCCATCTACAGGCTGAATCGCTGCAGGTCACAGGTAGATACAGCTCAGGAGGCAGCCTGACCAACAGTGTGTGTGTGTGTGTGTGTGTGTGTGTGGACCCAGGCTGTCACAAGACCTCCATGGCAGGGTAAATGATAAGCATTGTTTCAGACATAGATAGAAAAAAAGTTGAGAAAAATTTCACTGCAAATTTTGAAAAGGAACTATTAAAAAATAGATGTTGAAGGAGCTTGCTTCTATCTTCCTCTATTTCACTGTAGCTGCTACAACAGGTGTACACTGAACAGATGTTTGAAACACTTGTAATTTGTAGGCAGGATAGGATTTATTTCATTTTACTGCATACCTAGTTATTGAACTCAGGGCTTCATGCATGCTCAGCAGGAGACATAATCCCTGAGCTACACCTCCACTCTTAACATTTAAAGCATGATTTTTATCTGGGTAAATATATTACAGTAAACATTTAAATTTTCAATGAAACAGTTTGTGCTTTGAGACTTCTCAATAATTTGCATGTCAGTAGTTGAAATAAAAACAAATACTTTAAAATTAAATTCTAAATCACAATGACCTAGATGGCCAATGAATGACAGGAAACAAGGAGCACAAGCAGGGACGTAAGAGAGTGAGGTGGACCTGTGAGGAGGACTCCTTCCAGGCTTCCAGGACACTGAGGAGGTGATGCTTTTCTTACACAACACACACACACACACACACGGTGTGGTTGATAAACCAATCCAGACTAACTCCTCCTACATGTCACTGGTCAGGCGTTGTAGACACTGTGAGAGTGGAGAGGACTGTTAACATTGGTGAAGCCTGGAGTTGAACAAAGAGGGAGACAGGACAGGATGAGGATGACCCAGAGCTGTGCCCCAGAGAGCTCTACTGCTTCCTTAGCTCTAACTGCAGTGTCCTCTGGGCCCCAGAGGATGTGTGAACAAACATATCTCATCCAGTCCCTTGTGAGCATCCTAATCCAGGAGTGACGCCACCCTCCTCTTCCTGGTGACTTAGCCAGGCCACACTCCCTGGCCATCTGGGTGAGGCACAGCGTGCTCTGAGGTGAGTTCAGCCAGGCAGGTGGCCCTGGAGCTCAGGGCCATGGCTGTGCTGGGCTTGCTGACCTGCTGTTGAGGTGGTCTGTTAGGTCCTCATGGCATTTCCTCATCTTCTCTATCACCTATTTTTCTGACAAATAGAAATGTGTTCTCATTTTCAAATTTTCATATAGAATTTATTTGCTGCCACATCTTAAGAAATATGTTTTTATTTTGGACTATTTACGGACATAGGAGTATATATTCCTTCTTACGCTTCAGATGGTGGTAGGAAGCTGCATTAGTTGTCCTGAGACTGCAACTTTGCAGAGGAAGAGGGCTGTCCTTGCTTCACATGGGGGTCACTCCTGAGGTCACAGCAATGCTGGAAGAAAGTGTCCTGAGCATGTTCATTTTTCCCTGATGACACACACAGTGGGTGGACCAGACCCGAGCTGTCCGTGGCAGAGGGAGGACACTGCGTTCCAAGGACACTAAGGCAGTGCGGTGCTCTGCTGCACCATGGGGTGGGACATGGCCCTCCCTCGGATCACTTGTGTGATGATAGGCAGAGACCCTGAGACCCTGGATTGTCAGTCTGTACTAGGAGGAAATAAGAAGAGTAGGACCTCAGAGGCTCTGGGGAAGGCAGAGTGTAGTCAGCAATTCCTGGGTGCTTCTGGCTAATAAGGTGGCTGTGTGTTTGTCTACCAAAATTGTCACCAATTCCCCAAGTTAAACATGGGCCAGGCTGTTCCCATGAAACATATGCAGGTGCCTAGAGAAGAGTAAGAGAGCAGGTGGGACAGGCCCAGGATGTGGAGCAGACTGTCCCTTGTCCTGTGTGTTCTTGGGGTTCTGGGCTCTGGAACAGTGGCAGAGCCTCTCCCTCACTGCCCCTTCTCTCCTCTGTCCTCTCAGAAAATTCTGCCCCTGTCTTCACTGAAGCTGTTTGTGTCCATTCCTTGCTCCACTTTGTCCACACACTGACGGGACAGAAGGTGTGACTTCAGTTCATGGGAAAGATCTCAAATTCTCCAAAGAGCTCAGCCTTCATCTATCTGCCAACAGGTTAGGATTTCATGGACAGGAAGTCTATCTGTCTATCATGTCTCTCTCCTCTGTCTGTCATCCACCTACTACCCTCTACCCACCTACCATATCTGTCCCTGGGCCTGCACCTCTCCTGCTGCCCACCTTCTGTAGTGGGTCTCAGTCATGCTGGACCCTAGGGCTACAGCATCAGAAGCTGTGTCCACTGCTTCAGTGCCTCCCAGCAGGGGCTGTCAAAAGGGAATATCACATCTGATTTAGGAAATACTACAAGGGAGAAAATGTGCTTCAACTTTCCTTTCTTAAAAAAAAAAACCACCTTTGTATTCTAGCTACTGCTAGTCTTTCTAGAGAGAAGAGACTTTAGACCCTCAGGCTGAGAGAGAATCAAATTTAACAGTTAAGCTTTCAGAGGCAGAAGATTGGAAAGGTTTAATCTCTTTAATAGAAAATGTGGAAGAAGCCACTATTGATTTCCTTAAGAAAGCTGGTGCACATTTTATGTTCATTGCCCTTTTTACTTATTTTGTCACTATATAAAAATCCTGCCTCAAATATTATGGATGCTGTTTTCCCTGTAGAGTCTGAAAATGACCTCTAGAAGTGCAGACAATGTTAACAAGCCCTTGACCTGTGTTCAGCTTCTACACAGAGGTGGCTGAGCATGAAGACAAAGGAGGCAACAGTGAGCTGCCCCTGAGACCTCTCCGTGTTGTTCTGTTAACTCTCTGTCTCTCAGTGTCCGTGAAAACTGATTGTGGCTGTCAATAAAGCAGATGATATTGGCAAAACAAACAAAGCCTTTCTGGTGAATAGCAGTGATCCCCGAATGCTTGTTCTGCACCTGAGATTGAGTGCAAATGGCAGAGCTTGAAGATGGACCAGGATGAGCCCTGGCTGAGCTGAATTTTCATAAGAGCTTTTCCAGGAAGCTGTGCTTAGTGAGGGTCATACCAATAACTATCTCTGACTGTTGTTCATATTTACATTTATTTAAATATATATTTAAAGCTTCTTTATTTTATATAAAATAAATAACACAACATAAAAATTGTCAAATCCAAATACTTTCCTTTAAAGTTGATTGTAAGCTTTACTTGCATGTCTTTTCTCATGTAATCCTGAAAAACAAGTATTGGAGTATATAGGTACCCAAATTGGAGAAATGAAGTATGGAATCTCACACTACAATAGCAGTGACAGCCAGGTCTAGGACAGGTTCTGAAGGGTGAGTAGTGCAGGTGTCAATCAACAGCATGCCTGTTTCTTCATTTGTGAAAGTCAGAATTCAGGAAACTTTCATTTCTTTGCCTCACTTCATCCTCACCACACCTGGTGTCAGGTGTCATTCTAATCATCTCTCAGGCAGAGTGGACAAAGAAGGGGAGGTCAGGGGTAGCAAGAGTCAAGGTTGGAAACCAGTCATGACCTTGGATCTTTATGGGTGGGTGCCCCTCAGGTCTCAAAAGGTTTGGTCCTGTGTGAAGACTGCAGTGTGCTGGAGAGAATAGCAGAGTCATTCCAGATTCACAGAACCTCCCACATGTCCTTGTCGTATAGACTTGGGGGTTCAAATGTTAAATGTGCATTCCACAAATTATGTCTCAGCAACTTTTTAAACATTTCAAATATACCATATAGATCTGAGAGTCTTTGGATGCCAGCTAAAACCAGATTGTTAAACCAGAAATATTAACACTTATTTCACACTTGAATAACTTAAACTCAGGAATTAGTGATTCCCCTTGTTTGCAAATGTCCCTTACTTTTTTGAGCAATGATTCTGAAAATATGCACTTGTCATTAACAAACTACTTTCTTCAGGAAGCTCATGAACTTGAACTGTTGCAACCTCACTACAAGTTACCAAGTCACTTCACACACAGGTGAGCTTCTAGATACTTTTAAAAAAATATTGTTTACTACAGGTCATCTGAACTCCTAGGATCTACAGGCTCTGGAATATCCTCTGGTTGGCACAATCTGACTGGTGCACAGGTGTGTGGCAGCTAAGAATTCACTTCAGCCCTCTGTACAACACTAACTAAAGCTTTCTTGGTGGACAAGTTGGAACCTCATGGACCTGGATGACCAACAACACAGGGTGGGCAGATTTCATCTTGGTGGGACTCTTCAGTCAATCCCAACACCCAGCTCTGCTTTGTATGGTCATTTTTCTGGTTTTCCTGATGGCCTTGTCTGGAAATGCTGTCCTGATCATCCTGATACACTCCAGTGCCAAACTCCACACCCCCATGTACTTCTTCATCAGCCAGCTGTCCCTCATGGACATGATGTACATCTCCATCACTGTGCCCAAGATGCTCCTGGACCAGGTGCTAGGTGTGAGTACCATTTCTGTCCCTGAATGTGGGATACAGATGTTCCTTTACTTGACACTTGGTGGTTCAGAATATTTCCTTCTGGCAGCCATGGCCTATGACCGCTACATGGCCATCTGCCATCCGCTCCATTATCCTATGCTCATGAACCACAGGGTGTGTCTTCTTCTGGCGTCTGGCTGCTGGTTCCTGGGATCAGTGGATGGCTTCATGCTGACTCCTGTCACCATGACCTTCCCATTCTGCAGATCCCTGGAGATCCAGCACTTCTTCTGTGAAGTCCCTGCTGTGATGAAGCTCTCCTGCTCAGACACCTCGCTCTATGAGACACTCATGTACCTGTGCTGTGTCCTCATGCTCCTCATCCCTGTGACAGTCATTTCAGGCTCCTATTCCTGCATCCTCCTCACCATCCACAGGATGAACTCAGCAGAGGGCAGGAGGAAGGCCCTGGCCACCTGCTCCTCACACATGATGGTGGTCACACTCTTCTATGGTGCTGCCGTCTACACCTACATGCTCCCCAGCTCCTACCACACTCCTCAGAAGGACATGGTGGTTTCTGTGTTTTACACCATACTCACCCCTGTGCTGAACCCCTTAATCTACAGTTTCAGGAACCAGGATGTCACTGGGGCTCTGAGGAAAATGTTGAGTGTTGAGTCTTTCAGGAAACAGTAAAGTAGGGGATTTGGGTTCCATGGTTTCTTCTTCTCTCCCCGTCAGATGATGAAGATCTCCTTGTGCCATCTCCTGGGCTCCTACTCCACAACGCTGCACCCCTATGCTCCTCTCAGGGGTGAGCCTCCTCTGTCCACTGCTTGTGCATTCAGGGTCCTCATGCAGCTCCCCTGAATCCACCTTATATACCTAAGTTGACAAGGACTTTCTCCTTCTAAGGGAAAATATTCACATCATTACAAAATACATAGTGGATATTTAAAGGAAATGGTCATGAGGTGTTCTGGTATAGTGGAGAGAGAGGATATAAAAAAAACAGGTGCAGGGTTTATCAGAGGTTAGTCTACGTTCATTGGAATTAGTTGTATTATTGTTTTTCATGCTAATTATCTACAAAGTTGAAATGATGTATGAATAAAGAGGTAAATAACAGGCTCTTTCTTTTTATAAATAGAAAATTTCTACTTTTTGCTTGGGGGCAGTGTGACATAGTATCTAGGAGACCATGCTCTTATCATTGTGTCTAATCTTTATTTAGACAGTGCAGCTGTTTCTCCACATTCCTTGGGGAATGTTCTCAAGGTCCAATCATGAAGGCATCCAGTGGATGATGCTGTCTGAGATCATTAGGATCGAGTTGTGTGATGAAGAATCAAGACCACATGGATGACCACGGGGGGAATGCCAGTCCCGGGTGGAAGGAGTGTTTGGGGTAGGCTCCCTACCTGAAATGCATCTGAGGTGACCCTTAAAACATGGAGCTTATTAAGGGATGTGGTTTGGATATGAGTTGTTCTCAGAGTTCCTGTGCCAATGCAGGGGTATTCAGGAGGGAAATGACTGGGCTATGGGTGGTGTACCTCTGCAGTCCATCTTACTGTGAATGGACTGACTGGGAGTTAAGTGTAGGCAGGTGGGTTTTGGTTGGAGGAGATGGGTCCCTGCAGGTGAGCTCTGAAGGGTGCATCTTCCCTTTGGTTTAAATAACAGACATTTATAGCAGAGAGAGTACATCCTCCTGGCCACAATCCTGGCACTTACCCTCCGGACAGCTGACCTAGGCAGGAGGATTCCTGGGGAGTTGAGGAAAAGGGTTTAACCTGCAACCTTGGGAGACCTAGGGTGCACACTGGCTTTCGGCAAGGAGAGCTTCCCTGGGTTTTAAATGCACCTGCACCGGGTGCCTCCCTACCAAAGGGCAGGTTGTTCATCTCCCTGGGAGAGTGACACACCCCTGCTCCAGGCAGTCTAGCGTTGTCTTCTCCAGGTCCCTTCTAGTGGCACCCCTGAAGACAACTACCTGCTGTTGTATATTTTTGCTTCCTTTTGGATTCCCTGAAGCCTGCTTACAGAAGTTGGTTTTCCATATCCGTGATTTTGTGCTGGGTTTCAGGAGTGCGCCTGTTGAGTCAGAATGGCTACCGCATTTTGTGCATTTTGGGATTCCGCTCGCTGGAAGTGGAAGTCAGCAAAACCTGTCCTGAGTTGGGGTCCACGCTGGAGCCCCAAGGTTGAGGCCTGGTCCCTGCTGTGCTGCTCATCTGCCCTCAATTGCTGTCTGCCATTAACATGATCACAGTGTTAGGGCCAGCACAGAAGCCCCTTTGAGAAATTGGTATGAAAGGAACATGGAGCCGAGGTCTCTGGACACATTGGGCTTTTGAGCTGCTGTTATTCCTCCGTAGTGTTGAGAACGTTTGGGGCATCAGAGGTTAGCAGGGCAACCTGGTCACTTCCCTTGAGGTCAGGTCCACTGTCCTGCAGTCAGACCTGTGCTGCAAAGGGAACTTAGGCCTTTGCATGGGCTGCTCCAGGCACTTGGCTCCCAGTTCTCACAGGACAGCCTGGGGCCAGAGCTGAGGGAGGACCCCTGTGGATGCTGCTCAGCACGCTGGGCTTTGGGTCCTCAATGGGGTCTTTCTGGCTGACACTTGGAATCTCTGAAATTTTGTGGCTGGGTACTGGCCACAGCACAGAGGGACAGCCTAGCTGCTGTCCAGAAGTTGTTCAGCCATGGCGTTGGCAGCCTCCCTGAGGGGATATTAAGCCTCCTCTCACAAGAAGAAGCCCTGGGCCAGCCAGGTCTTTGAGCCTTGCATTTATTTATCTACAGTGTTACTGATCCTTCATGTTTATGAGTAACTGCAGAGGGTCAACAAATTCCTGGAGTTGGAGAGGAAAATATATAGCAGTATTAAAATTCCCTTGAAAAAAAATTTCATAAATTCTCATGATTTTTCTCTTAGGTAATGAACATATGCACCTCTTTGATATGTTCAGAGATAGTGTGGGGTGACCTGTCAGTTTTTACTAGATCATAGTATGTCTTTCTCCATTTCAGTGACAGGGTTGCAGAAAAGGCATATCTGTGTCAAATGTGTTGGCCACCAATAATAAAAATGTGTTTTAGCAACAGGAATAACATGACAGCTGCTGTCATGCAGTTATGTCATGAGGAGCTGTGGATCCGACCTAGGGATGGCAATAGAGATGGCCTTCTCTGCTCCTCAGGTTTCCTTCAGGAAGAGATGATATCATACTGCTAACCAACAAGTCCAGGGTTACTTCTGAATGAGGAAAAGTTGTGCAAGGACAGCATATTGGGATGCAGCCACTCTGGGTAAAGTTTGTATAAAAAGACAAAGATGTAAAGAAAGACCAAGAATTGTGACATTGCGTTCCCTGAACCAGAAAGAACCAATGGAGTTGGTGTCATGAGCAAACTGTGCCCTTAACAAACACATTTGGTGGTCTCCACAGTGTCAGAATTTACTGAATAACTATGAATTCACAGGCTACCCCACTTTTGGCAGTAGTAGGTCACTGGATACTCGTGGGTCACCTGGTAGTCACAAGCTGGGCAATTGTGAGTTGTTTCATTCCAGTCTTAATTACTAATGTCTGGAACACTCAAGTCACTCATCACACTTCACACAATGACAGAAAGGATAAGAGAGGGTTAAGGTGGCCACAGAGGTCCAGGAGGCTGAGCTGAGAGCAAAGGCAGAGGGCAGATACAGATGCAAAGAGTCACCACAGGTGGTCAGGTAAGATTAGGAACTAGCCAAGAACTTGTTCAGGCACAGAGCTGTGAAGCCCAGAGCTTATTCTAGGCCAGGGTTCAGAGGGCAGAGGTTCCTTCCACAGCGCCCACTGGAGATGTCAGCTTGGAGTGGGTTGTATGTGGTCACACAGGCAGGAGAAACCAAGCTGTGCTGAAGCAGAGATCCAGAGGTCTGTCTCTGTGGCAAATGTCCTGGGCAAGGCTCCTGAGGAGCAACCAGGTTACCGGTCAGTGTGGTTCCCTGTCCAGTCTTGGGATGCTCCTCCTTTTACAAGCCCCAAGTGAGGGGCTGCTTCATTTGGTGGTCTGGTATTTTTGATAAGCTCGTGGCCTGGGTTTCCTGGTAGGAGTCTGACACACCCATGCACCCCTTGCTTATGATGAATTCACAAGTGGTGCACGGGTGGTCATTCTTATTAGCATGGTTTCTTTACCAGTTTGGGCCTCATGGCTGTGCCAGGCAGGTGGTGACTGCTTACTTGTACAAATAAGGTGTGGAGTCATTCTTAAACTAAAAATAGAATTGCTCATGGCAAACTGCTTTGCAAAATGAAGTAACCCAGGTTTAGGCCTGAAAAGTTTAATTTCCCCCAACTTTTTTGTTGTTGTTGTTGGGGGTGAGCTAGGGATTGAAGCCAGGGGTACTTAACCACTAAGCCACACCCCCAACCCTTTTCTATATTTTATTTAGAGATAGAGTCTCACTAAGTTGCCTAGGGCCTCACTAAGTTTCTGAGACTGTCTTTGAGCTCATGATCCTCAGCCTCCTGAGCCACTGGGATTACAGGCATGTGCCACCACATCCAGTGATTTCACAAATTTTACATAATAGAAAATAATTTCCTTCTAATTGGCTTTAGAATGTATGGTTTTCCAAGGACAGATTACAGATATTAAGTGGGAAAAGCTGGTGTTATTAACTCCCTGGTCATACCAGCCACAAAAAACACTGGGGGGAAAGGAACAGGCATATTCAGTCAGTCTGATGAAGCAACTTTTCTCCCAAATTGACTGTACTTCCTAAAATTGATCTGAAAACACAGAGGAGTTTTCACTTAAGTGCAACAAAACAGATAGCACTGAGCCAGACGTTGGGATGCCTGGCATCAACAAATCATGTGACCTGGACGTTCTCACTCATCTCTTCAAATCCAGTGCTTTCCTTCTGTCATATGGGCCCCAAAGATGGGACACAGCTCCTGGGCCACCAGGAAAGGTCATCTGGACAGGTCTCCAGACACCAAATGGGGTGATACACTATGTCTAGAAAGCCCCGATTCTGGATACAGAGGGAGCTGTCCCTCACCCCAGCCACCCCTCCAGACTTCTCCAACAAACAGCACCCCCCAGACTGATGCCTGTCTTCACTGGCCCAACTCTCATCCTCCTGAGCACTGGTCTACACCTTCTGACCTCATGGATTCCGTGCTGGCTCCTGGACGAGATGCTGCCATTCCAATTTCCCTCACTCTGGGCAGTGGCAACACTAGTTGCTTGGGCCTTTCAAGCCCAGGACGTTCGTCTGTCTGTAGCTTTTCTGCTGGTCACTGGTAGATGGTCATCTGTCTATAGCCTTTCTGCTGGTCACTGGCATGTTCTTTTCAGTGCAATTCATTTTCAAGAAGGTTCCTCTTTCATACTCCTAAGGACTACTTTGATCCAAAGAAAACAGGACCCTCATTCTGTCCCTAAGTGTCCCTGGTAGAACTTCTTGTCCCAGGAACAAGGTCTTGTATCAAGTTCTGCAAACTCAAGCCAGGAGTGCTAGGTAGGTAGAACATGCTGGGTGGGAGCAGAAAGGTCACTAGCTCTAGAGATGTCAAGAAGTCACCCTAGTATACCTGCCTTGAAGCCAGGCTCAGTGGGCATGAGCTTCACTCTTAAGTCTCTCCTAATATGAAAGCTCTTCTCCAGCCTGGGAGGGAACATGATTAACAGCTGGGAAAGCCAGTACTGGCTGGGACATGAGGATGCTTCAGTGACATCAGGGACACACACCTCAGTACATATCTCCCAGGACCACACCATTGCATACACCACAGCACACACCTCCCAAACCACATCACAGCACATACTACAACAAACACCTCCCAGGACCACACCACTGCACACACCACAGCACACACCTCCCAAACCACATCACTGCACACACCTCAGCAAACACCTCCCAGGACCATACCACTGCACACACCTCAGCACACACCTCAACACACACCTCCCAAACCACACCACAGCACACACCTCAGCACACACCTCCCAAACCACACCACTGCACACACACCACAGCACACACCTCCCAAACCACACCACAGCACCCAGCACACACCTCCCAGGACCACACCACAGCATACACTACAGCACAAACCTCCCAAAACCACACAGCACACTTGCCAGCCTGTGTCCCCTTGGAGACAAACCAGGGGACCTCAGCTCCTTCCTCTTTTTCTGTTGTCACAAGCTGCCAGCTGGATTGGCCTGGACCCAGACTGGAGGAAACAGGTCTCAGCCTCCCTTCTCACTGGGGACAGGTAGGACGGGGTAGGAAGGGCTGTCGATGGGAGCTTGTCTGGGAGACCAGACAGATGTACTCCCAGGGCAGGACAGACACAGTTCTAAATGGGAAGTCCCAGCAGCTGGTGCTCAGCTCAGATGTGACTTGCAGAACTTGGAGGCGTGGCCAGTGCTCTGGGGAGATTAGATCAGCCCACCCCAGAGGCCAGGCAATGAGAGTCTCCACCAGAGGTCTAGAGACCCACTCAGCATGGGGTGACCAAACCTGCTGAGGTGTCACACTCCCCTCCCCCAAACATGGCCTCCCTGTTCCTGAGTGCGGTAGCACTTTATAGACCCTCTTAGGCTGGTTGTGTGGGCCACCAGACTATTCAGGTCATTTGCTCATTTTTCCATTGAAAAATTTATGTTGTTAATTTTTGTGAGCTCTTTGAGTATTCTGGATATTAATCCTCTATCATATAAATATATGACATTTTGTCCAATAAGGTTTTAGCTTCATTTTAACGATTGCTTCTTTTTTTGTGGTGCTGGGAATTGAGCCGAGGGCCTTACGCATGCGAGGCAAGCACTCTACCAACTGAGCTATATCCCCAGCCTCCCAGCCCCTGATAACTATTTCTTTTTCTGTGCAGAGCTTTTTAATGTGAACAGAATACCCTATTTAAATTCCTCATTGTTCTTTCCGAGCAGCTGGGGCTGAGGGCAGGCTATCAGTGCCCACACCAATATCTCGAAGTGACCTCTGGGGTTCCATCTGCTTTCCCGCCAATGTCAGGATTTCAGGCTGCTTCATGACTCTTCTGAAAGAGACTCCCTTGATCAGAAACACCACCATAGTTAAGAGTGATGTCTGAATACCAGAATTCAAAGTGGGACAGTCTGTGACATCCACTGGAAGGCACCAAGCACCTGGCAGGTTCTCTGGACTGATGCTCATTCGCTGGCTGTCAATCTTCAGGTGCCCTGTTTTATTATCATACCTGAGCTGAGGGGAGGCAGCAGGTGGATTCCCCTCCTCAGCACAGCAGTGACCACCTCTGGCCTCCGTGTGATCATGCTACCGAGGTCACTGAGGGCACTGCAAACAAGTCTACCTTGATCCACAGGCACAATTCACTGAAAGTTGAAGTGCTTTGTTAAGCACTGTTCTTAGCACACAGTGTCAAAATAATTCTACCTCCCTACAGCAAAGATTATCAAGCTTTCCCTAGAAGCCTGGCAGACAGTAAGTAATGTAGGCTTTGATACATGGCATCTGCTGCATGCACTCAGCTCAGCCCTGGGAGATGAAGACGGCTGGAGAAGGAGGCAGCAGTGTGAGTGAGCTGTCAGCAGGCCCTGAGCTGCCCGCAGTCCTGGGAGGCTGCAGAGGGGGGAGAGTGGGGAGCACAGGCCCCAATGAGCCTCACTAAAGAGCTTTGGCAGGCCAGGCACAGACTTGATGCCCCACAGGAAGCCTGGCACAGCAGCTATGTGGGCCGAGCACATCTGCTCTCTGCCTGACACCCCAGGAGCCCCTCCAGGGCTGCTGCTGTCCTTGCAGGAATGTGGCTTCCCAGGATGGGTTCTGTGGCAGGAGAAACACCTCAGGGGTGGGGAGGCGTGCCAGCAGATCCTTCTGTTCCTTGGATGGACTAGTCTTCAGCAACAGAGGGATGTCCCCCAGCTGAATGTGGGGGCCCTGGATGTGTCACCTAGATCTCATGACCCTCTGCTTGAAGGTCCTGAGGGGGTGAACTTCTCTAAAGGACCCTTATAAATCCCAGGCTGCTGGTCTCAGCACTCCAATTCACCAGCTGCTCCTGGGGGTCCCTATTATGCTATCCTGCCCTCTGGAATTCCTTGGCCAGGTCAGGAACCTTGGGGCCAAGACCCCCTTGGAGTCTCGGTGCTACTTGCTGGAAGGCATGTGCCTCCCCCAACTGTTCCTCTCTCCGGTCCTCTCACCTCAAGCTGTCTGAGCTAAAAGGAGACACCCTTCCTCTCAGGGGCTCAACATTTTTTCCTCTAGGAGGAAAGGGAGGAGGATAGGAGCCTGGGGCAGGCGGAGGCATCTCAGGACTGTCAGCTGGAGGGGCCTAGAGAGGGTCATTGGGAAAGCCCCTGGATACTTGGAAGTGAGGCATGGAACTGAAGTGAGCGGCGGGTTGACCAGTGGGGGTGGAAGCAACAGTGCTTTGTGGACTGGGGATTCCCTGCCACCTCCCTCTCGCTGTCCTGCCATCAGATCTCCAGCGCAGAAAACCTAACAGTTCAACTGCTGAGGCACCAGCACAAACACCGTCTCTCTTCTGCCCATGGCGCTGGCCCCTCAGGCCTGGTAGGTGGCCTTCCTGTGGCTGACTGAGCCATCACCTCCTGGCTGTCACATTAGCCTTTGTCGTCCCTAGAGAGGTATTCAGCTGAGGAAATAGGCTGTGAGGAAGAAGGGAGAAGGCCCAGAGACTGAGAGCACGGAGTGTGTCCTTTCCTTTTCATTTCCTCCCCAGATGAACTTGGTATCCCTGGTCACCAACCACAGAACTTGGCATGCTCAGACTGAGTGCTTTCAAAATAAGTAGGCTGCAGCTGCCACAGCCAGGCCTACAGGGACTCTGAGGACTGGGCTTGGACAGAGCATGGGGTGGGGCTGCCAGCATACCAGCACAGGGGCAAGGGATGTGGTCAGGCCTGGAGCTGCTGGAGGACACCTGCCCCAGGCCCAGGAGCATGCCTCTGGCTCCTGTGCTTTGTTCAGCGGCCCTGAGTTGAGACTGAGGTGGCCTCTACTAGTGCCTCAAGCAAACCTGGGCCAGCAAAGGCATCACCATGCCTGAAGATGGGGGACTTGACACACTTATGGGCATGCTTATCTACAAGGACAACAGTACTGCTACCCAAAGAAGTGGTCTGTGAGTTTCAGTGCCCTCAGAATCAGTGATCTCCCCACCCTCAGTGTCTGATACGCTCAGTATGTGGGGAAATTATTGCGGGAAAATTATTTTTAACAAGAGGGTTAAAATAAAATACTGGGAATAGCAATTTGGAACTACTAATAAACCTATGGACACAACTCTCTTAGTTTGAAAAAATGTACTGAGTCTAGAAACAAAGATCTACAGTAAAATAGAAATGCAAATCCAGTTCACCCAGATCCTTTCCCTGGGACATGGTAACTAAAAGCCTTACAGTTCGACAGCATAGAAATGGAGCCAGGTTTTGGTGTCCTTGTGTTGGCAGTTCAAGAGATGGTAAGTGGTGGGGAAGCATCTTTTTAAGAGACAACCTCTTCAGTGCTGAGACCTCCCCTGCCTTATCTTACTCTCAGAAGTATCTCTGAAATTGATACTGAACAAATTCTATCTACTCTCCATGTGAGAAATAAAAACCCAGATTCTCCAAGCTCTCACAGCAAGGTTGGGCAAGGGTCTGAGACAGGAACTAGAAACAATCTCCCCAGTTGCTAGTAAGCCAGGGCTGGAGGTGGCATCTTGAGAGAGGTCCTGCAGCTCCATGGTGGCATCTCCCCTGGACCATGGGGCTTACGAAAGGCACAAGTACCCCTGGCTTATCTTCCAAGATTTGGAGAAAGACATGCTGTTTTTTACATTTAAATGCACATTGATGGACTTTCAAGTTAATATGGCAATCATTTCAAAGACAATGTAGGACTCTGAAGGCAATTTCAGGGGGTAGTGGTCCTCTTGCTGAGATCTTCAGCAGGAATACATCAAAACCCAGAACATGACTATCATTTATTTTGTCTAATATGGCTTTAAAATTCTTGAGACAAGTGCAGAAACATGAGGATATGATGGACACAGGCTGTGGCTTGAGTCTGTTTCCCCTCTAAAGTTTTTTAGAGACATAAAACCCAATGCTACAGTGTGAAGAAGTGTGGCATTCAGGTGACCAGATTATGAGGACTCTGGGTGGGATGAGTAACTTGTTGTCATCTAGGACATTTTTGCCCTCTGTCCCCTGTTAAAGGAAGACACACCCAGCAGGCCCTTAGAGCAGAGAAGTACCCTTCACCATACACTCAATCTACTGGCTTCTTGACCATTGACTTCCTGGCATCATCTATGAGAGATCAGTTCTTGTTGTTTGTGAATTTCTCAGTCTTGGAAAGCTTTTATACTACCACAAGAGGGATAAGACAACACTGAAGGCAAAAATCAGAAAATAGAAGCTATCTTGAAGGTTTCCACTATGCTTTAATTATCAGGCAAGGATATGAAAGGAGCTATTGTATACACATTCATGGGTGCAAAGAAAAATAGTCTCACAATAAATTTTATATGTGGACTATCTTCAGAGAAGTGAGAATTATAAAATAAATGAAAGAGATAATAAAATGATAAAGTTCGATTTTGAGCTTATCAGAAAGTTAAAAATAGAAGAAAAATCTCTAAGAGAGTAAAAGAAATTTTCCAGAAGGAAGAAAATTGGTGAACAGCTTGAAGAATGCACTTCAGATGCCTGTGGACTACTTGATTCCCAGAAACAGAAGGGAGAGAAAAAATAATGTGGAGAAAAGAAAAGAAAAGCAAATAAATGAGAACATGCAAAAATGGTAGAAAGCTTACATTTCTGCTCCCAGTGGTGCCAACATTCCCAAAGAAAACAATCAGAAACAGACAGGTACATCATAGTCAGACTAGAAAATCGAGTGACAGATGTCATGTAAGTTGTGTAAAGAAAAAAATAACATGAATGGTGGGGCGTCTTCAAAACGAGGCACACAGTTAAAAATGTGGTTACACTTTCAAGAGGCAGAGAGAAAGCTAATGTCAATACAGGAATCTCTCTTCCAGTGTGATCATTCAAACATGAAGCAAAATTCATGATGAGATAGCAATTAGCAATGGAAAAGGTATAAATGAAAAATAAAATTTCAAGTACTAAATGATAGTATTGATTTGGAACAAATAGAACTGAGAATGCAAAATAGAATAGTAATAACTTTGCAAAACAGTTTACTAGTATTTTATGGAATTCAACACACTGAGGAATCACATGCCTAGGTATTCACCACAGCAAAATAAGACCCACGCACAAAGACTAGTACTACATATCATACGTGGAAACTATGGAAGTTCAGCTGGAATGTGGAAGTTGATAAATAGAGGCTGGGGAGCTTATGGGAGGAGGACAGGTAGAGCACAGCATGTTCAGTGAGTGCAAGCTGAGTGCACATGTGGAGACAGCACCCAGAACCACACGAATGTGAGCAATCGACACATTACCAAAATACAATAAGATTATTACAAGTAAATACATGATAAAAATATACTGAAATCTATATATGTACACATATAAAATATGGAACTTTATTTGTTTACCTGTATTTATATCTTTCAGCCTGAGGTGTTTCCTCATGTTAAGTAAAAGAGAAAACCTTAATTGGTAGCAGGTGGTGAGGGGCACCTGAGGGCCAGGCCCAGGTCCTGGAAGACCTGGCTGTCTCCAAAGAACCAACCCAAGTGCTAGGCCCCACTGAGGTACCACCATGGTGCTCACAGCTGAAGAGCACTCCAAAGCAAACAGCTGAAAGAGCAAACCCTCTGTGGATGTGCAGAAGAGTCCTTAGGACCCCTAAAGAAAAACCAGTTGAAGACAGAGTGGGCAAAAGACACCCAGCAGCATCGCAGAGCAGAAGCAACATTTCCCTGCAGAAGGGTAACTGGAACAGAGGGACTCCTCTCAGGAGTTGGAGCACGGTGCTCAGAGGCTGTGCCACAAGACACTATGGAGGCCAAGGTTTCATGGGAAAAAGAGTACTGCTCCCAGGGAGAGAGCAGGTCTCCTGAGCCCTTGATAATGAATAAGAGTCTAAACATTTTAATAAACAGAATTGACCTGTGGAAGATAAAGGAACATAAAGTAGATGACTCCTTACCTGCAGATAAGGGAATGTTGCTGCGAACCAGATACCAAATAAAGCTGGAGGAGAAGAGCCAGGACCAGACGTTACTATATCAGCAGAAAAGACAAAAATAAAGAAACAGGAAAAGAAGCCCAAGAAAAGCTCCGAGGAGGTTGGAGCTGCAGAACCAGGTGATGGAGACGAGAAACCTGAGTCCAGGGCAAAGTCAGGAACAGAGAACATGCTTGAGATCTGGAAGACAGAATCCCAGCCTCCCACAGCAGAGGAGGAAGTGAGGGAGAGAAGTGTAGCAGTCCCCACAAGGAACCAGGAAGAGAAAGGAGCAACTGCAAATTCAGACTTCAGGTGTCTGAGATCCAGGAAGTCGGGCCTGCAGCCTAGAATGGAGAGTGAATCTAAGGGTCACTTGAGGTGTCAAGAGATGTGCGGGAAACCTAAAGAAGGATAAGGACACAGTGGGCACCAAGAGAATAAGAAGCAGAAGTCACCGGGAAAGGGAAGACATTTAGCAAAGAAATTTAAGAGGGAATAAAATATAATAAAGTTAGTTTAGTGATAAATTTTTAGTCTGATTTTTGATACCTGTATAAAAGTGAATTCTATAAATAATGTTATGGGTATGTTTAAGGGAAGAAAGACTTTTCAGGCTCTGGTTTATCTTTAGAACAAGGGGCATTGCTGGCCAGTTCCTGAGTGGTAACAATTTATGTCTGGGGTAGGTGGGCAAAGCATGTTTCCTCCATATTGCAGAATAAAGCCCTGCTTCCTAGAAAAATAAATAAATAAATCTGTGAATATGCTGAAAATCAAATGGAATGCAAACAATAGAAAATTAAGACAATTGTATTACAAACATGATATTACCCCAAGGATAATGTTGGGAATGAAAAGTCCTTAGGTAAGTAATATTGGACCAGCATCTTGAGTACGCTCAGACTCAAGAACAGCGTGCAAACACTGTACCTAGTTGCTAAAGAAATTCTCCTATATGTTGGCAAACAGATTATAGATAATTATGTCTATTTTTTCACAATAGTAGAAAAAAGTTACAGGAAAACAGAGAACACGGGAATAAGCCACATTGTCTGGATTTTATTGTGAACATCTGTGTGTTTTCATGTATCGTCCAGAATTAAAGACAAACAGAAAAAGAAAGAAAGGGAAGAGTTATGCCCGGGTTTGCATTCACACATGCACTTCCTGCATACCCATCCGCAACAACAGACAAATTAGCTATGCCATGAAATCAGTGTGTGTGCCATGAATGAACAAAGGAGAAATGGTGTGAATGCACAGTAGAGTGTTATTCAACCAAAAAATTATGTATTCCTGTCCTTTGTAAAAAAAAAAAAAATAGTAGAACTTGAGGATACTATGGTAAGTGAAATAAGCCAGTCACAGAAAAACAAATAGTGCATATTTGTCTCAAATCTGGAAGTTAAGGAAAGTCAACCTGGATGTAGACTTGGGGTGACAAAAGGTTGGTAAGGGCTCGGGAGGGAGAGTGGATAAATGGATAAAGTTTGCCAAATGTGGTTTCTAACAGTGAGAAGTCAGTGTCCATAAATTCTCCAGCTCTCAGACTATGGTTTCTAAATATAGTTTGTGTCATCCTCAAAAAGAGTAAACCATCCTGTCTCTGAAATGCCCCTTCAGTTGCCTAGAACTTAGCCGAGTCGAGGGGACAATGAAGACTGATGTGGGCTGGAATGCCTAGACACGCACTGTCTTGCAGGACACGGGCTTTCCCTCATATGTGTGGGGAATTCAGGCTGCTTTCCGGCACACACTGCAGGACAGATGCTCCGTGGGATGCTGGTCATACAAGGAACAAAGGAGACTAAGCAGACTAATGATGTCACTGCTTCTGCAGCCTCGCTTACGGAACTCCTCTCTGCAGAGACCACTGAAGAAGTGCACACTGTGGAGGCTAAGGGCTCATCCAGTCTGCTGCCAGGGACAGAATGCCATGAGGGGAGGCGGTGCTGTTTTCTGGTGAACCGCCACAGGCAGTGTGAGAAAGGAAGGTGCCACCTGTCATCTGTCACCACTGCACCTTCTGCAATATGGCCTCCCATCCCTGCCATAGCACAAGGGAACTGCAGATGCCACATGTCCACACCCAGGATGGCCTTCTGCCTCCATGTGGGGGTACAGCAGTGATTATGGAAGTTAGGGACAACTACGGGTACAGTGACACCATAACCCCCATATTGGGGAGGGTTACTATCGCTCATTAGTTAGCAATGAGCTTTACAGGAAGGGAGCGAGCTAAGATCACTGCAGCCACAGGCGGCCCCTTCCTGCAGCAGCACAGTGGGCTGGAGGAGGCTGAGCTGTGGGGAGCTGCACGCAGCACTCTGCCTCCCTCCCTCCCGCCACCGTGGCTGACTCCTGGCGCAGGACTGGGTCAGGCCGGGCAGATTCCTGCACGTGCTGACTGGGTGGGGTAAAGACTCAAGGCTCCCCCCCTGCTGTTTCCTCACCCTGTTTGGAATCCACAGCTGTGGCTGAGAGAACAGCTGGACTCGGCCCTGCCCAACTGTCCATCCCCATGGAGGCAAATAGGCTGTGGTGATGGTAGCAGTGGCAGAGAAATTAATGGGCCAGTGACAGGTTTGCAGGGGCAGAGAAGAGGAGACCAATGGCCCATGCTGCCCCAAGCCCGGGCAGCAATCTCCATAAAGGCAGAGCTGTCTGAAGGGTGCTTACCATTGGGCCTACCGTCCACCTCCATTCTGGGTGGCCTTAAGAAAGACATCACTAACTACCACACCCCCCAGGGGACATGGCAAGGAATCCATCTGGATCTTACAAGCCTGGCTGTGTTGCTCTCTTAGTCTTCTCACCTAGAGAAAGCAGTTTAAATGCTGGAGACACATCCCCAAGAGAGAGGGCAGCTCACCAACACCTCCAATTGCAAGGACCTGGGCTTTCTGCCAACTACATTGATTGGTTAAAGATAAGGCAGTGCCAGTTTCTGCTGTAGGTGAAATCCAAGCTTTCCCTCCCCTCCAGCACTACTCCCACACGGGTACAGACCTCCCTATGCCAAGGTCCTGGCATCTCCCATTTCCACACTCTGAAAGCAGAGGCTGGTGGGCCTGGGAGCCTGGGCATCTTGAGGCTTATTCCCAAATGCACACACCTAGAAAGCAATTGTGAGCCATGGACACATTCATCAGCCCAAGGAGGATCTTGTGAATTGTGTGATTCTAGCCACCCAGTGGGTTTGGGTGGAGACCATGGCAGTGATATGGTAATAAATGAGCTATTCCCTTAGGATCAGGGTCACAGCTATGGAAGAGGCAGAGACATGATTCAGGGTCTTAGAAAAGCTGAGTGCTATATAGCTGGTGGTACAAGTTGAGACCACCAGTAAGATTATTGCCATCAATGTGAGCACACATCTGCTATCTTTAGACGGTTGCCGGATTCTTTCAAAAAGCCTAATTCTGGATCACCACCAACAGGCACAGCTGCCCAACGGTGAGTGTATTTTACAGCAGGGATACCACACCAATATTCAGCCCTGTAAGTGCAAAGGTACATAGTATACTACACAGGTATACCAGTGCAAAAAAGGAGATGTTAGATGACATGCTGGAATCCACCCCTCTACCCAAGGTAAGAGGAAAGAGAAACCAGAACTTACCTGGTCTGTGGATGGGTCAGCCAGAGGAATGGCTCTGAATTGGATGGTGCTGGCGGTCTTCTACTGCCACCATGTGGTTGGTTCGAGAACTGCATGGAGTAGCCCCGCTGTGTTTACACAAGCCAGACTGGAAAGTTAGCCTGGGCAGCTTGGCCAGGCCCTTGGCAACTTGGGATGATGATGATGATGATGATATTATATCATATAGCAGTTGGGTTCTTTTTAACAAAATCACACATACAAGAAATTTGGTTTCAATCCCCATTCCCTCCCCACCCTCCTCTCCTCCCTCCTCTGCTCTACTGATTTCCTTTGGCTCTTTTACTTTCTTGTTTTTTACTGGTACTTTCTGCATATGCATAAAGATGAAATTCCACATGGTGCGTTTACATATGCATGTAACATGGTTTTGTGAAATGCATTCTGTATCCTTCCCTTTCCAATCTCCCTAAAATTAAAAAAAATAGAAGCTATTCCAATACCTGGAGACTAAATAATATGTTACTGAATGACACATGGATAACAGAAGACATCAGAGAGAAGTTAAAAAAATTCTTAGAGGTAAATGAGGATTCCAATACAACATATCTGGGACACTAGGAAGAGAGTACTAAGAGGAAATTTCATAGCATTAAGCTCATTCAGAAAAGGAATAAAAAGTCAACAAATAAATAACCTGACTTACATCTCAAAGCCCTAGTAAAAGAAGAACAAACAAATAACAAAAGTAGTAGAAGACAGGAAATAATTAAAATCAGGGTGGAAATCAATAAAATTGAAACAAAAGTAACAATTCAAAAAATAGACAAAACTTGTTTTATGAAAATATAAATAAAATTTCCAAACCATTAGCCACCCAGTTGAAGAGGAGAAAGAAAACTCATATTACTAAAATTTGTGATGAAAAAGGAAATATCATGACAGAGACTACTGAAATAAGAAGACAATTAGAAACTATTTTGATGGATGCCTTGCTAAGTGAAATAAGGCAGGCACAGAAAATCATACTGTGTGTTGTCACTCATATGGGAGAGCTACAAGTAGATTTCACAGAAAGAACAAGAGTAGTCACCACAGGCAAGAAGAGAGAGGAGGGAGAACAGGGTGGTGGTATTAGGTACTAGTACACACTCAGGAATGGCCAGCAGTGCTGCCCTCCAGCACAATAGGTGACAGGGGTGCCCAGCATATCCCTGTGTATTTCATAATAAAGCTGGAGGAGCAGTCCACAAACAACAAGAAATGATAAATGTTAACAGATGGAAGAGCTAAAGCCCTGATCTGATCATGACACACTGGAACAGGTGTGCAACTAGCTCACTGCTCCTCATCTACACGTGCAACTTAAATATGAATCAACACAGAAACAAAAAATGTTGTCCTTTTTAGGACACCCCAAGGAACTGTAGAAAACACCTGCACATCAAGCATCTGGAGAAGTATAAATACATGGAAAGAATAATAAAAAAAAAAAGCAGCCGACAAAGCTCAAGCCATCAGCATGACACAAACACACAAATACCTGGAAATAATGAAAGTCCCTAATGGGCCACAGGTCTACAATATATGAGGTTAACCTTAGATTTGAGGCTGAAGGACAAAAGGCTCTCTCCATGACATCAGAAATAAATCAAGGATGCCTGCTCTCACCACTTCCAGACAAGACAGCAAAATGAGAGCTAGGGATGTGGTTAAGTGGCTGAAGGATCAATTCCTGCTATCAAAAAGAAAATAAATAAATAAATAAATAAGAGTAATCAGGTGAGCACACTGGTGCATGGCTCATATTCCAGAATTTAGGAGACAGAGGTGGGAGGATCACATGTTGCATCCTACCCTGGGCAACATAGTGAGAACCTGCCTCAAAATGAAAAATAAAAAGACCTGGGGATGTAGCTCAGTGGGGGAGTGCCCCTGGTTCAATCTGTACTACAGGAAAAAAGAAGAAAGGAATGTTCACCAGCACCCTGGTGTCCCAGGGAACTGAGGAAGCCCACGCAGGCCAGGAGAAATCCTTTCAGAGAGGACCAAGACCCACATGCCCAGCACTTGAGGCTCAGGTCTGCAGAGAACTGAGGCTGAAGGGGTATAAACAGCACGACCATGTGTTAAAGCAGCAGCCCCAGTTCCACTATCCACAGGCCCTGGAGGAGCTGAGCTCTTGCTGTTTCTTCTGTTTTCTTTCCAGCTATTTCCTCACAGAACTCCATCAAAATTCAGGCTCAACACAAGCTAAGAAAGACCCTCTGACATTAGTACCCTCAACTACTGTCTCCAAAATTACTTTGGAAAGTCACTCACACAAACATGGTGAAATCTGGTGACAGGGGGAGACACCAGCAATCATGTAACAGTGAGTGATAGATGGAGCACACGGAAGAGCACTTACGATGACATTCTGGCTCAATAGCACACCCACCACAGGTATGTCATGGATACATCTAGGGCACTTCAACCAAGAGTAGTAGAGCACACAGCCTTTTAAACATCACAGGAAAGTTGTCAAGAGCAGCCACATTCAGCTACAACAGGCATTACTGTGGAAAGCTAGCAAATTCCAACAGGTGCACCAGGAACATTGGAATTACCATGGGTGTCAGTATCAGTAACAGAACTGGGTAACCTCTAGATAACTGCCAATCAAATCCCAAAGTTCTAAACAGCACACAGTTCAAGGGTATCTCAAGATCGGTCTGAATATTTCAAAGGAAAAGAACTGAATCTGCATCATAAGAAACTTTGTGGAACAGAGCACAGGCAGGGCTTAGGGGGCATTAGAGGTGCTGAAGGCTTACATTAGAAAAGAAAGACAAAAATTAACCATTCAAACCATTCAAAATTAACCATCCTCTGGACTGGATCACCTGCTGCTCACAGTTGTGCAAGGTCCCAGCAGCTGCTCCTCCTTGGCCTTCCCATGGACAAGCTCTAGAACTAACCCATCAGCACCCTGTGTGTAGACACTCAGTCTCAGCATGGAGCAGAGATCAGCAAGAGTGGAAATCAGTTGGCATGCACAGCCCCTCTTCTTTCAGGTCACTGGGGAAGATGAGAGAGACTTCAGCCAAGCAGCCCTGCTCTGGTGCTCCAGGGGGCTGATTGGCCTGGACTCCCTCCTCCTGTGCTCCTCTTGCCCTGGCAGGTCGGGACAGGCCTCAGAGACAGGGACAGCCTTAGCCTGTGTCAGCCCCTCTGCCTCAGACCACCAAGCAGTTTACCCCTGGCCTCTGGCCCATCACCCCTGCGTGCCTGTCTGCAGGTCCCTCCCCAGCCTGTGCTGGCTCAGCCCTCCTCCCCCTCTGCATCCCCTGGAGCATGGGCCAGACTCATCTGTACCTGAGCAGTGGCCTCAGTCCTGGTGACTGAAGGACATGCAGGTTCCAACAGAAGCCATGGAGCCCTCCCAGGTACCTCTTCAACTTTACATGCAGACAAGGCACTTCTCTGGATCCAAAGATGTTCAGGTGAGCTCAGGTGTTGTGTCCACCTCTGGGCTCTAGATGGAGGATGAGGCCACTGTTCCTGTAGCCCTCCAAGCTGTGCTCCTAGGATGTCATGGTGCTCCAGAGCCACGGGGGAGTGGGACCAGCCACCTTGCACTCTCCTGGTCTGCTGCAGGCAGCCCTCAGCGGGCTCTAAGGAGGTGATTTCTATGTCACATCTTCATTAGATCCTGGTTTCCTTGGCAGAGTAGATCTGATGATGTCACAGCCCTTTAGCTCAAACCAATGGACACTTTGGAATAAATCAAAAAGAGGTGATTCCACCTCCTCCACAGTTAGCCTCAAGAAATGACCCCAAAAGTTCTCTAAGTGCTTCAACTGGTTTTGGGCAAAAAAAAGGTCAACATGAAGAAAAAAAACTGTTTCCTAGAAATAAGCCACAAGCAATTCAAAAATAAGGCTGTGTTCTCTCCAGTGTCCTTGGCACCTTTGTTAGGAGCCACTTGGATGTCCATGTGGGCTTATTTCTGGAACTCAGTTCTGTTACACTGGTCTGTGTCTGTTTTTATGATGGTACCATGCTGTTCTGGTTACCATGGCTCTGGGACACCTAGAAATCAGATATTGTGATGCCTCCCACTTTCTTATTTTTGTTCAAGATTGCTTTGGCTATTTGGGGTTGTGTGTGTGTCTGTGTGTGTGTGTGTGTGTGTGTGTGTGTGTGTGTGTGTGAGAGAGAGAGAGAGAGAGAGAGAGAGAGAGAGATTGCATTTGAATTTTAGTATTTTTTTTTACTAGCTCTGTGAAGAATATCATTGCAATTGGTAATCACATAAAATATTAAATATTTGAAGAAAAACTGACAAAAGTGGAAAGTTGCATCCTGTGGAAACTAATGAAACCTTACTGAAGACAATGCAAAAAAAAGTGCTGCGCGAATGAGGAGGGACACTGAGTGTGGTCATGCTGGGAATCTACAAAGTCAAAAGCTCCACATTTCCAGCAGAGACCCCTCCCCAGCTCTGCCAGCTCTTCTAATGCAGCCCCAGAGCTGTGTTGCTCCCTGTGGTCCCAGAACCTTTCTGCTCCTGGTCTCTCTGCACAGGTAGCATCAGTGGTGGCTGGGCTGAAGGGTGCACTGACCCTGACCAACTGCATGGTGGAGAGAGAGGTGGGCTCCTCTTTAAGGCCAGTGGGGTGGCAATAAGACAGTCCCAGGGAAGCCCAGGCACACTGTGGACCCTGGAAGACGGTGTCCAGGGGGCCTGGACTGCCCCGTCCTGCTGCTCTCTCACTGCATGGGTGGGACTGGTCTCTTCCACCATAGCTAACTCCCCAACATGCTCCAGAAATTGTTTCAGATCTCATCAGCAGCTCTCCGCTGGTCAGTGCCTGGAAGCCATGTCTCCTGTGTCTGTAGGTGTGGAGAGTGGTGACAGTGACTGAGAGACCAGTGTCTGAGATTGGGGTCTCTGATGATTTCATGGCTGTGGCATGCTTGGTGACTTGAAAGTTTCTAACCAAAGATGTAGGATGCCTGGTTGCTATGACAATGCTTTCCATGGGGAGACTCTGTTTTGAGAGTCTTATTAGCTTTGACCTTATTCTCAGGCACACAGCTCTTGGGAATGAAGGAAATTCCTTGCTAAAATAACCACAATGTTTCTCCAGTTCCGCTGCTTCTGAATCTGCCATGAATTAGTAACTTTAAACAATGGACTTTCTTGAGAGCTGCACAATGCTCCTAACATTGTACATTGAAACTGTAGAATTTAACTGAGGAAACAGCTACATACTGTTGCTAACTCTGTAAGTTTTATGGATATTAAGAATAATGCTTCCCTGGCCATTCTAATGATGAGAAAAAGAGAGAAAACTCAAATTACTAAAATACAAGATGAAGAAGGAATATCACAACGAACACTTCTGAAATATAGAAGATAATTAGAAACTATTTTGAAAATTTATACTCTAATAAGACAAAAAATATCGAAGACATCAGATATTTCCAGAGACATATGACCTACCAAACTGAATGAGGATGTCATACATAATTTAAATAGGTCAATTTCAAGCAATGAAATAAAAAATGCCATCAAAAGCCTACCAACCAAGAAAAGCCCAGAACCAGATGGATCCTCAGCCTAATTCTGTAAGAACTTTAAAAAAAGAATTAACACCAATACTCCTCAAAGTATTCCATGAAATAGAAAAGGAGGGAACCCTTCCAAATTCATTTTATGGGGCTAATATCACTCTGATACCAAAACCAGACAAAGACACATCAAGGAAAGAAAACTTCAGACCAATATCCCTGATGAACATGGATGCAAAAATTCCCAATAAAATTCTGGAAAATTGTATACAAAAACATATTTAAAAGATAGTGCACCAAGATCGAGTGGGATTCATCCTAGGGATGCAGGGTTGGTTCAACATATGAAAATCAATAAACATAACATATCATGTTAATAGACTTAAAAACAAGAATCATAATCATCTCAATAGATGCAGAAAAAGCATTTGATGAAATATAGCACACCTTCATGTTCAAAACACTAGAAAAACTAGGGATAGTAGGAACATATGTCAACATTGTAAAGGCTATATATGCTAAGCCCAAGGATATAATAAACCCAGCATCATTCTAAATGAAGAAAATTTGAAAGCATTCCTGCTAAAAACTGGGACAAGACAAGGATGTCCTCTTTTACCACTTCTATTCAATATCATCCTTCAAACTCTAGCCAGAGCAATTAGACAAAAGAAAGAAATTAAAGGGATACAAGTATGTAAAGAAGAACTCAAACTATCACTATTTGCTGATGACATGATTCTATATCTAGAATATCAAAAGAATTCTACCAGAAAACTTCTAGAACTAATAAACAAATCCAGCAAAGTAGCAGGATATAAAATCAACACCGATAAATCAAATGCATTTCTATACATCAGCAATGAATCCACCGAAAGAGAAATTAAGAACACTACTCCATTTACAATAGCCTCAAGAAATATAAAAATCCTGGGAATCATTCTAATGAAAGAGGTGAAAGACCTCTACAGTGAAAACTACAGAACACTAATGAAAGAAATTGAAGAACACCTTAAAAGATGAAAAGATCTCTCATGCTCCTGGATAGGCAGAATTAATATTATCAAAAATATAAAAAATGTTATACAGGTTTAATGCAATTCCTATTAAAATCCCAATGACATTCATCATAGAAATAGAAAAAGCAATCATGAAATTTATTTGGAAAAATAAGAGACCCAGAATAGCTGAAGCAATCCTTAGCAAGAAAAGTGAAGAAGAAGGCATCACAACACCAAACCTTAAACTATACTACAGAGCTATAGTAATAAAAATGGCATTGTTTTGGCACCAAAATAGATTTGTAGACTAATGGTAGAATAGAAGACTCAGAGACAAACTCACATAAAATATGTCATACTTGACAAAGGTGCCAAAAGCATTCACTAGATAAAAGACAGTCTATTCAATAAACGGTTCTGGCAAAATTGGAAATCCATATGTAGCAAAATGAAATTAAACCTCTATCTCTCACCTTGCACAAAAATCAACTCAAAGTGGATTAAAGACTTAGGCACTAGAACAGAGACCCTGTGACTAATAGAAGAAAAATAGGCCCAAATCTTCACTATATCAGCCTACGATCTGACTTCCTTAACAAGACTCCCAAAGAGGAAAAAGTAAAATCAAAAATTAATAAATGGAATGGATTCAAATTAAAAAGCTTCTTCTCAGCAAAGAAAATAACTAATAAAGTGAGGAGAGAGCCTACTGATTGGGAGAAAATCTTTACCACATGCACCTCCGATAAAGCATTAATCTCTAGGATATTTAAAGAACTCAAAAAACTTAACGCCAAAATAAACAAATAACCCAATTAATTAATGAGTTAACGAAATGAACAGAAATTTCACAGAAGAAATACAATTGATCAACAAATATATGAAAATGTGTTCAACATCTCTAGCAATTAGAGAAATGCAAATCAAAACTACTCTAAGATTTCATCTCATTCCAGTCAGAATAGTATTTATCAAGAATATAGGCAACAATAAATGATGGTGAGGATGTGGTGAAAAAGTTACACTCATACATTGCTGGTGGGACTGCAAATTGGTGCAACCACTATGGAAAGCAGTATGGAGATTCCTCAAAAAACTGGGAATGGAACCACCATTTGACCCAGCTATCCCACTTCTTGGTTTATACCTAAAGGACTTAAAATTAGCATACTATAGTGATGCAGCCACATCAATGTTATAGCAGCTCAATTCACAATTGCTAGACTATGGAACCAACTTCAGTGTTCCTCAGTAGATGAATGGATAAAGAAAATGTGGTATATATACTCAATGGAATATTACCCATTGTCCTGGTCCTTAAATTAAAGAAGAGTAAAATTATGGAATTTACTGGCAAATTGTTGGAGTTGGAGAATATCATGCTAAGCGAAATAAGCCAATCTCACAAAACTGAAGGCCAAATTTTTTCTCTAATATGCGGATGCTAATTCACAATAAGGCGGGAGGGGGCACTAAGAGAGGAATAGCGTTACCTTAGATTAGGTAGAGGGAAGTGATAGGAGGGAAGGAGGGGATGTGGGGATAGGAAAGATAGTAGAATGAAACAGACATTATTACTTATGTATATATTTGACACATACGATTATGCAACTATGAGACATACGATTATGCAACATGTACTCGGAAAAATGAGAAATTATATCCCATCTATGTATGACATATCAAAGTGAATAAATGCATTCTACTGTCATGTATAACTAATTCAAAAAATATAAAAAAGAATTAATAAAATAATGTTGGCATAGTCTTTAATCTTATTAATGAGACATATATAATAAAGATTGTTGGTGTAATTCTGCAGACCTGCTTCTTCATCAGAGAGCAGGGCTCCACCCAACTCCAGGTTAATCCTCAAGATTTGCGTCTTTGAATCTTTTTTCTTCCAATCTCCCCTGACCCCTTGCCGGAACCAGCTAGTTTTGCCGCGCTGGTCAAGGCCTGAAGGTTCCCTCTCTGCACCCATGAGGTTCAGCAGCCGCCCTCTCTGCATCCCCTGGGGCATCTCCAGACTCCCCTGCACCCTGAGCAGTGGCCTCAGTGTTGGTGACTGGCATATCCCCGTTCCAGCAGCAGCTGGGCGCCCTCCCAGGTAGCCCTGGTACCACCCTCAGCCTCAAGCACCGGGTCTCCAGCGCTCCCTGCTGCTTCTCTGGATCCCAGGAGGCCCCGCTGATGCACAGCTCTTGCTCTTGGCTGGGCTGCCGCCAGAGGTGAGGCCAATGACTACTGTGCTGTCCCTCCCCGCGGTGGCAGCAGCCACCTTCCTCACAGGCAGCTGTGACCGGTAGGGAGACAAGGAAACCCTGGCCCTCAGACCTTGCTCTGAGCTCCTTTCCACTGATACATTTCTGGGAGGCACCAGTAGGCGAATTGCCCTGCAGCAGGGCAAATCCATGCTTGAGGGGAAGGAAACACACGGCGGCCCCAAAGCTGAGCCACCGCGGGCAGAAGCCAGCCGGGCGCATCCCACAGCGCCTGGGGCGAATCAGCCAGAGTGGCGCGGCTGCCAGCAAGAGGTACCAGAATGTCACCGCCACTCGCGAAGAGATTTTATCCTTCTGGTCCGTAAACTGGGAACCCTGTATTCCTAGTGACCCGACTGGGGGCTCACTGCCTCCCCTGAGCTAGCCCACGTGTCCAGTGGACACAGCCTGCAGACTCACTGATGACATCCTGAGGCGTCCCCTGACGTCTGCCTCCCTCTGGAGGGTTCCGTCTCCACCCACCTCCTCTCTGCGCTGCACAGCGACACCAGCACGCGCCCTGGCTGCCCCTTCCCTTCTCCAGGTAGCACATAGGGGAGGGCGCCCACCAGGACTCCGCCCAGGGGAGGACCCCCACGAGGACTCCGCCCAAGGGAAGGCGCTCACCAAGGCTCAGATCAGCTTGGCACACCGCTCCTACGGTTGTTCCCATTCCTAGATTTCTGGACACCTCACCCTCATTCAGTCTTTTAATGTGACAACACTACTAATCATATTTTGTGAAGTTGACACATTTGTACTGCTGGTGTTTGCACACGGAGGCCACCGATTTCTTTCTTCTTTCTTCCTTCCTCCCTGGAAGGGGACTGAGACCCTCCCTGCACCAGGTGAGTCTTGCGTGGCCTCTGCCACCTCAGTTACCTAGGGCTTTCCTACGGGAGGACCAGATCCACGATGTGAAACCCATCGCTCCAAAAGCGGCGGTGTCTTAGGGAAATATCACTTCATCTGTAACTAAGGACAGAAGGCAAGAGTATTCAACTTTTTTTTTTTTTTACATATTTTAACTCTTTTTTCGACCAATAATATTCTCTTTAAAGGGGCAGAATTTTATGAAAAGTAGTTCGTAAAAGTTTTTGTAATTTCATCTTAGAATACTGTGATCGTTGTTTTAAAATAAAGGTGGAAATTACACAAAATAATATGTATCCAATTAAGCAGTTTGGTGAGTAGTGAAATAAATTAATAAATAAATATTTCATATGTATTGTATTTATAATTATCTAATATACATATTCATATTGATATATTCATATCTTTCATGAATTCAAAATGAAGATTAAAATTTTTTTATCAACTATAATTTATGACAGTTTTCAGTCAATATTCCATCAACCTTGGCCGCCAGGACCCCTTGTCTTATTTGTGTCACTAGATTTCTCTTTTACAAAATTTCATCTCCAGGAGACATGTCACCTGCACTCTGTCCTATGGGTCCTCTGACATAAGCAGAATGATTTTGAAATTCTATCTGTTGTCTTACTATTAGATGTTTAGGCTGTTTGATGAACAATCCTGTTATGTATTTTCATTTATGAATTTCTGTGTAATTCTTTTGGGCAATTCACTAACAATACAACACTCAGAAATTTTATGTTAACTTTGTATGCTAACAGGATGGCAAATCTGCTTACAAAGTGGATGCCTTCTGCCAGCAGTAAGTCAGAGTCCACCTACTTTATATGCTGCCAGTCACCCCATGCACTCAGTTGTGTTTATTTTTGTGGAATGGGATAATATAATGATTTAATTTTGCATTTTTAGAGCCATGATATTAAATATATCAATGTGTTTAATGGTTATTTACAAATTTTCTTGGGTATGTAATGAATTTTTGACATGATAAAGTATAAAGCATTTTTTCTTCTTTAATTTACTAACTCTGGGCTAATTTAATTGAATTGCTTCTCATTTTTTTTTCTTAAATCCTTTTTATTTTCCTTTGTGACACTGCAGAATGAGGGGGCACACACCACCACTGAGCTACATCCCCAAACTATTTTTACTTTTTATTTGGAGACAGGGTCTAACTTAAGTTGTTGAGTCTTGCCACAACTTGCAATCCTCCTGCCTCAGCTTCCCAGTCGCCGGGATGGCTAGCGAACATAACCTGCCTGGTTTGTTGAGTCTTACACCGGCCTGGTTTTGACCTTGTCTCCCAGGTGCGAATAGAGAAAGTAGCTGGAGTGAAACTTGGAACGACGATATCACTCTAGGACACTAGAAGGCGCCGTGGGTCGGGCTCCGGGAGAGAAGATCTGCCGGGAAGCGCAGCTCGGGCCCTGGGTCCCCTTAACCCGTGGACGCCGCATCAGGTGGCAGCTCACCTGCATGAGAGCCGCGCCCGCGGTGTTGGAGTGACCGGAGAGCCGAGGCTGCCCTGCGCCGTCCTGTAGGAACTTGCATCAAACGGTTCACTGTGTTTTCTCTCATTTCCTGGTACCTGGTCTCATCCCAGCTTCCTTCAGGGAAAATGGAAGCTGAGAAGTGGCCCCACCCCCCCTGGGCCCCAGGAAGCCCGACTGCGGCACATCTGTGGCTGGTGCCCCTGGCTGCATGGACACAGGGAAGGCCGACTCCTGGCTTCCTTCCCGTGAACTGTCCAGTCTCGCAGGACTAACGGAGCAGGGGCAGCTGCTTGTCCCATCGTGGCCCAACTGCGCTGCGGTTCACTTCCCTTTCTACACCGTTTCCTCTTCCTTCTGAGGCAGGCGGGCACCACAGCCAGGCTGCCCAGAGCCAGCGGGCCTCTGTGCTGGGGTGCCAGGGACAGCTGGGGGTGGTGCTGTGCCTGTCCCCGGACAGCATCCGCACACACTAAGTGTTCAGCAGGTGCTTGCATGGAAAGGGAGTGTGGTGGGGGGTCACAGCAAGCCAGGGGGAGGGAAGACCTCAGCATATGCACCTTAGAGAAGCTGCCCTGAGAGTCATTCAGGGACTTGCTCATCCCATCCCAGTCTGCAGGTGTGTGAGTGTGAGAGTGTGTGTGAGTGTGTGTATGTGTGTGTGTGTGTGAGTGTATGTGTGTGAGTGTGTGTGGGGGGAGTGTGTGAATGTGTGAATCTGTGTGTGAATGTGAATTGTATGCGTGAATATGTGTGAGGATGTGTGTGTATGTGAGTGTGAGAGTGCATGTGTGAGTGTATGTGAGTGTGTATGTGTGGGCGTGAGTGTGTGGGTGTGTGAGTATGAATGTGTGTGTATGTGTAAATGAGTGTGTGTGTATGCGAGTGTGTGTGAGAGTGTGTTTATGTGTGTGAGTGTGTGAGGGGAGTGTGTGAGAGTGTTATGTGTGAATGTGTGTGAGTGTGTATGTGTGTGAGCATGTGTGAGAGTGTGACTGTGTGTATGAGTGTTGTAATGTGTATGTGGGAGTGTGAGCATGTGTGAGAGTGTGTATGAGTGAGAGTGTACGTTGTGTGTGGATGTGTGTGTGAGTGTGTGTATGTGTGTGATTGTGTGTGTATGTGTGATTGTGTGTGAGAATGTGTGTGTATGTGTGAATGTGTGTGAGTGTATGAGTGTGTGAGAGTGTGTGTGTTGTGTGTGAGAGTGAGTGTGTATGTGGGAGTGTGTGAGTGTGTGTGTATGTATGAGTGTGTGTGACTGTGTGTGAATGTGTGAGGATGTGTGTGAGTGTGTGTGAAGGTGTGTGTGAGTGTGTATGTGTGTGTAAGTGTGTATGTGTGTGAGTATGTGTGTATGAATGTGTTGTATGTGTGTGTGAGGTGTAAGTGTGTATATGTGTGCATGAGTGTGTATGTGTGTGAGTGTGTGCGTGTGCATGTGTGAGTGTGTGAGTGTGTGTATGTTTGTGTGTATGTTTGTGTGTGTGAGTGTGTATGAGTGTGTGTGAGTGTGTATGAGTGTGTGTTGGTGTGTGTATGAGTGTGTGTTGGTGTGTGTGAGTGTTTGGACACACATCCCACATGAGGATATATTTTCAGCAAGTGTTACCCAGAGACACAAGGCAAAGAGGTGCCCACTGAGCCTTACTTACCAGGGGTCCCTGGGCTGAGGTTGGGGTGCTCTGAACAGGGCCAGGTCCTGCCAGGGACAGGGTCCCCACATTGGGGCCCATGGAACACATCAATCACGTCCTCTGCCCCAAGCACAGTGCTCTGAAAGCCCAGCTTCTTTACCTTTGATGTTCCCACAACACCTGGATCTAATCTGGGGGGCTTACTTCCTTGCTTGCTCCCTGTGCCACCTGAGGGCATTGTCCCCACATGTGTGATGGACAGACTGAGTGCCGGAAGGCCCCTTGGGACTCAGACACAGCATTCTATCCTGGAGGCCTGGAAGGGTCTAAGCAGGGCAGGCCTGGCTGGGCCCCACACTCGTCCTTCCTGTTGTGTGTGCTGATGGCAGGAGACTCCCTGAGGTGCAGGGAGCAACCTTCCCATGGTGCGTGAAGCCCCCAGCTCTCTGGAGCTTTGCTAAGATGCCCACTGTCCCCTGGGCTGACTTGTCTTCACCAGGCTCCCTTTCCTCCCACCTCCTTCTCACTGGACAAGTACTCTCCTGGACCAAACTCCACTCAGGCCATCCTCCTCTTAAACCAGGCCTGACTTAGGGCCTTCTGTGGTCACCTCTGCATAGTCCAGTTTCAGCAAAACTCCAGCTGAGCAGTGTAATGAGAGTCAACACCACCCTGTTGACTGTCCTGGGTGTCTGTGGGCTCCTTGCCGTCTGTCCCCCAGAGCAGGTCTGGTCCCTGCCCTGCCTTCAGCAAGAATCCAGCCAGGTCAGCTTAGCCAGGACCCCTCACCCAGAAGTTCCCCCCAGTGATTTCCCCCCCACACCTCCATCCTTAGCTTGTCCAGCTGCCCAGTCTCTCCCACCCTGCTGGAGCCTCTGCCCTAGCCACAGCCCCCCTTAGATCAAGCCTTCCGTGTGGTCTTTAGAAATCACTGATCCCTGATTCTTTATTCATGTATAATCAAGGTCTTGAGCAGTTTCCTCTGAAGTCCCATCTTTCACTGATAGTTAGATCTCCATGGCTGTCCCTTGCCTCCATGTGGCCTTGCTTCTCCAGCTCTGAGCCACACCTGCTTTTGGGGTGAGCTCTTTTCTGTGAGTGGTGGGCCCCATGGAGACGTCCTCCTGTCTGGAGCAGCACCTGACTGTTCCGGGCAGGGCTCAGGGACTCCTTTCCGCTCTTCTCCATCTGCATCACAGGAGCCTGGCCACGTTTACTGAGCAAGTGCTGTGTGCTGGGCACTGTCCCAGGTACTGCTCCTCTTAGCAACCCTGTGAGGCAGGTTCTGTGGTGTCCCCATTCATGACCAGGATCAGCACCACACAGTGGCTTAGAAACTCACCCCAGGTCTCAGGATACCAAGAAGGACAGAATTCAAGCCCCTGCCAGCTGGCTGTCCACTCTGCTCTCAGCCACTGCCCGCACCACCCTGTGCTGCTGCCCAGAGTGGGGGCCTCGCTTACCAAAGGTTCTGCCTCCCAGCCGATCTGACTTTCTGTCTGTGTCTCTGGGTACTTCTTCCGGGGTCTCTGAGCAGCATGGTGAACGAGATTCAGAAACCTGACTGGGAGAGGAGGCTCAAGTTAGAAGCTGCCCGTGTCCTTTTCCTGGCCACACCACTCCAGGGCCACAGAATTCTGTGTGCAGAGCCAGGGTCTGAGACAGGGGCGTCTGGTTCTCAGCCATGTGTCAACAAATGTGTCAAGTGCAAACTGTGCCAGGCACTGTTCTGGACCCTGGGGCAGGGCTGTGACAGACATGGGTCCCCGGGGAGTCCAGGGCAGGCAGGAATAGAGGTCAACTCCTCTGTTCTCAGAACATGTGGGTGCTGCCCTCTTGTACCTCTCTATCATGCGGGGTCCTTCCACAGCCTCCCGCCTGACACCCTGGACCACCTGTGCCCACCTGCCCCAACAGTCCCACATCCCCTGCCTGATGGAGGCACCTGTTTTCCATGCTGTCGCCCATGATCCCACCCCCCACACTGGTGGAGGCACTTACAGGCTGCCCTCTTGCCTTTGCCTGATTGTGTTGAGACCCCCAGGCCCACCCCACTGCCTGTCACCAGGTAAAGTGGAAACATGAACAGGACTGTGTTTACTGAGCATGGTGAGGCGGGTTCAGCTCTAAGAACCTGTGGTGTTTTGCTTGGTCCTTCCAACAACTCTAAGAAGTGGGCTGAGAGGTCAACAACCTGGCCAAAGCCCACAGTTAAGGAGTGGCAGCACCAGGACATGAATCTAATTCCTAGGCCTTCAGAACCCGTGTGAGTAACGTCTGAACATTTGTGAATGAATGACTCCTCTTTTCAGGCCATCAGGGACTCTTGTGGATGACAGTAATGAGTTGGCATGTGTTTGCTCATCAGTCTCTCTGAGCCTGGTCAGTAGAGTCTAGTCTCGAGACCACAGCAGAGGACCCTAAGGTTCCCTGCAGCGACTCTGCCTGCGAGTTCTCTGAGCCCCCTGCCTCTCTCTGCCCCACCTCACGCAGTCTCCGACCTCAGGACTTACCATCTTCAGGTTCCTCCAAGTTATCATGCCACGACATGGGCTTCTTGGTGATTGTGTGAACTGGAGAAGAGCAGGGACACAGTGCAGGTCAGAGCCCAACCCCTGCCTCCTGCCACTCACCCTAGACTAGGCTCTCATTCTGCACCCACATAGTGCCTGGGCCTGGGGGGTTCTGGCTGGGTGCTGGGAACAAGGTCCCACGCTCTCGAAGACTTAGGGTCTGGCCTGGCACTGTCCAGGGAAGTGGCCACAAGCCATAGGCTACAAGGATTTATGTTTGTTTATTCATTCACTCATTTATTTATTGCAGTGAGCTAACCCTAACCCTAACCCTAATCCAACCCTCTTTTCTTTTATTTTGAGAGCGGTCTCTGTTGAGGTCATCCTTAAACTTGCAATCTCCCTGCCCCAGCCTCCCTGCTGCCAGGATACAGGTGTATGTCACCATGCCCAGGAGTAAAAAGTCTTCTGAGCATGCACCCCTAAGATATGAAATGTGTATGTCATCTGTATGTAATATTATCTGCATATTAGAAAAATATAATATTTTTCTTTACAGTACAAGTAAACAGAAATGCAAGCTACAGTATTTTCTCACTTCACCACAATGGTCACATAAATCCTGTGCCCAAGGGAAAGAACTGGAGGAAATCACTTTTCCCAGAATGAATGTGGCCTGAGGGATTATTTAGCTTGTTGGAATGAACCAACCTAAACAGAAGTGAATTTTTCTGCTGAAATCAGTGGTGGGGACAGAAGACAGCCAGAAGAGTTCTAAGCAAAATCAAGTCACTAAGTCTCCTGCAGATGGCCAGGCTGCAGGGGTGCTGGCTATGGAGGTAGAGAGTTGGGGGTAGCTCAGGGAGGAGGAGCAGGTGGGCAGGTACCATAGGGGGCTGTGGAATGAGCCGTTCAGAGGTAAAGAGGAGTTTGAGAGGGAGCCTAGCAATGGTAAGGAGGGGCAGGCCCTACTGTATTTGTGGAAGGAATTTGGAGGAGGTGAGGCTGGAGAGGGGCAGGTCCAGTAGCTGTCCAGAGGGTGGAATTAAGTGAGATGTGGGTACACCCCCAGTGTATCATGGAGTCTTTCCCTGAGGTAGGAACAGACAAGGGTCAGGGGAAATGTGAAGCAGCAGCCATTCTGCTTCTGTGACTGCCAGGTGTGTGGACTGATGGATGGAGGCCAGGGCTGACTCAGGCTTCTCACCTGGGAAGGAAGGGCCCAGCTGCCTTGTGCTTCCACAGGTTCTTCTGGAGAAGCAGAGGGTGGGCAAGGGATTCAGAGCCCCCAGCTTTCCCGAGGGCCAGTCTGAGGTCCCTAATGGTGAGTCCAAGGAAGGTAGCTGGGAGGTGGTCAGATGGCAGATCTGGAGCTCATCTGAGGCCCAGTGTCCTTTAGGGGCTGCTGATGCTGCAGGATGAGGTGGATCTCACAGGAGTGTGTAGGGTGAGAGGAGTGGAGGGGAGGGTGCTTTTACCTGGATGACAGGGAGCACTGCCCAGAGCCTATTCTCCTGAACTTTCCAGAGAAAGGGCTATAATGATATAAAAGCCTAAAATCACTTTAGTATATGAAAATGAAACCAAAATATAACATAAAATTTTAAAACCCTGAAAACGGAACTTAAAAAAATATTTTATGTGAAAATTAGTTTTTTTATTCAAAGTTATCACGACATGGATGCATTTCAAGGCACCTGATATATCTCAGGAGGCCTGGCAGCCCTGGAATCCACCCTTCCTGGAGAACAGACCAGGGCAGGCCTCTCCCTGCTGCCTGCATGGCCCCTTGCCCCACGTCTGTTACCCCTGGGTCCTCACCCTTGCGCAGGGGATTCACATGGTAGTCTGTGCAGAGCTTCTGCATGCGCAGCTCTCGCAGGTACTGTTCCCGCAGGAACTGATTCTGATGAACCTCATCCTGGATCGCCCTCTTCCTGTGGTATCCAGCCATGGCCTGGTCACACAGGTGCTATGTGCTCTCTAAGTGCCCTCTGGCTGGGGCGGTGCCAGGTCCTCTGCCATCTCCAGGCAACAGCATCCCAGCTGTCTCCTGGCAACAGAGTCCTGGTTGGAATGCTCCAGTCTCCAGCCCTGGACCTCCCCTGGGCGGCCCAGTGCCCCGACTCCACCCATTGCCCTCAAATCCCTCCTCCCAGGGCCCCAGGCAGGCACTGGACTCACCTGTCCCATCTTCTCAGGTCAGAACCTGGGTACTAGAGCTGCCCTTGGACATCATCAGGGAAGGGCTCCAGGTCCAGTCACAGGCCCAGGTAAGGGACTGATGATTGGACCTCACCTTGGCCAGTCATTCCCTAAAAAGATTTGGGGAGGAGTCAGGAAGCTCTCCCACTTTGAAACAGATGCCCAGAATCATGACCTATGGCTAGCTCACACACACACACACACACACACGCTCAGGGCTGGCAGTTTTCCATTTGAGAACATGTTCTGTCCAGTGTGGTTATAGACAGAACCACCTGTTCTCTATGGAAATTCCTGGGACTTTAGTGTTTTTAACTGTGGTAAGATACACATGGCAGGAAATTTCCCACCTTGGACCTTCCTGAGCACACACTTGGGTGGTGCCGAGTGTGTTCACACCCTGTGCAGCCCATCTCCAGAGCTGCTTCACACTCTGAGCTGGGCTTCCTGTCCCCTCCTCCAGCCCTGGCCACCACCTCTCCATTCTGTGTCTGGATTCACCCCACTGGACGCCTTATGCAACAGTTCACTTTAAAAGAACCCAAAGTGCCTCACCCAGAGAGGGAGGCCCCCTGGCCCCGTGAGCACTTCACCCTGACTCTACAGCCTGTGCTCTCTCCACTGGGGACCTTCTCCTTGGTCCATTCACGCATTTGTGAGATGGAGTGTCCAGGATGGCTTAGGGCAGGGACCACAGTTGGACACGCTGGCTGTGTGGAGGCTTCCGCAGGGTCCTGGGTGACTCCTGACCTCATGCCTGCTGCTCCTGCAGGCTCCTGCAGCTGGCTGCTCAGCAGGACAGGGAAGGAAGGACTCTGGAAAAAGAGCCCTGCTGAAGCTCTTTCTGCCATGGTGCTAAGGCAGAGTGAGGGAGAGCCCAGACAGCGGTAGGACAGCCAGGATCTGGTCGGGGAGCCAGGGGTCTGGCAACTGACCTCAGAAATGCTCCAGGCTGAGTGTGGGGCTGTCATCCTTCTGTGTCCCTTGGGTCCACCTGCTCAGGCTGCTGGGAAGACAGCCCCAGGGGCTGTGACCTCCCACAGTAGGGAGACCGTCTCCCCTGGATGAGTGTGTCAACCCTGCTGCCTGGTTGGGGAGGCTGGATTGTGGGTGGGACTGGATTATGGAGACTTAGAAGGGAGATCTGGGAGGAGGAGAGGGGGTAAAGATGGGGAAGTGATGGGAAAGGGAAGCCAGATGAACAGGGGGGAGGCGAGTGGGTGGTCTGGGAGCAAGAGAGGAAGAGCTGGGCACGGGGCCCCTCAAGGCAGGGTGTTGGGAAGGGACCATGTAAGGCAGAGGAGGGAAAGTGGTGGGGCAGAGGCCAGAAGGGGAGGGCTTGAGCCGGAGAGCAGGCTGAGGGCTGGCAGCCTGGCGGGTCAGGGGAGGGAGGCGGTGATGGGGCTGGAGGGTGGGCGCAGGAGGGGGGTGCGGGCGTTGAGCTTTATCCACGGGAGGAAGCTTCTTAGTCATGTCTTTGGACAGTCCTAGCTACTCACTGGCCAACCAGTGACTGACCCTTGCCAGAGGGCCTCCCACAGTTCTCTCCTCAGATTCCATGATGGAAGGCCCTTTGTGACAGGCACAGCCCCACCCTGTAAGGCACTGACAGTCCCCATCATCCAGGGACTGGTCCCATGTCTAGGTTCAAGAGTGGTCACAGGACACAGCAGAGAGAGAGATGCTGCACTAGGAGTCCATGTCCTTAGGGGGACGTGCAGACTGCCCTTCTCAGGCAGTGACTGATCAGAGGGCTAGGGGACACCTCTGTGCCTGGGTCCTAGGTGCCAGTTCAGAAGTGGGATGGGAAAGTGGAATCAGTGTCCCAGTGGATTAACTCACTGCATTTCCCAGAGCCCTTTCTTATCATCTAACTCCCTGCATGAACAGAGGTAGTGAGAGGGGAGAAGAAGTATCTATTATGCAAAGAGGAGGACACTGGAGACTAGGGAGGGGGCTGCCATGGGCAGGCAGTGGAGTTAGAACCGATGGGACCTGGGCCAGGCACAAGGAGGGTATGCAGGAGCAGCACACAAGGGCACCGAGTTCCCAAGGGCAGCCTGATCCTCCCATATTTTTGGTCAAGGTCTGGTAGGACTGCTGGGCTCGGGGCTTTACTTCTGTGGTTTGCTGTGGGTCCCTGTGGTCCCACAGTTTGTTCCCTAACTCACATCACATCTGTGTGACTATTCAATGCCAGGAGCCTGTGTCCTCCTGAATGTGCTGAGCTCCAGCTAGGTGGCCACAGTCTTTTCGATTTCTCACGACCATTTCAGCCTCTGAGGACCCAAACTGCCTGCTGGGCACCTCTCCTCTGCTCTTTGGGGCAGAGTGTGAATGTGCTGAGGCTGCTCCCAGAAAGTGGGGTGACCTTGTCACAGGGACAGGACTTTCCTGAAGCTGGCTACCCTCAGCACCCTCTGGTTCTTTGGTTGGAATGATGTTGAAATGCACCTTCCTTGTTTGAGGTCTGGAGTCTGAACATGGCTTTCATTATCACAGGAACATTTCTAGAAAGTTCTGTGTTGTCTTCAATGCCAAGAACACTGAATCATTGCTCAACATGGGTGGGATAACAAGTCTGGAGGCCCCCTGAGTCTAGGGATAGATGATTTCCAGTAAAGGAGGGTTCCACACAGAGTTATGATTTAATGATACCAGTATTTGTGTGCAGTGGGGGCCAAAGGTCTTTACCTGGAAAACGGCTCCTTAGCCCGCACCCCGTCCTCACTCCAGGCTCGGTCTCTGGGTGGCTCTCTATGCTGATGCCAGCAGGGAAGTCCAACTTTCTCTTCATCTAGATTTTTTTCCTAAGCAAGTGGGTGATCCAAGAATGCAGGCCATTTTCTCTTGTTGGTGTCCATCTGGGACTGCAGTGAACACTGGGAGGGTCAGGTCATGTTTGTGTTGCTCAGCTTTTCATTCCAGTGGCAAAAATCCTCACATGACCAACTTAAAGGGAGGAAAGGTCTATTCTGCTCGTGGTTCCAGAGATTCCAGTCCATGTTGGTTCAAGTCCATTGTTTCTAGACATGGTGGGGAAAGGGGCAGAGTGATGCTGATCTCATCATGGCATCGGGGGCAGGGAGATAAAGAAAGATAGAGAGAGGAAAGGGCCAGGGACAAGACTGAACCTTCTAGCTCATTCCCTGCCTCCCCCCCATGATCTACCTCCTCCAGCAAGCCCCACCCCCTACAGTTTGCACCCCTAACAGTCCTTTCAAATATGGCCCCATCAATGGATCCATCCACTGATGAGCACTCACATGACCCCATCATTCCCCAGCATCCACACCTCTGAACAGTGCTGCAGGTGGACTAGGTCTTCAGCAAAGGGGCCTTCAGGTGGAATTCCAGATCCAAACTGAAACATTGTTGTGCAGCACTTCTGCCCAGCTGCTCCAGCTGCACCAGAGCTGGGCTTCAGGGTGGTCCTGGGGTCAGGGTGGACTTAACACTCTCATAGGGACTGTGTGAGCAGTGCCTTTATGCAGAGGAGACGTGCGACGGTCACCAGGGCTGAGTAATAGGTGACGCCTGGGCTGAGATCCCTGCTAGAGCCATGAGGCCCTGGCAGGTCGTGTGTCCCTTCCCCTCCTCTCCCTACTGCTGTGTTCCATGTTGACTGTCGACTGCTGACACAGAGTAGGTTTGGGTCCAAAAATAAGCATGTGCAGAGATGCCTGGAGAGGAGGGCAGGTCCTTCAGAGGTGCTCTGCCTGTCCACTCAGGGAGAAAGGACTGAGGGAGACCCTTGGGGGTTGGGGACCCAGAACAAGGCGTGGGTGGCTCCAGGGCAGTGGAGAACGGGTTTGCTTTTCCATCCCACCCGAGTCTGGTCCTTCACAGCTGGTGTAGAACATGGGGCCTCATCTCCTGAGTCTGACAGCAGCCCAGTGAGGTGGCCTGGGTGCGGGCTGGGCCACCTGTTCTTCTCCTGGGGGTGTGGACGCCCACATATGACGGCTGACTTGCAGAATCACAGCACTGCTGAGTGAGGGACCGGGGAGGGTGGAAGCCCTTAGATCCTGAGGACAGGGCTCCTGAGTAGCCGAGGCCTCCAGATCATGTCCTGACCCCTGGCGCTAGGACTTCCCTCAGTCCTTTTCTCAAATCCTCCTGCCCAAGCTTCGTGGCAGGATGGAGTTGATGCTGTGCAGGAGTAAGGGCAGGTGGGTTCCGAACCATAAATCCTTCCTTTTCCTCTGACTTCAAGCACCAAACATGACACAGTTTCCTACCAAGTTTGTGCTCAGAGGGTCTTTGGAAGGGGAGCCTGTGGCCTTGCATTCCCACCATCTTCACACTGCCCATCGTCACTCAGTGTGTTTGGGAGCCCAGGTGACCAATCTTACATACGGGGTGCCTTTGTGCCCCAAGTGGCTCAGAGCCCAGGATATTGCAAACCAATTGTCACAGGAGTGTCCTACAGAGAAGGAACTCCCCTTCACTGACGCACCCTGCATGGCATCCTTGGGAGTTGACTGGAGAGGTGGCCATTGGGCTGGCACTTGGTTGTCTAAGGAGCTGAGTCTGTGGCTCTGTGGTCTTGGTGTCTGCTTGGCTCAGCCTCAGGACCAGCCTGGTGAGAAGGGGCGAGGCCCCAGGAGCGCTGGGCGAGCACCTGCTACCTCTTCCTTCCCCACCTCCTCTTGGATAGGCCCCTCCACGCCCATCTTGAATTTGCTGACAATGAGGAATCATGGATTCTGGTTCTGTTTGCAGCGCTGTGTGGAGTTGTCGACTTTAAGTCGGTTCCCTCCCTGTGTCCTGGCCAGCCATCATGGAGGGAGTGAGTTGCGAGGAGAGACGCTCTTTGAACATGGAGGCTCTCTGCATCACCTTTGAGGGTGTGGGCCACCAGGTGCAGACCCCAGCTGACAGCCCAGGGGACACTGCAGTGCTCAGTCGTCTCAGTGGTCACGTCTGTAGTGTGCAGGAACAGGGCTCACACCTAATGTGCAGAATACAGGAAGCATCTCCCCAGTTCCTGCTGGGATTTGGAGATTGGTGGTGTGCTGGAGAGACCTAAGTATGCAGGGCCTCCAGCAGCTGGACGTTCCTCCTAGGTCGTGTCTCCAGCCTCAGAGTTTGTGATCTGGCCAGAAGCACATGGCCCCAAACACCTTTTACACTTGTGCCTTGAAAATGTCTGCAGACCACGTGCACAAGCTGCGTCGGGTGCCGTGACCTCTGACTGTCAGATGGTGGTGTTTGGGTCATCTCTAGGCTGGACAGTCCAGGCAGAGCTGGCAGTGCTGGAGTCCTCTGGCACATAGACTTAGACCTGACTGAGTGGCCTCTCCAGGTTGTGGTTCAGAGCTTCCATTCTGGACCTCGGGCACTGGCACCCATCTGGCTCTTCTACTCTGCCACTTGCCTTCACCACTCATCTCTGCCATGGCCTGTCCATTTGTGGAGTGGCACAGCAGACAAAAATGCCTACTGCATACTGCTGGGAAGGTGCTGGCCCCTGTCAGTGCAGGAAGAGAATGTGTTCTGAATTTTATTGTGGAAGTTGCCCCTGAGGATTATCCAGGGGACCCCCCACACACCCTGAGGCACTCCTCCAGCAGCTGATCTGGGGCAGGGGTGCCTGGTCAGGCTTGTTACTTAGCAGTGTGCTTCTTTAGTAGCCCCAACCCCTGTTCCCACAGCTGGCTGGCCCCATGCTGGTGCTCCAAACAGCAGGCAGCAGCTCCCCAGGTGCTATATGGAGTGAGTCTTCAGAGTCTTTGCTTCCGGATACAATTTCCTGATTGTCCTAAGGGCACTGCAGTCAGGCAGAGGAAAATCACTGAGGTCCAGAGCACCCCGGGAGCTATTTGTGCAGGCCTTTGGTACTCCTAAACTCTTCAGGCAGCCATGATGGGAAAGAGCAGTGGGTTCAAGGAAGAGTGGCTATAATAAAATACCAGAGTCTGGTCGCTTTGTAAAGAAAAATGTTAATTTAGGTCACAGTCTTTTTTTATTTTTTATTTTTTTTTGCTTTTTTTTAACTCTCAAAGCCCAAGATCAGGCGGCCTCTTCTGTTTGCCCTGTAGCATTACCTGACAGCTTCACCACATGGCAGGGAATCAGAAAGGGAGCTGCCATATGCACAGGGGTGCATGCTGTGGGGTGCCTCGCTGTATGCCAAGCCTCTCCTGTGGCAGCCCACTGGCTCTGGAAGCCCATTATCTGTCCACTTGCAGGGTGGTGCTCTGTGCCATGAGGAGCCTGCATTGGACCCCAGTCTCACAAGGCCCTGCACCTCGGCCCTGCCATGCTGGGGACCAAGCCTCCATCCCATGAACCTTTGGGGGACATGCTCAACCTTGGAAATGTGGAGGACATGGACATTCAGAGGAAATGAGTGACATGCCTGAGTTCCTTTCCTGGGATCAGGAATCTAGTTGCTTTCCTGGCGCCAGATATCCCTGAAGACCTGAGCCCTGGTCGTACCTGGGACACTGAAGCAGGAGCCCCTTACCCCCTCAAACATCCTGAGCAAAGCCGCTGCACGGCAGAGCAGCTGCCCAGGGGCCGAGCCAAGAGAGACCTCAGGCCCATGACCAGCTGTCTGCTTCCCTGACCCCAAATGCAAAGCAGTTGGCCTCCAGCCCTTCTGAAGAACGAGAGTAGGTTTGGACTTGTGATCATCCCTCCACAGCAAGTTCACACCGTCAGCTGTGCCCTGACCATCTGAGCACCATGGTGACCACCGTCTGCCTGGCTGTCCACCTATCAGAATGCAGGGCATCCCAAGCCAGCCGCCCCAGGACAGCTCTGCCAAGAACAGCCTCGCTTCTCTGGTCCCAGCCCTCACCAGCTGTTGCTGGAGGGGACCCAGTTGCTGTTTTGGTGGCTGATGAATTCAGTCTGCCAATCCTCTGGCAGTGTCCTTGGAGCACCTGAGCCACCTGCCTGAGCACTGCTGAGATGACTCCGGTACCCAGCACTGACCACCTACCCTGCCCTCTGCTCCCTCATCAGAGGCCCGTCTCCACACTACCCATTTCTTCTGAGACCTGCAGGGGCACTGTTGTAGGGGACAGATGAGGCAAGGCACCACAGATAGCAGGAAACAGTTTTATTTGGCTGTATCCAGGTTCAGAGGGAACTGCTTTTGCTGTAATCAATCAATCCCCAGCCTGTAAGGGGAGGGGCTCAGAAGTTCACAGTCTGCAGAAGTTCACATAAAATCAGCTTTTCTTTCTCTGTTCTGGGCAAGTTAACCCTTCAAGGACAACATCTGAGAAGGAGAGAGTTGTTTCTCCCCCTTCTTTCCTCCCCCTGCCAGCTGTTATCATAGAGCCCAGTTGATAACTTCTCTTATCTTAGAAATGTAGACATCTATTTCTGTGAAGCCCCAGCTCAAGGCCAGAGGCCTTGTTAAAGGACCTATCTTTTATTTATCACATTTTGCATTTAGTAAACATACTTCTACAAACTACTACGCTGGATAAATATGTGTGAAAAACTAGTAAAGGAGCATTCAGTACCTGGAGTGCTGATTTCTTCCAGGCCAATGGCCAATTAAAATAGAGCAATAGGAAAATACAAAGTTTACCTTCATTGAACTCTTTGTACAGACTCTTTTGCTGATGGTCCTAAAATCAATTATGGTGAAGATTTCTAGAGAAACTTAGTTAAGATTTTCTGTGGAGGAGGGGGTGCCACTACTACAGGGGGTAAAGTCCCATGTCCTCTCATGGACCCTCAATAGCTGCCACCTGGGACCCACCTTGGGACCCTCCCAGATGTCACACAGGCCTCCTTCCCTCTGGCACCAAATGTCTACTCCACCTACCCAATGGCACTGCTGTCCCTCCTCACCATCTAGGCAGCACCCATAGGGCAGGCCTGTAGGGGTTCTGTGTTTGGGATTGGGGTTACTGATGACTTGCTTGCTGCCTGGGAAAGTCTTTGTGCAAAGGCATAGGATGCCTGGTTGCTATGGTAATGCCCTCTATGCTAGAGTTTTATCAGCTTCCACCTTAATCTTAGGCACATAACTCCTGGGAATAAAGGAACTTACTTGCTAGAAAACCACAATGTCTCACCAAGTTCTGGTGCTCCTGGATCTGCCCGCCAAACAGTGCCTTCAGACAACGGACTTTCTTGAGAACTGCAAAAAGCTCCTAATGTTGCACATTGTAACTGTGAAGTACAACTGCAGAATAAGCAACCTTACTGATACTCTAAACAGTAATGTGGTTATGGTACTAATGACCTATGTAACCTCTTGATATAAATAAGTGTGGCTGCTTGGACAAAGGCCACTCTGCCATCTTCCCTGCCTCTGCACCCTGTCCTCATCAATCCCATGGATTTTCCACCATGAGGCTCTGTCTTCTTTTTAAAAATCTCTGAGTCAAGGTGAATAATAGGTGCCCTGCATCCGCCAAGAGCTTTCAGAAAAATTTGTCTTTTAAGGCCCGTTTCCTGTAGGGCTTTCTGTGAGAATCGTGATCCTCCTGGTCAAATGAAGCAATGGGAGTCCCTTTGGCTTATTTCTGGGAGTGTCTGCAGACCATCTGGTAGCTTTACCTTTCAAAATAAGTGACAGAACCCACGAGGACCCAGGCGTCCACAGACACTGTGCATTATCACGTTATGGAACATCGTCTGCATTGCTCTTATTTGGTGGTTGCTTTACACACTGCATAGAGGATGTATTCTAAAATACAGTTTGTGGCCTTATAAGTATAAAATATGTGCAGCGGTGTGTGTGTGTGTGTGTGTGTGTGTACTTGGTGGTAGAACAGAGGGCTCTACTTCAGCTGATGGTGCAATAAGAGATACTTGGTTGACGCGTAACTTATTTAAAACAATTTAATTTCTAGACTTGCTGAAAGGTGTGTTTTAAACGCATATATACTTAACCAGAGATCTTCATTTTGAGAAAGACAAAATGAAACAGAAAAATAAAGATACACTGAACTGTATTTAAATCATTATATAAAGTAAAATATTAAATTATATACATATAAATTGTTTATGCAAGGAGGTCAAAGCCATGGGATCATCATAAGATCATGACCCAGTACAACTGTTATTTCATATGTAAAGATGAAAGCAGTAACAAAATGTTTAAAGTGAAACATGAAAGCTTAACAGAAATAGGAGAAATTACTTTTATATCTTACATTTTAGAGAAGTTTAAAGCAAAATAAAACAAATCAGTCTTTAAAAAACACACTTGACTCCTGAAATGTAAGTGCTGAGTGTAAATCTCTGCGTCGCTCCAGGCCTATTTCTACTACCCGTGAACGGGTTCCTTCCCCTCTTCTCACCCTGATGTACCAGAACTGACCCTCCTGTGAGCTGGAGGAAAACCGAGTCAGGAAACAGGAAAGCCAGCCCCTCTGCCAACTGCACCAGTACCCCACAGACTCCGCAGCCTGTGCAGGGAGTGGAGGGCTTGGACTTGTGGGCCTGGGCCAGGTGGGCACTGGTCAGCTGGGACAAGTCTTCAGGGAGGGGTGCTCTGGAGACAGGCTCTTCCTCTGCAAACCAAGCCTGCTGCCCACATGGTTTACCTTGGGCTTCCCCTATGGAAAAATGTAAAAATAAATAAATGAATAAAAGAAGCTTTTGGAAGTGTTTGAATCATGAACACAACTACAAAGAATATTGGAGAGAAAAGTCACCATGGAGAGGAGGGAGAACACCTTGTGTACAGTTGAGAAGGGTCAGCAGTGCCTCCTGGGCTTTTGTTTCCTCTCTCCCTCCCCTCCCCTCCCCCTCCCCCACTTCCCTCCCTCTTTTCTACTGATCTTCCCTCTATTTGTTTATTAATTTTGACTTGGTGATTGATAGATATGCATAAAGGTGGAAGTTGCTGGGGTATATTTGTACCAGCATATAGTATAATTCTGTCAATTAGCTTCTCATTTCCTCCCTTTTCCCCTCTCTCTTCCAGTTGCCTCAATTCCTACTATACTCATCTTCCCTTTATCCTCCAAGATCCTCCCCCACCTCTCCTTTATTCTCTGAGATCCTCCCCCAGCTCTCTAGTTTTTTAAATAATTTTATTAGAAATTTATTTTTTATTTATTAAGTAAATTTATATGAGATACCTATATAAACCCACATGGAGATCATCATTCATTTATAAATTTAAAAAATATATGCATGTAAATATATAACAGATTGCTATGTTGACTAATATGATGTTCGATATTTAGAATATTCAAGTAAAATGCCAAGAGATGATGGCATTTTAAAATTGGTACCATTCTTGTACAGCTCTAACATATTAGAAGTCCTGGGATTCTGTCCTGTGTATGGGAGTATTTATGGCATATGAATTGTATCTTAATAGTACCGTTTAGAATGAATGCCTTAAAGGTTAAAAAAGTGTTGCATTCATTTAAAACATGCACTACCAATGTTCATTATACTACTTAAAAATATTATAATAGGGATTTTCAGATCTCACCCATCCTTTCTCATTAATATGTTTTCTCTGGTTTTCAAAGCATTGAAATCAGTGAGCAGAAGTGGGGAAGAAGGAAGTTCTGTTTCATGGATGAAAGGTCCCAGGTGGGTAGAGCTGAAAACGCACTCCTTCTAGATGCAAGCTCTGCCTCTGCAGGGAGCGAGTGTCAGGGGGGCTTCTTCCTGAAGAGCATCCCAGAAAGACTGTGAACCCAGCTAGGTACATGTGCATACAGTATCAGGTGGCCAGTGTCTCAGGTTATCAATGAAAAAAACAAAACAAAACTTTTTTTATATTTATCTCATTGGAACACATTATCAAAAACTTTAAAAGCAAAACTGAATTTCTAATATATGTTGCTTAATAAATGCATTTGGCCACTCACATAAGAGTTCTTGCAAACAGCCTGGATGAGCACCACCTCCAGCCCTAGGGGTGCAGTGGTTCTCCTTGGGGTCCTCCAGGAGTCCGCAACCCTCAGCTTCTTGCTTAGGGCTGTGTCCTCTCCTCTGATTAGCTTGGGAGCTCAACTTTGTAATTGAGCAGCCTCCCTGAGACACCCATGGGAGTCCCGGGGACTCTATGGAACACAGCAAGGTGAGTCCCGGGGATTCTATGGAACACAGCAAGATGAGCCAGGAGAGCCGAACCACGCAGACAGAACTCTGTTGCCCTGAAGGGGGCGTTTCCAGTCCGTGAAGCCCAGATTCCTGCAGAGGGCGCTCACTGCTCTTGCGACAGAAGAGTCCCCAAACACAGAGAGGAACAGGAGCCTATGAAGACAGAACTTCTGTGAGATGTTCAGAAAACCAAGAGGAGGACAAACAGGAAAATGTGTGGCTGTCTTATCCCACACGTCTTAACCCACGTAACGCTCCACAAGTCCATGAAAACAGGAGGATGACAACCCACCACCATGTGAGCCCCGACGTGGGCAGACAGGCCCCCAAAAGGACTCAAGGACCAGGGCTCTTAACCTCACCCAGCAGGGAAATTAAGATCACCAGTGTTGTCCCCACCAGCGGCAGCGTTTCCAGTCCCACATGTGTCTGTTGGTGTGGCTGTGCTCACACGTGGCCAGGAAACTGGGTCCCACACCCAGGTAGAGGGCGTTGCCATGTCGCATGGATTTAACCACCTGACCTCACTGGGCCGCATCACCAAAGCCGCCCCAAAGAGCCTGAAGGAGAACACAAAGAGACTAAGATGGGGGCATTTGTGGGCACATTAGTAAATTCAGAACACTCATCTACAGTCAGTGTCCTCGAAAAATACCAGTAATGCTAGTAATAAATGAAGACAAAATTGATCAAACTATAGGTTTGAGCACACAAAGCTCAGTTCTTTCACAGAAATATATAGAATTATTTATTTGCATTGCTTAAAAAAATAAAACAAAAAGTAAAAAAAAAATTAAATTAGGTTAGAAATAGCATTGTAATAAACAAAACAATAAATGGAAGAGCACACAAATGGCAAGAGAAATTAGTGAAATTGAAAATTATTTCATTAATAGAAAACCATAATAAAGTCAAAAGGTGGCTCTTTGAGAAAAAGAGGGCAAGTCTTCAGTGGAATTTATCAAGGAGAAGAGTTAATAGGAAGTCATAACTAACAATGGCAGAATAAAGGACAAGAAGCACATATTATGAACATATTTCTCTTAATATATTTAAAACTGCATATGAAATGCACAAAAATCCCAGGAAAAAAGTAACTTTGCAACAGTGATTTGTGAGAGAATGGAAGCCTTAAGCCTTATATTAGCAATACACCATTTAAGTAGTTTATTGTAATCAGCAGCTAAGAAATAACTGTCTCTGTGCCCCACCAGTCCTTAAGGTATTATTGGGAAATATCATAATTTAATTTAGATGCTACTCCAGTCTTGTTCAAAAATTTTAATGTGTTGATTATAGAGGCCACATTCCTATTAATTCTGTGAAAATGCTATGATGTTAATATCCAATCAAACAAAGGTTAAGTGCTTGGAAGAAAATGATTTCCACTTTGACTCAGAAGAGCTGATATAAATGACCTAGAAGAATAGAACTTGTTGACACTTCTCATAATTAAAGAATAAAAGCCAAAACAAGTAAGTGTATATTTAAAATGAAATTACAACAAAAACACACCCCAGACCGCTGAACCACGTGGGTGGTTTTGAAAAATAATAGACACTGTAAATCTATGGAAGTAGCTATGGGACACCTCCATGGAAGAGGTGAGGGAGAAGCTGAAGTTGAAAACACTGTCTTGCTGGGAATACAACCCCATGGCAGAGCACTTTTCCAATCTGGGCAAGGCCTGAGTTCAATCCTCAGCACCACAGCAAAGCAAAATGCTGACCAACCCTCTTTCCCATCTTTCCACTTCCTGCTATTTTTTGTCTTGGACACAAGGAATCACAACCAATCAATATTAGATGAGAATTGTGGTTCACTTAGCACTGATGGAAAAAGTGCCTTGGAATTGATTGACAGCTCAGTAGGGGTCACTCAGATGACGAGTAGCTGATGACGGATGGACAGACAGATGGTCAGTGGAATGCATGAAACAAATCCACTATATGGGTGGCTTTGATATGGATTTGATGTGCAACCACCTGCCTTGATGGTTGGGAAGGGAAGATTTTAATGTTTACAGTTACCATATGTCCAACCCTTTCTCCAAAGCTGATTTTGGGCTTTAGACATGGTGAGTTAAGCCAGGCACACAGAATTCCTACATGGTGCCCCAGTGTGAACCACAAGTACACTTCTTCAACATCCAGCTTCTTCCTCCTGTTTTATTTTACTTTTTGCTCTGTCTCACATCTAAATTGGTTTGTTCTTCCACATGTTCTGCAGAGACCAGCACAGCTGAACAGCCCAGGCACCAGGAGAATGGCAATGGGGACATTCACAGCAGTGTACCAGGATACTTACTGCACCCTGCCAGCAAGTCAGGAGCACAGTGTGCTGACAGCTAAGTCCGCTCCTCCCACGCCCACTCTGGGAGTGCACCTGGAGACTTGATTCTTTTATGTATCAATATCCCAACACTTAGTCACATTTCTCATGTGGTCTGTTGAGTGTGAGTTGTAAGGTGAACCAGGCACTGACTGGATCTGTCAGAACCTTCTGTCTGCCGAGGTTTTTCTTGCTGCATGCAGTTAGGGCAGAAGCTCTCTTTGTGACCTGCTCTGATATTACTGCTATTTTCACTAGTGGCCGCCAGGAAGCAGAGAGGTGCAAAAGGTACAGGGAAATGAACCCTATCAGGTATGACCCAGTGCCCTGCCTCCTCTCATCATGCAAAGTCTACAATGACCACCCAGTGAGTTTATTCCAACCAACATGAGCTGATTAGGTTACACTCTCAATCTAATCATTCCATTTGTAAAATATTCCTTCATTCACACAGCAGCTCTTAGAGGACACTTCATATTTGAACTAGAACATTCTGCCCTGGCCCCCAAAAGCTCATCTTTTTTTTGAGGAGGGGAGTACCAGGGATTGAACTCAGGGGCACTCGACCACTGAGCCACATCCTTAGCCCTATTTTGTATTTTATTATAGACAGGGTCTGGTCTCACTGCGTTGCTTAGCACTGAATTGCTGAACTCATAATCTTCCTGCCTCCGCCTCCTGAACTGCTGGGATTACAGGCATGTGCCACTGAGCCTGGCTCCAAAAGCTCATTTTCATCTCACAATGCAAAATGCATTTAGTCCATATCCATGAGTCCCGTAGTTTGAACAGCTCCAGCGTTGCACAAAGACCAACTCCAAGATCTCCTCTGAGACTCCAGGCACACCCATATCTGAGAGCCTCTGTTAAAGTCAAAAGCAAGTTACATGTGTGCAGAATACAATGGCACAGAGCACATATTGTGATGGTGGCAGAAGATGGTATCACTGCCTATGTCCAGAGTTTTGATCAATCCATCAATATTGGAGGGTTTGACCAAAAGCAGGGACATGTTGAATTGGAGTGAATGGACCTGTGACAGCCCCTGTATGTGAATGATGAGATGGTCCAAAGGACCTTCTGTGTGGTGAACTAAACCAGGCTTCAGGTGCTAGCCAAGTGTACCCTACTAATGAGAGTCTACCCTTATAGCTAAGCAACTGAGCCTCAGCCAATCCCGGGCAGAAGGCTGCCAAATACTGCCCACACAGACAGACTCCAGGCTGCACCAGTCAGGTCACTTCCACCTGTGATTTCCTGTCCTGGTGTTTGTAAAAGTGGCTCACCACATTGCTGAGTGCTAGGAGACATTTGAGACTGTCTGGTGTGTGAAGCTCCTGGGTCTAGTGCTTTCCTCTTGCTGCAGGAGGCTGTGCCCAGGTGAGGTGCTCTGTCTCTTTAGCTTCTCCTGTCACATTCACCATGGCAGCCAGCATCCACATGGGGCAGCAAGCACGGGAGCAAAGCTGGCTCCGTCAAGGTGGGAGCTCTTATTTCTCTTTAATTTTGTTTGAATTCAGCTGTGAATGTCCAAGGAGGCCACTAGCCACAGAGTCTGCACTGCATCCTTATCGCTTTCCCCTGCCCTTGCAAAGAGGCACTGTAATGGCTGGCTTCTGACCTCCAGGGTGTTACATGGATTCCCAGTACCTTGATTACCATATTTTTAAGATGTATGTTAAAACACAAGATTCTGGACTGATTAAACAAGTTAATATAGCATGTATAAAAGGTGACCCTGAGGCCTAGAAAGAGGCTTCTGGGCTCTCATTTCCTTGGATGGACACCATTCATGTGAGGCCATCAGTCTGTGAGAATGTAGGGACAGTAGTCCACATGGAAATCTTAAAGATTTTAATTATTAAAGAATGGCTTCAAAATGTTCTTATGTATTCGCTGTTAGTGAAGAAAAGATTGTGTTTATTAATGTAAGAACTGTGTGATAATGTGTAAGTCCTCATTATTATCATCACTTCTCTATAAATTTTAACTTCTTGCTGCACAATATCAGATCCTTTTTAGTTGATCCAATATCAAGACTGTTGAGGGTGGATGATTATATCACAATACAAAACTCATGTCATATTGGCTACAAATTTTAGAGGCTGATTAAACCTCTAATATGTGGGCATAAAAAGAATAAATGCACAATACTGGTATAAAAATTTTCACATGAATACCAACAGGTGCACATGGTGAACTTAAGGCAAATTAGTCTACAATAAGGAACAGCTGAAAGTAATTCTTGTGACTATCAGTGGTGGAAGAGTTCAATAACTTAGGATCCAATAAAATATCTCAAACTTGTTTAAAAAGTTCATGCTTGCTTAAGAGTCTAAATTCTAACATCTATTTTTAGAAAATACATGTTCAAATGAAGTTTTTGCTTACTTCTTATATGTTATGAAAACTAAGAGTTCAGTACCTTTATATATATACTATATGCATGTGAGTATGTTCACACATACCTCTATGTGCTACTTTTGCACAGAGGGAGGTGTATTGTTCCATGCTGACCCCTCACACACACCTGTTCATACTCTCACCCACCTATTTAATATTTAAGTTCATCTGAAATAGATCTTGTGATAAATACTAATTGAATTAATTGTGACTAAGTTCAAAGTAAAATATGATCTGATTGCATGGCTTGATAATGTAGACCTCTGAAAATTATACTTAAACACTTGTACATGGTGGTTTGCTCCTGAGTTAGCCTATTTTATGAAAGCACAACAGGCAGCTAAGTGGAAACAGCCTACTTCCTCTTGCAGAAGCATGTTTGAATTATGAAGGATTAGTGAAATGTTGACTTTTCTCACTTACTCTAGCCATTCACACCAAAGGGTCCTGCCTCTTCTTCCTGGTTAGGAAACAAAGCCAATCAAGCCCAGTGCAATCCAGTTGGATTACCTGATAATTGCATAAACACACTTTTCTTCCAAGCACAAGTGTCCTGTCTCCCCAAGAACTCCACAGGCCCTGGGCACTCTTAAAACCAACCACCTGAAGAGAGTATCTTCAGGACTTAGAAAGTTTACCAGAGGGTGAAGAGATGTATTTCTCATTTTATAAAGAGATGCATTTCTCATTTTATAATTGCTTCTGCTCTCAATATTAAGAATGCCAAAAACGTTCTTCTAAGGTACCCAAAATACATATGTGTGTGTGTGTAATTATAAGCTCATAGTCATAGACTCAACTCTAATTTGTATTGATCAATGATACTATAGCTCATAATCTCCATATTAAATACTACAACGAAGTGGCAAATTAGAAATATCTTATTTATCTCTCTGTTATTTTTCTTCATTTTAAACTTCTGGCTCATAACTGAAAAAAAAAAAACTTTAATATTTTCAAGTAGTTGTTCCTTGACTTCAGTGTAGTTGACCCCATTTTATCTATTACCTTGAGGTTGTATAATTAATTGTTTCAAAATATGGTATATCCTTGAGCCCAAATTCTGAAATAAAAATCAAGCCTTTGATATAAATCCTCTCTGTGCCTATGTTCCAGAAAATGTGCTCAAAATGACCATTTTATTTCCCTGTAGGCTGTACTGAGGAGAAACATTGCTGAGATTTTTAGATTAACATTAACCACCTTTTCTAATTAGGTCATTTCAATCAGAATCTTCTCTCAGGCCAACTCTTTCCTGACTGAGAGTCTAGTCAACAGCCAGAATAAAAGAAAATTGAAACGTACTAAACCATCTTCCCTGGACAGAATGGAAGCTTCGTCAGGCTTCTGACATGCTGGCTGGGGAAGCTGACTGGTCCCCTGTGCAGACTGGCTGCTCCCTGGCTGCCCTGTGCCTGCTGTCCACCCTGCAAGAAGGCATGCTGCTAAGAGCAGAGGGAGCCAGCGTGGCCATGAGATGATCTCCGCAGCTGCCCTATCTCGAAGGCTTGAGTTCTGGAATAGGCCACAGGGAAATGTGTGGGAAACTGGTGTGGGAATTGGCTTATTGCTCTGCTCCTCACAATTATGGGGAGAGAGACCTCTGCCTGCACCGACCTGGTAATATGGAATCGCAGCCGACATTCACTGCAATGAGCCGCTTCCCATCCCGGAATGCGATCCAGTCTGCAGAGTGAGCTCAGCGATTGTGGTGTCCAGAATAATCCCAGATCCAGATGGCAGAAAATGTAGTGACCTAAAAGACATTTAAAGCTGTCAGTGAGTAAACACACACATAGGTAGATATTTCTGAAGTTACACAATCAACACAAACACATTTTATAGTATATTTTATATACTCATTACATTTTCAGTATAAATTATGCAAAAATATATTACAGAAATAATAAATGTTCTGGGGAGATAATTATCCACATGAATGTCCTGTTTCAAAGGTCTCAAAATTGGCTGAGAAAACATAATGATATCATGAATTAGAATTTAAAATGATAAAAACTGAAAAGCATAAAGGAATTTTTCCATTCCATGCTGCTTTACTCATTAAAACAAAATTTTCATGATAAGATTTTAAAGGATACAATTAATATGTTTTCACAATTAATTCAATTAATGTGTTTTAATTAAAACTCTAAGGATTATAAACAAAATGAAGAAAAGACAGTTTGGATAGGATCTCCTTTTCTAAGACAGACTCCTGGTCACTATATGGGCTCTGGTTGTCCCAGGGCCAGGCAGCAGACAACCAGCGACAGCCCTTTGCCTGGGCGCCCAGGGAATCCGACTAAGCTCATCTGCAGTAAGTAGCCCTTTCCTCCTGTCCCGGCTCCCTTCCTGGCAGAGACCCCCTTCCCAGCAGACCTTGCCAGCAGCCTTCTCTGCTTTGCAGCTGTAAAGGACAAGAGATTCCCTTTTGTCCATCTGTCACCTGGTTGTGAGCCACCATTAAACTGTATTGAATCCAATGAAGCAGTTGGTGGTGTGGACAGGATGGCATGGCCATGACCTCTATTCCTGGGTAGCCTCTCTCGGGGGTCTTCTCTCTGGTGCCCTGGTCAGTTCCAAGCCCTGCTGGTGCCCTTGGGACAGCCTGGTGCCTGTTGCTGAGCTGCTTCTTGAGTTCGCCAGTGGCTCCCAGCATTCTCCTTACCCAGGCCTGAGTCTTGAAACCTCCCCTGCTCAGGCCTGAACTCCAGGGTAGACTCTAGACAGCTGGGGTCCTATGTTAGGACAGGACACGAGGGCTACACCTTAGTATAGGTCTGGGCATTCCTGTGTGTGTTCCTAGTGATAGCCTGGGTTTGCTAAAGGCCTATTCCAAGGTCTCTCACAATTGAAAAAGCACCAGAATTCATTTTAATTGACAAAGCATAAAAATGCACACTCATGGTGCACAGTGTGAGGTGTTGTCCCACTTTCTCCTCTCGTGCTTACTTTTATTAAGAGTACCAATTTATCTGGTGTGTGTGATATGGATGACCCCTTTGGAGGAGGGTGGTGGTGTGCTCCCCCATAATCAATCTATAACTGGTAACCTTAGTCTCACGGCCACCATCAGGTGAGAGAGGAGCCCATCTGTTACCATTGCTGCTATACACCATCTGCTCTTGAGAACCTTGTTCCTCCACTCCCTAGATCACCTGCCAACACTACACAGCTGCTGAGGTGCTGCAGGACCTCCAGCCACTGTGCCTGGAACAGAGCAACAGAGGTCATGGCCACGCCACCCTGCCCACACCACCAACTGCTTCATTGGATTCAATACAGTTTAATGGTGGTTCACAACCAGGTGACAAATGGACAAATCCCACTGCATGCCAATGCACAAAGGGACTGGAGGCTTTGCAAGCAGCAGAGCTCACCTTGCTGCTCCCAGGAGAGGTGATACATCTCTCCAAATGCAGACCCCAGTTCCAGGGACAGTGGCCCAAAGCCCTGGAATGACAGGTGCTGCTGCTGATGCTCTTACAATGCTCTCCTTCCTGTAGTCACCCAGAGGGCACACAGAGTCATCATGTGCACACTGAACCCCAAAGCCAGAGATGGGGCAACTAGATCATAACAACAAAGGAGCACAAAATACAGGGGAGTAAACACATACCTACAGAAATTAGCAGTTCCTAACTTGACCCAGCAGAATATTCAAAATTTGTTAAAAGAATTTGTAAAGCAAAGAAATAAAAGGACCCTGGTAGACTTTGTGCTCTGTAACGTAGGTTCAGAACTGAGATCAGCATTTGTTAAAATGCGTAGTTGATGGAGTTTCATGGTCAGAATTAGTACTGGGGTTGAACTGGTGGTTGCACTTGCAGACCCTGCTGAACTGAACACAGAGCTCTAATAATCCTAGAGAAACAGCCAAGAGAGGAGTGAAGGGAAATGGGTTCGCCTTACTGTACCTGCAGCCCTGCAGCTTCCCACAGTTAGGAAACCCTGGCCCTACAATAGCCCACTGTGGGCTCAGCTGCTCCAACACAGTAATAATACATGAAAACTAAACCAGGTCCTAGATACTCACAACCTAGCTTGACCTTGAGATCTAGCAGACTCCAGTTAAAGTAGCTGATCCCTCCTTGTAAGTTAGAACTGGAACTTTAAGAACTAAATTTCATTGTACATAATACCTGGTTAATGAGCAAGGGACTATTCTCACTGCACCTTGGTAAGAGCCCACAATTGCCTGAAATCTGCAAAAGGTCAGTGCTTAATTACATTACATTATGAAGTCCAGAGGCAACCAGCAAACACTTTGCTATAATGGATCTCACTAATGTATCCTAGTCAGCGCTGTCTCCACAGCAGGCAGCTGCAGATAGTCCACCTCCACGGCTGCCCCACACACTTACTTGAGGCCCCTCAGTACTCAGCCTCCCATCATGCTTTGGTTCATAGAAACAGACCCTCAGAGTCTCAGCCCACTGGAGACACCCTGATTACAAAGTGGATCAACCACTGGCCTCCTGTCCTGTGGAATGGGTGACCCTCCCTGTTTCAGTGTCGAGAAGGATACCATCATGCTGGCTCAGGTAACCTCTCCTAACCCCTCGCCCCACACAGGGAGCCCCTCTGTAGGAAAGGAATGACTGTCAAAGAGAAAGCGCAGGCTGTGTGTGTGACACTGCGACGCATCTGAAGTGGCGAAGGTCGGGAATCTGCTCCCTTTCACCCTGTACCCAGGATGCCCTTGATGAAGGATGAGTTGCTAAGGCCACCACATTTATCCATGCTTTTACAGATATATTAGCACTGGACCTCCTGGTCAACAACTGTCCCTGTAATCACATTCATGTTGAGCTGTTTCTTAAGGGCCTTCTGCTTTAGGACAGTGTGCTCTGGGAATCTCTTTCCTCTCAGAGTGTCAAAGTGTAACCCAAGGTCTTCCATGTTTCTGCAGATACCAAGAACACAAGGTCAAGCTTTGCAGGACACTCCCTGCCCTTCAGATTTGTGGACATTACTGACAATTCCTCAGACACATGTCTTGCTTCTCCAATCACACAGTCCTGAGCCCTTACAAACACCACTCAGCAGTACCTCCATTCCCCTGCTGGGTCTCAAACAGCTGGAATAATGTGTGGGCTACATAAGGACAAGTGCAACCCTAAATGGGTGTCTGTCTCACCCCTGGTCGGCACCTCCCTTATAGCAAGCTCCTGGCTGACTCTCACCTCAACTAGGCTTTCAAATTCCTTCCCATCTCCCTTTCCTAGGCTTTCCTGTGAGGCCTTGGTGTGTACATGAACTCTCTCCCTGTGGACCTGAAATGTACCCCCTGTCCCTTCTATATTCCTTCCTGTCTGCCTCTCCTGAGGAGGCCAGTCCACAGGCTCACACTCTTCTGGTCCATGTTCCTCACAGCCTTACCCATAAGCTAGATTCCCGCCCTCCTGGTGGGGTGCATTTGAGCCTACGGTGTCACCACTTAACAACCTTTCTCGGTATTTAGTTATAAGTGGTGGGTATCTTATCTGCGCTCATTTTCTCTGATCTCTCCAAGAAATTGAAATTAGTTTTCCTGGGGCATTTCCACAGACAATGTGGGTCACCAAGACAGGAGACAGAAAATCCACTTTCTCTGATCTCTCCATGGAATTGAAATTAGTATTCCTTGGCAATTTCCACAGACAATGTGGGTCACCAAGACAGGAGTCAGAAAATCCACTGAGAAAATACCAATTAACATTGCAGACAACAAGGAGTTCAATTCCATATCCCAGAATCCAACCCTAACCTCCCACGAATGGTGATTCTGGTGGAAGTCAGGCAGCAATGCGTGGCAAGGGCAGCTGCACACCCCTCTGCTCACATTCCACCTTGTTACCCCTGGTCTGGGTGCTTTGATTGACAGCCAGGAGGCCCAAACCCTCCAAGTAGCCATCATTTCCCACAAATCCACATGAGTGCTCAGAGCCACATGACACCAACCTTCATCAGAGTTATCCCTGCAGTCTGAACACTCATTGGTGGACCTTCCCAGTTCAACCATTAGGCAGGTGAAAGGCCAAGGGCTAATTGGCCAGTGAGCGGGTGACCCCAGGTTGGTGCAGAAGCCCCACCCTCAGCCCAGATGCTGCACTTCATGAAACAGAGAGTGACAGCATCCAAGAACACCAGAGGGCAGAGAAGGTCCTGTGATTAAAATCTGTCAGCAGCATGCCCCCTCTCTTCACCCTGGGCAAGCCCTCCACTACCCAGCCCTCTAAGATTGGGTCCTTTGGTTCCATCACGTGGTCTTTTCCTTGCATCCCTCCAGATCTCCCCCATGATCTCTTCTCCTGTTCCTCCAACCATGAACACAGTCACCTTCTCCTTAATGACATGAATACCACTGCACTTCATATGTGCGTAACCAAACAACTAAGTTACCACATCTACCATATTGACCAAAAGAATACACCATGATATCATTATTATAAAAAAAAAAAAAAACAGTTTAAGCAAAGTTTCTAATTCTACCAAGATATCGTTGGAGACACCAGAGCTTCAGGTGTGTTTTCTTGCACATTACTATGGAAGTGAGGGCACTGGGCTGCAGCTGGCCCACAGAGACCCTTTCCTCCAGCCCCTTCCTCTTATTCTCACTTTCACATTTCTCATGACCAATGTTTCCTTTGCTGCTTAGGGCACCTTGTAGCCTACTCTCTAAAAGGCTCCTCTGCTATGCATACCACTCAAATGCCTCAAGTAACCACATTCAGAACCAGTGTCTAGACACCAAGGAGCAACACTAACATGGCTTCTGCCTGAAGAATCCACACTTTCCTGCTCAGGGATATTGCACAGCATGCCTTTCAAGAAACTCTGGATGCCCTTTTTTATCTCTGGGGATTCCTATCTTCCGTGGAGTGGACCTGGTTACTTTATTAAACTTCAATATCTTCCACTCTGTAAAAAAGCGACAACAAGATAAAATGCACAGATACTCCAAGGACTACATTCCCAGGGTTGAGGAAAATTATACTGAAGACACACCAATTTATGTCTTCAGTTTAATATAATCCAGGACCAAGACATGAAAATTTCTATGAACAAATGAAAGCCCGACAAGAGAGGTCTATAAATGGCATGCAGGAAGCTGCTCCATCTGCCTGTGTGCCTGCTGCACCTCCCTTAGTCACAGCCTAAAGGGGAAGCGAGGAAGCCTAGGAAACAGAATGCCCACTTGTTGGAGGCAGAGAAAGACAAATTACATGCAGGGGGCGCCAGCATTTCTAAGACCAACTTGGTGGAGAGTTTCTCACCAGAAAGCCAGGCATTTGAGGGAAACATTCACGATGATCCCATCAGACTGGACTGACGTGCCAAGACAGAACCCATAAACCAGCCAGATGATGACCTAAGTCAATGACGATGCTCCTACTGGAAACGTTTTTAAGAAATCAAGATCCCACCTAGCACAGATGACCTATCAGAGTGCCAGTCCGGTCATCTGTTGTTGAGTTGGTGGCTTTCCTCTTACTCAGAGATGATATCCATGGTATGAAATGAAAGGCCATTAAAATTAGTGATATGAATCCACCTATAAATTGCCTAAGTAGTAAATTTAAACAAAATCTAGCTTGCAAATTAAGCCTGATAAGTCAAAACTTCACAAAAATTCTGAGTAGAGAAATAAACAAAAATGTTTAAAAGTATAAATGAGTTCAAGAACATGTTAAAAGAATGATAAAAATCAACAAGTAAAACAACAACAATAACACTTTTTTCCTCTTTCACCAAAGTGAAACACCCTGTAAATTAGCAGAAAGTTCTCACTGAAAGGTGTAGGTGAAGTTAAAATACATATGTAAGAGAATTGGGATAATCTACTTAAGAAGCATTTTTACCAAAAGGAAATATTTTCATTATTTTAACAATGATTGTAAAATTAATGTATCTTCCATGCAGCAATAAATTAATACCAAAAATAATTTAGAAATTCCACTATCCTGAGAAAATTACTATGAACTATTGTCTTTTACATTTATAGTTATTTTTCTATTGTTCATACCCATGAAATCATACCCATATCACTTGCTTCTTATTTACTTAAAAAAAGGAAAGAGTATCATGTATATATATTAACTTTCTTTAATGACATATTGTGGATTTTTTACACTGTTATACTTAACTATATCAAAATACAGTTATATAACATAATTTTAATGTCTATAAGTATCAAATGATGACTAAATAAGAATTTATTAAAATAAATATTTAAAGGATATTTGACTTATTTCCAATTTCCAGTTATTTTCATTGACAAATAATATTATAATGGGAATCTTCTGTACATGTCTGGGTACTTGTCTAATTTCTTCTTTAGGCTAAAAGCCTAGAGAGAAATTGCTTTAGTAAAAAAGTGTTCATATTGTGGATCATCACAAGATAGATGTCTGAAGGGTCAAGACTTGGGCCAAAATGTGCATGCCACTTAAATTCTACAACAATACTACTAAATTGTTCTCTATAAAATTATTTTAAAAACTAAAACTGATGGACTTGGTGATGCACACCTTGAAATCCCAGTGCTCAGTAGGCGGAGGAAGAGGATTGTGAATTGCCAGAAGCAACTCATAGAGACCCTGTCTCTACATAAAATTTAAAATGTGGTTGGGGATGTGGATCAGTGGTAAAGTGCCCTGGGTTTAACCCCTGGTACAAACGAAAAACCCTCCTATTATCTGACCCTGTTGAAAAAGGGGCTTTCACCTGCTTTATAATAAACATATTCAACTAAAAAAAAAAAACAAAATAAAAATAAAAGAATCTGCTGTCTGTACCAGTTGGAGGCTCTGGCTAGAGGCTCATGGCTTCCCCTCCTTGAGCAGCCGATTAAGACCACACCCCAAATCCTTTCCTTATCAAACTCCCAGTCAGGGCCTCCATGTACCTGCCCATCACCCTGAGACAAAAACCACAAGGAGGGGCAGCCCTGTGGCCAGGGCCTGGAGAATTATTGAAATCAGCCAATCCACAGGGTGCAGAGAACCCTGGCCAGTACCAGCCCAGCAACCCTGCTTCAGATGCTTCCTAGAGCCTGGCCTGTCTCCCTCAGTGGCCCTGCCTGGCAGCCTGCTCTTCTTCAAACTGTAAGTAAGACTTCTGGTTTTCATCTACCCAGGCTCAGTGTTGTGTCTCATCATAAAGAATCTTGTTCTTGCAAGAACCCTAAATATGTTGGGGCCAGAACCTTCATGGGGTACTGAAGTGATCAGAGAAGAAAAGCAGATTCTCCTGATTGCTAAATATCCTTTTGTTGTTGTTGTTTGCTTGTTTTGCTTCAAGCTTTTTATTCTGTCCTTTGTATTAACAATCTTTTTAAAAATATAGAGGCATCAGCAAGGCCCAAGTCTGAACCTTGACATGCACATGGATTTGCAGACCCACCCCCATCAGGATGTAAAACTGCTCCTCTCCCCCAGGGAGCTCCAGTGCTGTCCCTGGTGACTCAGCCCTTCCTCTGCCCCCTCCTCCAGGAACTGAACTCTGGGAACCTGGACCCCAGGGCTGGCTCTGCTGTTGCACTCTTAGAGCCCCATGGGAGTGCCTCCAGCATGCAGCCTCTACAGCCTGGCTCCTCCCAGCACAGACCCTGCTGATGCACCTTCCTCTGTGAATGAATATTCCCTTCTGTTTGCCCCAGAGTGATACCTTATGCCTTTTCCCCACTACTTGGAGAATATTGGACTTGTTTCTAAATTTTGTCTCCTGTGAATAAAATTGGATTGTGTGCACACACATTTTCATGTGGACAGGAGTCATTTCTCTGCCTGGGTCACACAGCAGGTGACTGATGACAGGAAGCCACCATTTTCTCCAGTAGGGCTAGATTTCTGTGTCCCCCCACCTCCCACAGTGCACAGGAAGGCCATCTTCTCAGATCACTCATGGAACCTGTTGGTTTACCTTTTTCCACTCTAATAAGCCTGGTGTGGTTTTATGTTGTCTTTTTCTAGTGACAACTAGTGTGATAATGTGATGGTCACTTAAGAGTGAATGAACAAGGGTTGACTCTGCTCAGGAAACCAAGTCTGGAATCTAAAATAAGGAAAGTGTGGGTTGGAGCTCTCCTTGTGTCCTAGAGGCTGGTGTCACCCTGTGGTGGCTGACCCTGCCTTGAACTCCTTCTTTGGCTATTTGACCTTGAGGCTGTAAAGGTGCAGCAAGTGGCCCCTGCCCTGCTTCCACATGCCCTGCTGTGGGTTTCTCACAACCAGCTTTCTGTCCAGGGATCCTGTTCACAGTGTTTCAGGAAGAGCGTGAACGGCAGTGATTCAGAGAAAGGACATGATCCAGGACAGCCCCTGGGAGGACAGAGGACTGAGACCCCCCAGGATGCAGCCCTGGAACAGGAGCCTCAGGACCCTCCTGCCCTGCCTCCTGCTTCCCTGGCCAGGTGCAGGTGAGTGACAAAGGGCACAGCTGCCCTTTCCTTTCCCTGGTGCCTGGGTCAGGGCCCCTCCTCCTCAGGTGTCCCTGAGCCCAGCTCATGCCTCTTTGCTGGAGCTGAAGCCCAGGTGCTTCTGAATTCAGTCTATCCTTGTGGCTCTTGTTGACAACTCTGCTTTTCTATTTCCTTTGTGAGAATCAAATGATCCAGTCACCCAAAGCTGGTTTTTAATGGAGGTGCTGTAGAAGCTGTGTCTTAGGTAGCTTCTATGATGTGCTCAAGTTTGTTTGCACCTTCTCTAAAGCTGAGCCCTGAGTGCAGGTGCTCCTGGGGACCGTGGCCGCCTGCTGACAAACCTGGGTTGAGAGCTCAGTTCCCATAGTGCAGGCCCTTGTCAGAGTCTGTGTTCACCCTTTGTTGTGCTTTGACCTCTCCTGTTATTCCCTGTTGTGTTTGGCCCTGTGTGTTTGGGAAGGAGGGAGCCCCAGTGTGTGCAACACATAGTGCATCCTCTAACACACTGAGCTGGCGTCTGTCTTGAAGTTCTAGTGTTTTACAAGTGTTGTGGGGAAAGGCGATGAGAATCAAGGCATATGCAAAGGCACGAGGCCAACAAACCTGGGGACAAGCTCTGGGACCCCAGGGCCCTGCTGCCCCCACCTAATGCAGGCCCTTGTCAGAGTCTTTAATTTCCTCCTTTCTTAGGAATTCATTTCTCATATTATCCCTGTTTGGTCCTGGCTGGAAAGGAGGGAGCACAGCAGGGGCCCTGCATTATTCCCCTGTTGCCCACAGAGCTGGTCTCCTATTTGATAAGTGCTTGGGTTTGAGCTGTTATGATTAAATGTTTCCAATATGGAAACTGATCCAAGAGAAGACACACACACACACCGGCCAAACAACATATTGCTTGACACCAGCATGCATTCCCATAAATGAAAGATATCAGTGTGGGTGTGAAATGTCTGCACATCTCAGTGATTTTATTGAGAAACATCTTGTTGAACAATACACAGACATAACTTCTCAAAAAATAAAACAGATAATTTTAGACTCTAAAATAGTAGCTCAGCCCTCTATCTGAGAAAATATTTTCTACTAAAACACTAGAAAGCAAATGGGACATTGCAATAGGAATATATTTATTATTATTTTTTAAAAACTACTAAATGTAATGTTTTGAACAGCCAACAATAAAAAATTAAAAAAAAAAGAAAGAAAAAAAAAACTACTAAATCTATGAATTTCTCTTTCATCTTAAAACTGCTCAGTTTAAGTATTATCACATGACAGTATTTCCAACATTAGTAGAATTTCACTAAGTAAAAGAAAATATTCCAGTCTTGGCTGGAGATCATTTTTTTTTCAATTAGTTCAAATTGTGAAACATCCTAGCATTAAGGAGAAAGATGCATGCCATACCTGCAATCCCAGGAACTGGGAGACCAAGGCAGGAGGTTGGAGGTTGGAGCCAGCCTCAGCAACTTCAAATAAATAAAAAGGACTGAGATGTACCTCGGTGCCCCTGGGTTCAGTCCCCAGTACAAAAGAAAAAAAAAATTTCATACAAAGACCTTGTAATAAGTATAAATACTTTTCCTAGTAAAATCTCTTTAGGACTTGTCCTAAAAAGTGAGTGAATATACTCACAGAGACACAGACAAAATAAATAGGAACAAATTACCAAAATATATGCTCAGAATGTTAGAAAATCTATGGAGGAGATGAACCTTATGCATATATATTATGTTATTATATTTCTTTTTGTACCACCTAATAATAACAGCTGATAACAGGAGAATTACTTTTTGGTGCCCTAAAAATTTTAAATGACTGTTTATGAATTATCAGTGCCCTGTGACATTTGTCTCACTCTATAAATGAGACCTTTAGAAATTGATAATTCACCAAATGCACCTTGTCTATAATTAAGATTCACCTGCATCCACTGGAGGACACCTGGGGAAACCTGCTGTTCCCGTGAATTTGCTCATGATCTTCCCATGGGGATAAGGAATCCAGTTCATTTCCTGGCTCCAAAGTCCCATAGGTGCCTGCTCACCCTAACTGCACAGCAAGGCTTTCATTCTGAAGTCTGCTTTTTGGTGATCAATATTTTAAAAGCACACAGTACTTTAAAGTAGAAGGAACATTGGGCTATACTGCAATGATGTGAACTGTTTTGCAGGAGAGCTCAGCTATTTCCTCTGCCGCATCTGGTTCTGATAGCACTGATGTAAACCTATTTGTGAGGATCAGTACTGTTTTCCAACTCCTTTGGATGCCCAGGCTTATTTTTCAAATACTAAGGGGTTTGAAGACTAGAAAATTAACACACAAGCCTGTTGAAGACATCTTAGATCACAGAACTCTTGAATGACATGATGGTAGAAAAGTATGATATGCTTGGAGCTGCCTATAGGAAGGCTTGATGTAGAGTCTTACAGTTTTCTTGAAATGATCGCACTGGGTGGCCATTTTGATCCCTCTTTCTTATCTTTATTTTTTTCAGTTATTCAGATTTTTTTGGAAGATAGCATTGGGGTATGACAAACATTTTTTTAAGAGAGAGAGAGAGAGAATTTTTTTTATATTTATTTTTTAGTTTTTGGTGGACACAACATCTATTTTATGTGGTGCTGAGGATGGAACCCAGTGCCACGTGCATGCCAGGTGAGCGCGCTACCACTTGAGCCACATCCCCAGCCCCATGACAAACATTTTTAAAGTTGCATGTATTTTAAAGGACACATGTGGAGGAGTTTGGGAATTAGCATGCACCTGTGACATTGTCTTACCATCAGGGAACTAATCTCGACTTTCCTCCAGTGTCTCCTCCTACCATCTTGCTTTTGTTATTATTATCACCTTGTGTGTGTGTGTGTGTGTGTGTGTGTGTGTGTGTGTGTGTGTTGAGGATGCTTAGCACAAGACCTTCCCCTTAGCAAGCCTCTGGGTACTGTACAGCACTGTACATTAGACCTCAGATTGTTGATCTCACATGACGGAGATCCCATCGATCCTTCAGCCCCTGACTTGCTCTTCCCCAGAGCCTCGTCACACCACGCTCTCATACAGTGTGGGTCTGCCTGTGTCAGCCACTCCACTTGGCACAGTGTCCTCTGGAGTGTGCCTGTGGTCATAAGGGTGCGGTGTCCTTGCTCTGGGAGCTGAACACGCAACTCTGAGGTGTAACCGCGTTTCCTGCAGCCTTTCATTGGGCAGCAGATATCACTGTCTGCACCGAGGTGAGGGACACAGCAATGTGCATGACAATGCGGGTTCCTCTTCCTGCTCAGAGTTCTTCTCTTTCACGTGTGTGTCCTGAGGTAAGAGGACTGGAGCAGGGGGCATTTCTGGGTAGAATGCACAGCCCAGCTCCAAGCTGTTGCCTGCAGTGGCGGGACTGTGCCCATTCCCAGCAGGAGGGGCCAGGCCTGTCTGCTCCTCACCTTTGCCAGCATTTCTTCTTTGTTCTTTGGCTGACAGCCACTCCTTGGGTGGGGTGGATAGTCCACTGTGGCTTTGTTGCATTTCCTTGGAGGTTCCTAGCCTTACAGAAGCTACATGGTCATTTGCATATGTCCTTGAAGGAAGTGTCTTTGCATGTCCTTTCCTGTTTTCTTTTGGGCTACTTTTATTAGTATGTTTTGTGGTATTTGATTGCCAGGTCATTTCTGTATCTGAATATCAATCTTGTCCAACACAAGGATTGTGATGTTTCCTCCTGTCCCCTGGGCTGCCCTGTCATTGCTTTAATTGATGCTTTGCTTTTTAGTTGGGTGTAATCTACTTGTTATTTTGGTTTCTGTTGCCTGTGCTTTGTTTTGGTTTCAAAAAAAAAGAATCACTGGTCACACCACTGTCTGGTGGCTTTTTTTCTGAAATTTCTTGGAACCTCCATCCTTGGTCTGATGTTTGACACTTTAACCTATTTTCGGCAGACTTCTAAGTGTGACTAAGGGTGAGATCTCCTATTCCAGGCAGATGGCCAGTCTTCTAATCCCACCTCTTGGACTGCTTTCCACGACACCCATTCTTGATGCCCTGGTGGACCACCTGACCACATGCTTGTGGGTGTCTCTGGGCTCCCTGTTCTGTTCCAGAGGCCCATCTGTCCATCCTCCTGCCTGTGCTGTACCCTGCATTTCCATGCAGCTTTGCAGTTGGAAAAGTGGAATAGCTCCAGCTTTACTCTTTTGGCTGAGATTGTCAACTCAGTCATCATGGTCTTTTGTGCTTCTGCATGAACGTTTATAACTTTTTAACATTTTTGTGAAAAGTGCCATAGGAAATATATATATATATATATATATATATATATATATATATATATATATATATTTCAATCAACAGATAAATCTGTGTCTTTATCAAGTACAGCACTGGAAGTGCACACACGCTGTGCTGTGGTCAAGTCTAGCTGGCGAGCAATGGAGAGCTCCTGCAGTTGCTGTCTTTGTGGAGAGAAGGCTGGACACTCCCTCTGTGAGGTCTTCCAGAGCACAGCCATCCTTGAGAACTGCCCTCTCCTCACCACCTACTAGAAGCTGCATTGCTTGTGTTGGTGCCAATGGGAAACAGAGATTTTTAAAGTGTAAAGTCTTTCCATATATTTCTGCTTCTCTATTTCCCTCAAAGAGTTTCCTCATTTCCAGGGACCTGGCGATGCCGCCCCTGGGTGTGGATCCAGGGTTCAGCTCATGCTGCTCTGGGGCATCTCTATCTCCACAAGCTGGGGACCTATCAGACAGGAAGGCTCTCAGCCTCAGTGTCTCAGGCCCTGCTGCACCTTCCCAGCCTGTGGCCTCCTCCCTGAGGAGGCACATGGGGCTGGAGCAGCTCAGAGCCTGAGGTCTGTCCAGACCAAGGCCGAGCTGCCCTCCCCTCCACCTGGTGCTGCTCTCTCCAGCTCTGAGGTGAGGTGACATGGGCACAGCCAGCACAGGAGCTGGAATATGGGAGCTTGACAACAACTTTCCTTTGTTTCCTGTGAATCCCTAATTCCTAGAGCAGTGTCTGCAGTACCATTGAATATTTGAATTACAAGTTTATCAGGTAGAAAAAGCAGTCTAGGCAGAAACTGAGTGGGATCTTCCTGACTTTCTCTCTTACTTAATGCTTCTGATGCCAATTTTGGTCATTTCTGTATGTTCCCAAACAGTGGACGCCTTATTTCTGCACAGCAGGCTTGAACCACACAGTAAATGAAGAATGGCAGTTAGTGCAGATGAGGAAACCACATCTTTCTTGACAGTTCCAGTTTCCCTGCCATGTTACAACACAAAGTTAATATACATAAAACTGAAATTGAAGGGTTCTGGATTGTTAGGGATATGATGGTCACATATGAACATATGTATATAATGAAAAATATAAAGATTATTGAGGAAATGGGAGAAATGAAGTGTCCTGCCAAGCCAAAAAACTGTCTCCAGAAATGAAAAAAGAATATAGAACCTCGTTGTTTAACTGAGCATTAGAGAAAACTGATGCACATGCTAGGCTATCTGCTGATGGAATCCATCAGGCCCCAGAGGACCCACTCAGCCATTGCAGAGATGGATGAGATCTCCCCTTGGTGCTGGTCCCCAGATGCCCTCTCTCACATACACACTCTCAAAACAAGTAACTGATACATTGCTCTTGAGTAAGATGTGAAAGTACCTTTGCCACACATCTTTCACCTTACATTAATCTTGTAATTGAAGTTGCCATTTGTTTTAGTTATTTGCTGTTTTCCAAAGGTAAATTGGAACTCTTTCTGCTATAATAAATAGGTAGCAAAACTGGGGGCCTGGTGCCTGGGCCCAATCTGCACTGCCACAGGGAGAAGAGTCTCCCTCTGTGAGGTACACAGTTCAAACTGAAAAATCCCAGGCCTTCAGACAAACACACCTGATTTAAAACTGGCAAGAGGCACATGTGCCTTTTTAGAAGATTTCCATACATTTCACAGAGACTGAAAAAGGCTGTCAAGAATCTCAAGTATTCTCAAGGAAGCTGTCTAAGGAGAGAGAGGGGAAGAAATATCTGTTTTGGCACCAGGAAAGTTCCATGTTTTCCCTTGGATTTGTACAGGTTGAGCTTACCTTATCTGATAGCTTGGTATTAGAAGTCTTTTGAATATCAGAAGTTTTCGAATGCTGGGATTTTTGCATATTTAAATGGCACATCTTGGGCTGTGACCCTAACGATGGCATTCACTTGTGTTATATGCGTACTTACACACAGAGCCTGCAGGTGATGTGGCATTATTCTCAGTGAGCCTAGTCTTGACAGAGACATGCCTGTGAGCTCAGGTGGGCAGTTCCACATGTTGATGCTCAAAAAATTCTGACTTGGTTCTTGGATTTCAGACTAGTGGATTGGGGATGCTCCAGCTGAATTTTCCACTCCCAACGCTATGTCAGAGATAACCTGAGGTCAAGTTTCAGGATATTTATCCTAGGCCTTTCCCTCATGTTAATATACTACACTGGGAAAACTCTGTGACATCTCATCTTTGTTTTTCCCCTAGCACAAAATCTTTACTTTAAATGCTTTCATATTATATCTCACTATTTGTTTATATGTATTGAGTAACATGGTTTAAAGCGAGGGGACATTTGCTGGATAGTATTGCAATTCTCATTTTATGCCATACTAATCATGGGTTGTGGGGCAGGTTACTAAGTCACTCTCTGACTCAGATTTCTCATCACAGAGTGAGGGCAATCTCTATAACACACAGAGCTCTATGAGACTTTAATAACATAATTTATATGAATTTGATTTCAAACTCTAGGCAAACGGGAAACACCTGAATCTTGATTTAGCTCATCTGGCCCTTGCACAGTGGCTCTGTGTGGCTGTGACTTTTTATACCAATGGTGCTCTGGCATCCTGGTGTTAGGTCTGCTCAATAGCTTGGCACAGCTCTGTGTGCTCAGGGAGCTGGTCTGCTGCTCTCATCAGACACTTGCAGCCTCGCCTGACAGCCCTGGGCTATGATGCTTTATCTTCATGATTTCCAGGGCAATTCAACGTGATGGGACCAAGCTCACCAGTCATCGCCAAGGTTGGAGCAGAGGCCGTGTTCTCCTGCCACCTCAACCCCTCCACGGATGCCCAGGACATGGAGATCAGGTGGTTCCACGCCAAGAATTCAGAACTGGTGCATTACTATAGGAATTCCCAGGATATCCTGGAAAAGCAGCAGCCAGAGTACCGCGGGAGGACGGAGTTCCTCAAGGAGCAGATCAGTCAAGGGCAGGTGGCCCTGAGGATCCACCCCATCAGCACTTCAGATGGAGGGGATTACAGTTGTTCATTTGCAAGCTCCACACACCACAGTGCAGCACAGTTCAGTGTGGAGGTCACAGGTGAGCCTCTGTCCTGAAAGCTGTCAGGTGATTGGAGGTACATTTTTGTTCAGTCAGTACCCTACAGTGTGCAAGGACAGATGGCAGTGTCCCAAGGACACTGGGGAGGACTTCCAGAATGTTGGGGTTGAGATTGGTCTAGAGTGTCTTCCCACGGATTCGTGTTTTGATAAAAAGGACACTGACATCCCTTTTCCTTTCCAACACACTGATGAAGGGCAGGTGCAAGCAGGGCATCTAAGCGTGGCCTGAGCAGAGCCCCCAGAAACATGTTTCCATCTAGAGATGTTGTAATTATTTCAGAAACACAGGAGGAGCTCGAGGGAGGTGGAGGGAACGCAATCAGCCGAGCTGCAGGCCTAGGGTTCTGGACCTCATTCCATCCAGACAGAATGTGCCCTGGTTGACTGGAATCTGACTCTTGAGGGAGATGTAGAACGGTGTGGGCAGCTAGGGAGAGATGGCCAGTGAGGAGGCCAGGGGCAGTGCCAGAATAAAGGGACGTGTCTCGGGAAGGTCTTCTGGTGAAGTCAACTTTCTGGTTGACAAAATTGCTTGTGGACACAAGTTGGGGACCCATCAGAAAGACATTTCCGTACTAGTACTCCTAAGCAGGGGATCCAATAGAAAAGCAGAATAGATGCATGGACACAGGGGACACCACTCAACAATAGTGAGGAGAGCGTGGACAGGGGAGGAAAAAAGAAAAGGAGGACATTCTAGACACATAAAAAAAAAAAAAAAAACAGCCCAACCTCCCCCACTGGATTCCCAACTCTGGGACCCCTTCCCTTTGGAGAAGTCTCTCTCTGTATCTTTATTACTTTTGCAATAAACCTGCTGCTTGCTTGCTATCCCTGTGTCCTGGTCTTCAACTCTTTGCTGAACAGAGACAACAATCTCAGCACCCTTAGATGGGCACAGACTTGCACACTCATCCTAGGATATCCTTATCTGCTCATATCTCTGCCTAAGGTGAAACACTTACATCCCACATCTGTGCACACAGTCACCCCAGAAACTCCTGTGGGTCTGGGGTGGAAGAGTAAGGAAGGTTTCTAGTGAAAACATAAGCTAAGCCTGATTCAGCCTCCATCAACACCAGCACAGAGCCTTGTGCTGGTCTCCGGGAGGAGCTTCTCTCTCCCATTCCTTGAATGAACTCTGGGAGAAACCAGCCTGGTCCATCTCAAGGAGCATAGCGTTCATAACCTTGCAGAGCAGGGAAGCTTTCTTCTAGGCCCCTGTGACCTGTGTATGGATATCTCACCTGCCATTCAATGACAATCCTGAAAGTCAAGATGATTGGGAGAAGAGTCTGCCCATCACAGAGATTGTGCTTGGCCTAGTTACATTAGAACAAGTTTACACAATAAATGGCAGCATTTACCTGTTTCTTCCTGGACTGTAGGTAAATACTGATAAGCAGCTTGCTGGCAAGTTTTAAACAACAGTTGGTGCCAAAGCTTCTGCCAACCAGACCCTTTATAAATCTACCAGTTGAATCTCAGCAGAGTCTCAGAGGGGACAGTGAGCCCTGTCTGTGGCTAGAGAAAGCCTCCTTCTTGCAGCAGGCTCAAGGGTGGTCTTAGAGTTCTTACTGCAAGAGCCAGCCATGTGCAGTGGAGTGCCACCTGCAGAGGCCATAGGGAGGTCCTCCGGGAGCCGCAAGAGCCAGGCCCCTGGGCTTGTGCAGTGGCTCGGCCTCACTTTCTGGGCAGAGAGGTTTGTCTGTGACAATGATTTCTAGAGGAAACCAGGCAGGAGACATCTACTTCTAAAGATATTTCACATGCTTCCTAAAGCTTTGGTGAAACCTAATTAGTGGCTGTCAACTTGAAAGCCAGGTGGTAGTACTGTTTCTCCAAAGAAAAAAAAAAGTCCTTCCTTTCTCTGAACTGGTGGTTTTGCCTGATCCCAGATGCTTCTGCTCTTGGCCCAGAGGAATTCCACCAGCAAACAGAAAACAGCTTCCCATCACTGTCCCACTAAACCCCAGATTCCCTGCAAGCACACAGCTCCCTCCTTGAAGTCAGTGGCTGGGCTGATGGGCCTCCTACTTGCAAATGAATGTGTTCTGAGCTTCAGCAGTGGATCCCTAACATATTTTAGTCTCATGAATCCATGGCAGGAAATATTTTCATACTAACTATTGACTTCTCTAAAGCAGATAGGAAAGCACAGATATTTTCCAAACAAAGTAGTAAAGGATTTTAATTTTTTAAGGATGCAAACAAAACAATTAAGCAAATTCAAGTCTGTGTCAGACTTCCTGGTGAGCACTGTGTGCCTGTGAGTCCATCACCATTCTGTGGAGATGCTGTGTCCTCCCAAGCCCAGGATGACTGGCTGACTCTCTTGTCAGTTGTAAGCGCTGTGTAAATATCCCAGATTTGACATCCTAGCTAGTAGTATGTCTACAGATGGCAACTCTGATAGCACTTCAGTGAGGTGGATTCTGAGCTCAGGAGTGAGATGTTCTTCTACCTTTGCAGGCAATTGCTGATGCTTCTGGTCTGCTACAATATAAGTCTGGATGCAAATATTGCAATAACAAATAACCACAGGTGTTTATTGAAGAACCAATAAGGTTTTCCAAAGGAAAGGTTTCTCTGGTCCCTACATCCAGGAGCTCAGGGTTCCGTAATTTCCAGGCAGGCTGCTTTTTGCATGTGTCCTGGAATGTGGTGGGAAGTCACTGCTGGCTTTGCAGTTCACACTCCTGGTGAACCAGTCACCCTGAGCACTGTGCTGAGCCAACCTCCTCATCTCCTGCCGGCCAGCACTGGCCATGGGGCTTCCTGGACCCTGGGATGTTTTCCCTGAGTACCTACTGCCCATGCCCAGTGCAAGGCAGTGCCTGGGCTCTGCACAGAGGAGGTCACATATGTGCTCCTGTGGACAGAGGTCAGCCCCAGACAGAGCCCTGATCCTCCCCACCATGGCCTCAGGCTGTCCCGTGATTTTATAGGCTGGGTGGGTTCTAGCATGCCTTTCTTCATCTGTCCCCTCCCTCCTACAGGAGTGAGGCCTGGCCAGGTCAGGAAGGGTTCCCTGAAGAATCAATCTGTGCCATGAACCCCAGAGTCTTACCTCTGCAAGGCTCCTTAATCTTCCCAGGGAGGAGAAGCAGCACACCTGCCAGCAAGGATGTCCTTCTCTTGCTCTTCTCATCTCCCAAAATCAACCTTTGCCTTTCCTTGATTTCTCTTCTTCTTTCTCAGATCCCATGTAGAGATCTTTCACAGCCCGATGGCCTGTCTGCTCTGTTCAGACTGTTGTAGTTGAGATATAATTATCCAATGCCATACAGAAATGCTAGTCACTGTGCTTTATCCCAAGCCACTTCCCCACAGAGGCCTGCAGAGAAAGAGAACAGGGCGAAAGGAGTGGAAGACATGTCAGGTTTCCACATCAATCACCCTGAGGCTCTTTTTTCAACAACAAATGTAGCCTTGACCTTGGGGCTGTAGATGTCTTATAGCCTTGTCTGTGCCTAGCCCTAGAAGATAGAGAGCACCTGGGGATAAGGCTTGCTCCCTGCTATTAAGGTCATCATCTACAGGAGGCTCAACCAATTCCAGTGAGACTTCCATCAGTATCTGGAGACTACTCCTAAGCACAAGGAGGTGGGATGTGTGCTCCACAGCTGGGGAGGCACTTCCACAGATAAAAACTTCATTACCCCAAAACTGCGCTGCCCAGGTAAGGCAGCTACCTCCTGCATGTGGCCACTCAAGTGCAGCTTACCCCTACTAAATAACACAGGAATGCCAGTCCCACAGGCTAGTGTGTCTCACACAGAGCCCTGGCCTATTGCACCAGACAACAGCCCCAGGACTTCCCCCATGAGAAGATTTTCTGTAGGAGGCATGAGCAGGAGGAGGGTGAATAAGTGTCTTAGAGCAGAAACCTCTAATCCAAATGAACTCTTCAGTTCTCACCCACACTGGATGAATGGAGGGTTTCACCCCCACTGTTGTGAGCAAGAGAAGAAAGGATAAGTTGTGAACTCCAAGGAAATGAGGAAGGATTTTCCAGATGGTGTTTGACCACTTGGTTACATACTAGTATAATAATTTGATTTCTTTCTCACAACCATAAAAAAGAAGTTATTGGAGGGGGGCAGAATTGTTCTACATTAATTTTCACAAGCAGGAGAGTTCAGACTCCTGCAGGTCAACCAGTAAGCCCAGGTCCATTGGCCGGGGGAAGCAGAGCCATTGACCTCCTAAACAGCATTCTCTCTCTTTCTCTCTCTCTCTCTCTCTCTCTCTCTCTCTCTCTCTCTCTCTCTCCCTCTCCCTCTCTCATTCCCAGCCTCAGGCCTGGCTCCTCGTATTCATGTTGAACCTGGTCCCAGTGGGAGCATTAAGCTGACTTGCATGTCCCCAGGGTGGTACCCGGAGCCAGAGGTGCAGTGGAGTGGCCCTGGAGGACTCCATCTGGAACCTGCCTCGGAGACCAGGACAGTAGCAGGAGACGGCCTGTTCCATGTGGAGTCCTCTCTCTCAGTCGGGGAAAGTTCCAGAGGACACGTGTCTTGTTCCATCAGGAACCCTGTCCTTAATGAGGAGAAGGACACCCACATGTCCATGGCAGGTCAGTTCTCCCCAAGGTGCCAATCCACAGGTTCCAGTGCTGATCAGGAAGCTGTGATGAGTGGAGATCCTTGACACAGACCCCTATGAGTGTCCAGTGGGTGCCTTTGTCACTCCTGAGTAGGGACCTCCTCAGATATACCCACTTCCCCTGTGCATGCCTGCTGAGGTCAACAAGGTCATTATTTCACTGGGTAACAGGGTTGAGAGGGGTCTGTCAAAGTCCCTTGGAACCTTCCCAAATCCTCCTGCTCAGACTTATCCACTCATAACAATTGAGCTTATTTTCCTGCTTGTCAAACTTACCTAAACTGCTGGCCACAGCCACCTCTGTGACCTTGGCAGATGCAGACTCACCCCCCCACACCGCTCACAGGTTACAAATATTAAAAGGGCTAATAAGTGTGTGCTCATGAGGTTGTAGTTCATCTTGAGACAGAGAGGACCAAGCACCCAAGTTTGCCCTCCACATAACTAGAGTGACTGTCCAGAGGACACAGTCTGGCCCCAGCGCTGCCCTGCACCGCCCTCTCCCTCTCCCAGTCAGGGAGCACAGTACAGCCTATGCTCCAGGGTGGCCTCAGGGCCTTCTCTCCTAAGCTCGTCCCCACCTTTCATTTTTTTTCTCCCTTTTCCTGGTACCTCATATTAGTCCTTGGACATACCTGGCCTTTGGTGCTCATGGGCACTGGGGTCCACATTCTATTTTTCCTCAACTGGCATTACCTACTGTTTCTTTAGCCCTAACCCAGGAGCTGTTTTTTCAGAAATCACCCCACCTGTTTGCACCATGTGTCTGTCTGCTTCCCCCACATTACCCTGATTGCATGTTTGCATTCTCTCAGGCTGGGTGTGAGCCCCTGAGGACAAGCTCTCTCAGGCCTTGAACTCCCCACTGCCTAGCAGACACCTGCTCCCAAGAACAGATTGCCTGGTGGGTGTGTAAGTGAACATCTGCAGGACGTTATCAGGACCACCAGATCTGGTGCCAGCCGCTTTCCCTTGTGTGGGTCACTTGTGTTGTAGATCATTAGAAAGAGAGAACTGGAATGAAGTTGGGAATTTGAGAAGATAAAAACACTTGTTAGAGGATAGAGTTCTTTTTTTTTTTTTTCTTTACCTAATTGTCATCCTTGGGAATACAAAGCTCCAGGAGGGAAAATTATCTGACTTCTCCTTAGATTTCAACAATGAAAAAAGTAGTAGAGAAAACTTGGGAGACACTGGTGAGTCGGGGCTGAGCTTAGCAAACCTCAGCAACCCTCAGGACCTCACATGGAAGGCCCTGAAATCCACATGGAGGACGTGAAGGAGAAGGGCCTTCTTCATGTGAGTGCAGGAGGTCTGCTGAGCTGAGCAGTAACTCACAACCTGACGAACAGCTGCGCTCTGTGGTCATTTCCTAGCCATCTGGCTGAAGGACTGAATGAAACAGCCTGGAGAGAGGGCTGCTCAGGGCCTCTTCTGCAGATGGTGTTGGCCTCAGAGCCACTGTTACTGACCTCAGTCCCCCTCCAGCCCAGCTGGAACTCTGTTTCTGGGACCTGGCCAGGAGCTGTGCCTGGATTAGGCGCTGACACCTCACAGTTCCTGCACTAATCTGAGAAGAGCTCCAGAGGATCTCAGTCTTCAGCCTGTCCTTAGACCCACATCCACGTGATGAGGAGGACAACTGGAGGAACAGGCCCATGATGAAGGCAGTTGGGGCCTCAGGAGGGCAGGGCAGGCAGGTGAAGGAGGGGCTCTGTGGCATCTGCAGACTGTTCCTTATTATAGGAGCACTTACTATAGGAGCATTGCGTGTCACCCGCATCATGTAGGCTTTGGTGAAATCTGGAGCTGTTCACACGGTGTCTGCTGTGTTACTTTCCTCTCTTCAGCCTGTCCACACAGCTGCCTGGTTTGACAGGGCAGCTCAGGGCCTTCCCAGGCTGCCTGGTGACGTCTCCATGAGGAAACAAGAAGGACTCGTCCCCATCAGCCAGGCCACCTGCAGTCAGCCTAGATCTCAGTGCCATGGTCCTGTTTTGCAGGTGACCTGTTCCCCAGGGTTAGCCCTTGGACAGTGGTGCTGGGGGTGCTCTTCAGCCTCTTGACTCTCTGCTTGGTGGTCACCGGTATTGTCCTCCTGAGAACCAGAAAAGCCAAAGGTAAGTTTGAACAAGGGGGCTGACATCATTTGTGTAGCAATTAGACTTACATGTAGATCATAAGTCTACTTAGGGTTTTTATCTTTTACTGCTGACTAGGAAAACATGAAGAGTAGGGATGCTCCATTGACACACTCTTAGGTGCTGTGTCTGAACTTCAATTCGCCTTTGTACTCACTTTACCCACTTCTTGACTCATTTCTTTCTTGATAATTTCTAGAAAACATTCTTTCCATGCCGGATAGAGGTGAGCTGCTTATTAAGGAGGGTTCTGGTTGCTCTCCAGGATCCTATAGCCACCCGTCCTGTCCTCAAGGCACATCACAGAGAGCTCTGTGTATGGACAAGAGGGGACCATCCACCTTCCACTGAGCACCATCCACCAACCACCATCCACCATCCACCACCTGCAACCTGCCACCTGCCATCAACCATCTGCTATATCATCAGTTATCTACTATGTCATCTGTCATGTGTCATCTGTCCTTCATTTTTCTCCTTTTTATGGTACTACAGATTGACACCAGGGCCATAGGCCCTGTAGGCCAGCTCTACCTCTGAACCACACAAGAGCACCCATCTTCCTTCTTCACTATTTGTCCCAGCGGCTTTCCCACTGATCTTGGCATGGCCCCCAATTCACAAATATCAGATGTATGATAGAATGACTTTTATTAGCCTTTTTTCTTCCTTTCTCTACATTTGGGGTGTGTGTGCATTTCCAGGTTATACTTGTCAAAATAGTCATGAGTTTGGTTTTCTCTGGTGACATTTAATTCACAAAATCTCTCTTGTCTTGTAATTAAACTCCTCTCTGACTTGATCTCATAATGACCTGAACCTCATGCCTTGGGTTGGCCTTCTCTGAGACAAAGATAGCTCCAGGTAAGAGCTGTGGCCAGGGCTGCCAAGTGCACCTGCCCATGGACACCCAGTCAGGCTCCACCTGACTGCAGGAGAAAGGACAGGAGGAGGGGTCTTAGGGGAGTCTTGAAGTATTCAGTCCTCCCATGGGGACATAAGTGGAGATGGACCATAGGGGAATACCCAGGGGCCCACTAAATGCCCTGCAAGGACCAGATTGATCTTAGGCCTCTAAGCACACATATGATCCTCCTATAGGGCTCATACTCTCCTTCCTGTCTGAAACCTCCCTGTGCTCTGTCTTAAGCTTTCTGACCAAGAGGAACCAGGGAATCGTGAGAGCTAGAGGAGCAACAGACCAGGTGGAGGGGAGGGAGCATGGGCAGGACCACTGCCCCCACATTCCATAGAGAGTGGGGTCTGGGTGGGAAGCTTGTTTAAAGGGCTAATTGGAGAGCTATTGAGTCTGCTTCTTCTCAACCCCTGGCTTTCAGGTGGCTCTTAAACCATCACAAAGGCCAGCATGGCTGTCATACAATCACATGGAGACCAATCTTGTATAAAAGGCCTGTTTATATGGGTTGGGCACAGTCCTGGAACATACTAGATAGTTTCTACTTTGGAACTTGTGGAATGGCTTCTGAGGACACGTGCTGAAACCTGTGGCATGGAATTCCTGCATGGAGAAGCTGTCTGAGGTGTTGGGGGACGCACCATGGACAGTGTAACTGACTGTGGTTCTTTGGCCACGTGGAGCCCATCTGGGGGCAAATGAGTCTGGGGATTGGATTACATGAGTTGCACTGAGGCCACCTTCTGTGGCTGATGACACCTGGGCAGGATGCACTTGGGGACGTTTTAAGGTGTGGATCAGAAATCCACAGGAGTATTTTTTAAAGCTGTGGACACAGGAAGTGCAATTTTATTGACATACAGGCCCCTTGCTTGGCTGTCAAGAGGAGCCCTGCTCTTTTGCCCAAGGGAGGATGAAGCAGTCCCTACCCAGTCCTCTGTCCAGTGATATCTGTCCCTTAAGGAAGTCCTCACTTTGAATTATTCCACTTATAACGTGGAATTTGTGTGTGTGTGTGTCAGTTATAAATTCTCCCCCAATATACTCTGGTGAGACTGATAATCTTGAAGCTAGTTTCATGCAAATCTCTGAAAATCCAGAGAATGATGTGCAGAATTTATAGATATTAATACCTATTTTCTTATCTTTGGGACTTCAGCCAAAACTTGAAAAGAGAAGGGATCCTATTCACTCTCCCATCCTATTTCCAAGTAAACACAGTTGGAAATCTAAAGGTGGTTTCCAGTTCGTGACATGCTTGTTTATTCAGAAACCTGGAGTCCTCTCTGTGCCTCTCCTGAGCTGGGCTGACAAGCCTGGGCCCAGGTGCTGCTTTGTTCTTGGGGCTGAGTGGTGAGATGGGCCTCATCTACTAGGGAGAGGAGGGTGCTCTCCATCAGGCTTGTGTTGAGGTTGCTGTTTCTTTCCACAGAAGCAGTGGACAGAGTGAATGATGTGATTACTGAGGTTTGACAGGCAGTGTTGGACCTTTAAAACCAATATTGCCTAGTTCATGCTCTTTTATTATTATAGGAACACCAGAGTCCACATAGAATTGAATGTGCCTCTCTGACCCCAGGCACGAAGCAGCCAACACACATTTCTCTACAAGTATTTGCCCCGGGGAAGTTGTTCACATATGTGCAGCCGGAGGAGATGGGCTGGTTTCTGGAAGCTGCAGAGCTTGTGTGTGTCTATTAGGTGAAAGTTGGTTGTTCCATGTACTTAGCACAGACCACCTGTTCTGTGTGGTCATTAACAAGTAACGAAGGAGGTGCCATTAGAGCTCATAGGTGTAAAGCTGGGCCTTGTCACCTGGCTGTGGAGCCGCTGAGGAGCTAACACTGAGCTGAGCTCAGAGGTAAGGACAGGGCTAGGGACAGCAAGGAAGCAGCAGGACTTGTGAGGAAAGGAAGTCTCTGAACCCTGGAGTGGCTGAGCCCCTGGTTCTAGCAGAGGAGATGAACAGTAGACAGGGGACAGACTCAGAAGGCTCCAAGGCAGACTCCAGGGCACATGGCATTTTATCACCTTGCTAAGGATTTAGATGGCGACAGAACAGGGAAGGTTCATTCAGAAAAGGGCTGTTGTGACTGGGGTGACTTTGGGACATGGCATTCATTCCCTGGGAACAGGATAAGTGACTAGGGTGCAATTTTCTGGAAGAAGTCAGGAAGGATCCATGGAAGTTCGGTCCTATTGTCACCAGAGTAATTAGAGCTAAAAGTCATGCTTGATCATTCACTTGTCAGTGTTCGGTCTTCAATACGATGACTTCTGTTCACTCCTGGTTCATTATGAAGATTAAGTAGTGTGTAACCCTCTTAAGGACTAGAGGTAGAGCCAAAGGGAGGAATCCTGTGTAACTGAGTGCTTCGTCTTGCTGTGGATGGCTAGATTCGTTGTTCATTCTGATGTGCCACAGGAAGGAGGGGAGCAAGTGACGTTCAAAGCACATTCTCTGTAGCAGAACTTTCTGGATTTAGGTTATATCTCTACCACTTAGTAGCTTCATCCATTTCTCAAAACATTTACAACCTTTTGGACATATTTTTGCCTTTGTAATAAGGCCACAATAATGCTAATACGGGGGGGTTACAGTTAGTTTTGAAAAGATCATGCATGTCCGGGCCAGGCACAGAGCTTATAATTTGGTAGAAATTTGCAGTTATTGGGTCTGGGAATAGGAGATGGTTTTATATCTACATCTGGGACCCTGTGAGTCTAAAATGAACTTTGTGCAACTGCTTAGTTTTGTCCTTTATGTGCAAGGAACAAATTGACTCATTTAAATCATCACATAGAAAACAAGGTGTCACTGGTCAGAAACTTCTCTCACGTGACTGTTCCAGCTGCATAACCCAACTGATGGTGGTGATAACACTGAGCCTGTGGCATTGCTGTGTCACAGGACCCTAGGCATCTTCTGTACACATGGAATAGAGAAGGGATTTTTGATATTGGTTACAATTCTATTTTCACTAACTCAACTCTTTTTTTATTTTTTTTATTTTGGCTAGTTTTCTTTTCAGCTAATGTCTCAAAGAAAAGTGATATCTTTTTTAGTTTTGGCATATTATATTAGTCAGTTTCTGTTAGGAGGATGAATCGATAGCTAACCCCATGAACATAATAATTTGTCCAAGAAATGTCAGTGGGCTAACTTTATAACCCACAGTAAGGTGTCCTCCTAATTCCAGAGCACACTAGCCCCAGTGTCAGAGACATCAGCATGTGGGCAACAGGTTCCAGTTACCTGTCCCAGGCTTCCTTCATCAGAGCCAACAATGTAATGTGATTTTGTTTTTTCAAGTTGGCCACTGTATCCTCAAATAAAGCTCCCATTGATGGCAGATATCAGGAGAACCTATCCCCTGGTTTTCAGAAGAAAGAGCTAATTACATGCACTGCTTCTGCAGTGACCCTAGGGCTGCTCTACCTCCCACAGTGCCACCAGGACACAATGCCCCACCATGCAGGCTGTGTCACACTCTTCAGAGAGGTAGAGCTGATCCACTGCAGGCCCTGCTGGGCCCTCTAAAGCTTGCCCACCTTGTGCAGCTGCATCGTGAGATGGTTCTGGGGTGGCTGCCAACTTCACAGAGTGAGCAATCCCCTCCACCAGAATCCTGCTTCTCCTACAACTTTTCCAAAGTGGGCTTCTCCATGCTCAAAAAATCTGTGAACACATTTGTGGTACATTAAGAAAAAAATGTAAAAAACCCCCATCATTTCAAATGTTGTGTGCACAGCCTTACTTGCCTCAGACACCTGGCACAGTTCTGATCTTGGCCTAGCACTGGGAGATGGCGCTCTCTTAGCTGCCCCTGCCTTTTCTCACTTTGAAGTCACACTCAGATACAGATTGTCTGTAGAGAAGGATCTTCCTCCACAAAGAAGCTGTCCATCAGCTGTGAGCTGCCTTCAGTAGGCCTGCTGGACAAAACCTCATCCAGGCTGGATGCAGCATAATCCGGGAACTGATCTCCATCTCAAAATGATGCCTCTACTTCTTCACATTCTCTGTAATGCTGCTCAACCGGTTTTCCTAGAATTGAACTAATTCTCATGTGCAGTGAAGGAGAAGGTAAATGCATTAAAAAAATCAAATCTGGAAGAAGAGACAATTTATCAATAATCAATCTAAGAGAGTCACATGGAAACATCCCTGACAAGAAGTTTTTTTTTTTTCCAGCAATATCAACATCATTTTACACCTCATATAAAGCATCTCATGTGCAAATATTGTACTGTACAGTTTACCACGTAGGTAGGCCATTTGGAAATAGTCCTCAAGCCTGTATATTTGATGTTCAAACAGAAATAACAAATGTTAAACAAATGAGCTGTGGAAGAACCAGCAGAGGACATGGCAGAAGGTGGATTGCAGGGTACTTCGTAGGCCACATTTGGAGTTTAAATATTTATTCCATAAGTAGTGAAAATTACCAAAGGATTTGGAGTGAGAGTGGTTTAACAAAATGCTGACTAAATTGAGCTTTATTTCATTTAATTGGTGCATTATAATTATACATATAAGTGAGAATCACTGCAATATATTTGTAAATGCATGTAACATTACAAATATATTGCAGTGATTCTCACTTATATGTATAATTGTAATGCACCAATTGTATTCTCTAGTATATAATTGTAATGCACCAATTGTATTCTCTAGTATTTCCACTTTCCCTCCCTTCTTTCTCCCCCTAGTCCACAGTTTCTGCTCTACTGATCTCCCTTCTTTTGTCATGTGATTCTTTTTACTTCTCTCCCTAGTTTCTGCATATGAGAGAAAATATTTGACTTTTGACTTTCTAAATCTGTCTTGTTTCACTCTCCGAGATGTTGTGCAGTTCCATTTATTTTCCTACAAATGACATAACTTCATTCTTCTTTATGGCTGAATAAAACTCCATGCATATATATACCACAATTTCTTTATCCATTCTTCTTTTGGCAAATACCTAGACCCATTCAGTAGCTTGGCTATGGTATATATTTGGGCTTAAAAAGATTGCATTACAGAATTCTTTGGTGTGTTCAAGAGAGATCACTGGGAGAACAATAAAGGTCCTCCTCCGTGGCTGACAATGACTCAAGAAGGCAGTGAAGATGGTGGGAGGGAGGGGAACAAGGTTCTGAGGCCCACGATGAAACTAGAATCAAAAGGCCATGGTGAGGTATGCAATGTGGATAGTGCTTTGGGAGCTTATGGAGAAGGAGGTTCAAAGAATTTGTCCCTGTTTCTGGCTTGAGCACCTGGATTCATTGATTTCATTCACTTGGGTCTGCCTGAGGTTTTAATTCAAGTAGTGTCTGTTTTATATACTTAAGTGCACCAACATTTCAGACATAAATATTTATTATTATTATCTCCTCTTGTTAAGTTTTCTTTTTACCAATATGAAGTGAAGTTTTTGATTCTTCTGATTTACTTTGGCTTGAAGTCTGCCTTGTTTAATATGAGATGGCTACTACTACTACTTGCTTTTGTTTTCCATTTGTATTTGTATCAATTTCCATTATTTCCCTTTCAGATGATGATTGTCACTGCCTATAAGGTGACTCTCTTGCAAACAACATACAGTTAGGTCTTTTTAAAAGTCCAGCCTACCAGCCTACATCATTTAATTGGTGATTTGAGACCATTTATATTCAATATTATTATAGAGAGATGTTTATTAATTACGCTATTTGGATTTATTGTCACGGCCTCATTTGATCCTGTTTCTCAGTTACTTCACTACTCTTTGAATGAGATTTATCCATTTGTATGCTCTGAGATTTGTTTTTGATTTTTTCTGTGTGTAATATTTTGTGTGTAAGTATTTTCTATAGTGCTGGCTTGAGTAATGATTTCTTTTAGTTTCTGCTTATCTTTGAAGAATTTAATTTCTTCTTTGATTCTGAAAGATAGCTTTGCTTGATAGAGCAATCTTGGTTGACAATTAATTTCTTGCATGACTTGGCAAATATCACTCTAAGCCCTCCTAAAATTTAGAGTATGTGCTGAGAAATTGGAAATAATTCTGATTAGCTTGCCTGTAAGATTATCTGATGTTTTTCTCTTGAGACTTTTAAATTTGCATTCTTGTTTTGTGTGTTAATTAAACATTTTAATTATAATGTGTCATGAAGTGGTTCTTCATTGTCTCTTTGGGAATTTGAATGCCTCCCTCTTGCATCTGGAAGAAATCTCATTCTCAGATTTAAAAGTTTTTTTTCTGTTATTGCTGAGTATGGTGGCTTACCTGTAAGCCCAGCAGCTTGGAGGCTGTGACAGGAGGATCACAAGTTCAAAGCCAACCTATGCAATTTAGCAAGGGCCTGACCAATTCAATGAGAAATTGTCTCTAAATAAAATATTTAAAAGAATGGATGAGAATGTGGCTCAGTGGTAATATGCTCCTGTATTCACCCCCAGTTAAAAGAAAAAAAAAATTGTTATTTTTTTAAGAGATTATCTGTGTCCTTAGCCTGAATCTTGCCACCCTCCTCATTTCCGGTGATTTCTGAAATCTGGTCTTTTAATGTTGTCAAAGTATTTTTGTATATTAAGGTTAGTGTTCCTTCTTTTCTTTTTTTTTTTTTTTTAACACTCATGAATGTTCAAGGCCGATCACTTTGTCTTCCAAAATGATGTTCTGGTGCTCTGATATTCTGTCTTCAGTATGATCTACTCTATTAGCAAGAATTTTAATTGAACATTTTATTTGACTTATTATATCTTTTATTTCTAAGATATCTTTTTCAGTATCTCTGCCACATTATTGAATTTTTTATACATATTCTGTACTGAGTTTCTTAATTCATTCAGTTGTTTTTCTCTGTTATCTTGGAATTCACTGATAATTTATATAACCATTCTTTTGATTTCTTTCTCTGGTATTTAATCCACTTCAATATTTTTGGAGTCAGTTGCTGGTGAATTATAAATTTTAGGAGGTGCCATGTTATCGTTTTTCATATTTCTTGTGCTTCTTTGATTCATTTATGCATCTGTTGGCATGGATTTATCTTTCACTATTATCTATGGGCCCTTGAGTTCAGTTTTCTTTTCCCAATTGTTTTAGTGTGACCTAGATTGATATCCTCATAGGTGTAGTGTCCATAGCCCTTGTGTTAATTCTCTCTATTTTCACTTTATAAGTGAATATTCATGAGCGGGACCTGAGGTTCTTTTTAACCATTCCTCTGGGACCTTCTCATTTGTTTAGGGTTATTGTTACTTCTATTCTTTGTTTTCGAGGGCCAATGAAGTTTCATTGTGGTTAATATGTAGGAACCAAGTTGCACTGTCCCTTGGCCAAGTTTATCTCAGGAGCAGATAAACTTGGAGGAGACTCTCCTTCTCTCTGACTTGAATCCCACTTGGCACTCTCTTCTCTGTGCCTATTTCACTCACATTCTTCTAGGTACACCCTTAGCCACATAGTAGGTGCTTTCTGGGACAGAATGGCAACATTTTTTATACTCTCCTGCAGCAAACTTCAGTGTGACCTTCTCCAGATGGCTCTCACTAAGCTCTCCACTTGCCAGATGAGCACTATTTAGACACCAGTTCACTGTGCAGCCTCTGGATCTGCTAATTTTAGGGTCCTTTTTTTCCTGCCAAAATTGTTCAATGTCTTACTCTCTCTGTAACATTTTTCCCCTCTACAGTGAACCAGCACCACTGCCAATGCCACTGCCACAAACGGCTTGACTGTAGGTTATGGCAGGGACATTGGCAGTGGTGCCAGTTCACTGTTCAATGTACCCAAACTTCTGAATCTCTAATAGACTCTGATTGCCACTTATTGAATTTTAGCGAATTCCCTCTTTCACTAAGCTCACTGAGAAGCAGTACCTGCTGCTTGAATACAACATGACAGAGCAATAACAAATGCAGCTGTCCTCTAATCTTCCATCTTGAATCTCATTTGCTTTTAACTTTTTTTGCATTGCTTTTGGTCTTTATCATTCATCAACTGAATTTTTACATTTTAACTTGCCTGACTCCCAAGGTTATTTTTTCCACATTAGTTTTCTTTCTATTTCCTCATTTTTATCATGAGAAATATAGATGTATTTTCTTTTATTGTATCAAAATAAGGGGAGAAGTCAGTAAATAACCAGAAAGAACTACTTTATTCTACTTTATAATTTACAAAAATAAATACTATTTAGCAATTCAATGATGTTATAGAAGAGGCTTATTTTCATAATAAGTATTGAAAATTGCTTTTAAGATGGGTAGAGCAGATTATGACAATACACTATAGTTTAATCCTTTTTTTGTCATTGTGGGACAATAATATCCTAATAGTTATTTAGAAAATTAAGGTATTAAAACTCTAACTGAAATCTAATAGGCATATCTGTCTCTTCATGTGATTTGTTTAATAAAATGAACACAATGCTATTTTAAAAAATATCATTTGTAATTAAAAAAACATAAAATCCTCTATCAAAATCCTCAGATCTCATTTTGTTCTCTGCAGTCCTCTGCTCATAGCATATGAGCTATAATTGACAGATGCCTTTCAATGGCCCTTTGTGGGAGAGTTCCTACCTTGCTGTACAGGTTGATATCCCTAGTATGGAAGGCAGACGCTGGACTAAAGTGGGTCCTCAAAAGTGTTTGCTGGCTGGGCATACTATAATAGTAGTGGCTCAGGAAGCTGAGGCAGGAAAATTGCAAGTTCAAAGTCAGCCTCAGAAACGTAGCTAGAACCTAAACAACTTAGCCATATCCTGTCTCAAAATAAATAATAAAAATGTCTGGGGATGTGGCTCAGTAGTTAAGTGCCCCTGGTACCAAAAAAAAAAAAAAAAAAAAAATGCTTGCTGACTGGGACAGGAAAGAGTGGCTGTGGCCTCAGGAATGTTATGAAGACAAACTGAACCAACATAGTGGTCACTGATGAGCAGTAGACAGTGATGGACATAAGAAACAAGTTGTACAAGAGTCAGAATATTCAGAATCTAAAGACCAGGGTGGAGTCCAGAGTGGGAACATAAGACGTGCACATCAAACTCCAGAAATCTGACTCACATGTTCACTGGAATCCTACAAAGATATAGTCAAAGACTAGGATGAAATTTATTGGAATTTCAGATTACCACTTAACCTTTATTTATTTATTATTAATTAATTTATTTATTTTTCTCTTTTTTAGAGAAAATCATTGAAGAAATTGGTAAGTTTTATCTTTTGTTTTTTTCCATGCAAATTTGGAAATCCAGCCTCCATGTCCAAAGTGCAGTTACTATCTATGTGATTGGTTGCAGAACAAAGAAAATTTCTGGGAATAGAAGGTAAGTAATGTTACAGTTCATACCACTGATACACCACAAACCATGACCTTCAACAGTCTGTGCTCAATCACCCAGCTAACAGTGAATGTGTCTACCTTGTTGCAGGTCTGAAGGAAGCTCGAAGATTTGCAAGTAGGTACACAGAGAAGGAGATGTGGTTAAGAATGACCTCATGCCTGTCCTCCAAACTCTGTGGGATAATATTATGGAGGAAAAGTCTTCCCAAATGATCTACAGGATACAAGTGGGCAAAGAAAATCCTTTGAAGTTGGATGCAGGGACCTAAGTTGGCTATGGGATAGGTAGTCTAGTAAGACTGCCATAAATGCATGCATGAGCTCCAGATGGCACAATCACTGTGGTCTCTCCTAACCCCAACATGTAGCCTCTAGTCTATAAGGAGCAGGTCCCCTCCATCCTCTTGACACCACCACAGGACTCTCTAGAGTGATGAGGAAGTGTGGGGTTGGTCTCTTCTCTCTCCTCTCCTTTCACTTCAAGTCCTCCATGTCCATCAGCTCATTCTTACCAATAGGAACACACACTCTTATTTCTCCCTAGTTTTCTTAACAATAAATAGCAAAGTCCATTAATACAGTCTTTCCATTGGGCTGTTATCTTGCTTCTTCTCCCTTTCCAGAAAAACCTCATTAGAAAATTATGAATTTCATTCTTAATTTGGACCCCAATGGTGTCCCTTAGTATGAACTGCATTTGTGCCATTGTCATGGTCCTTTTGAGATAGCTAGTGATGGAGGAGGACAGAGACTGGCCTCAGAGACCCCACCAGGGAGCCGGGAGTGTTCTACTCTTTCCATCTTACAGAACAAGGACACTGGGCATGAACAAAGCACCGTAGGCTTGGCTTTAGTTACCTGGTCCAGAGGATTCAGACCCAGATTCAGCTATAATGTGACACCTGAGTGTTACCCCACGGTCACCCAAAGTACCCCCCAGGTCTGGTGCTTTTTATGTCTTTCCTGCAAATTTGGAAAGAAAGTCAATTGATTTCTGAGATCTTCAGGTATTAGACTAGCAAGCTTGTTTTAGGTTTTAGTCAGTTCCCATAAAGTTGAAATGTCAAGGGACAGGGAAGGGCTAGCCTTGAGCTGTCTCCAAGAAAGGCTAAGATCTTGGGGGAAAGTGACTTACCTTCCTCTTCTGGTAACTAACATTATAAAACACTCAAGTTAATTAATTTGGAGATACTCTGGGTGAAATTCGTCTTCTGGCTATTGAAGTTTTTTTTTCCCCTTTGGTAGAGGAGACATTTAGAAGAAACCAGTGGCATGGAAATAGACACAACTTATTGAGCCCTTGCTGTGTATGAAACACTGTGCAATTGTTCATAAATACATTCCATCTCACAACCAAAGCTGAAGGGGTGCATCAGGATCCCCATTTTGGATAAGGAGAAATGAAGCTCTGTGAATGTTGGTGGCGCGCAGGTGTCCTGGTCACGGCTGTAGGACTCCACCCACCCCAGGACCGCCTTTGAAGAAAGCAGCCTTATACCCAGCAGAAGCGTAGAGTGCACTTTACATTTCTGACCTTGGCTGGATTTATGTAAAGTTTCTTATTTTGGCTTCTTGAGCTGAGCATGGAGGAAAGGAAGCCCACAGGAAGAGAACCGGAGTCTCAGGCCCCATCAGTTCTTCCTCCTGGGCCTCAGTTACTTCACCCAAAAGCAATGCACAGAGACTGTGCCGGAGACTGCCTGTGTCCAGGGGTCCTCCCACAGGAGAGGGGTCTGGTTTTCCTTTCTTCTCTGGTAACATTTCAAGAACATTCAGTCACTGGGGCAGTGGTAGGTGCCTTGTAGCACATTTTTTCCAAGGCCAAGGCCACTTTCTTTCCCAGTGCTGATGGACATTGAGCTCAGGGCATGCTGGTGAGGGCCATGCCCTGAGCTATCTATTATGTTGATGGACATGGTACCTGTGTTTGGCTTGGGGTTAATGATCACCTTTCCCCTGGGGCCTTATGTCTCCTTACAAGGCAAGCTGTGGGTTATGTCAGGCCCCTATTAAATATCAAGAGCCCTCCATCTGCCTCTGTCTTTCCTCTGAAAGACCGCCAGACAGCCAAGGTCATGGCCACATATGCCCTGCAGCTCCCCGAGCAGGAGGGGGGAGGGCAGGTGGGAAGCTGCCTGTCTCCACTAAGCTGGACACAAAGAGCTGTTATTCTAGATCCCTCTCTGCACACTGCGGGGCTCTAGCCGGGAGACCCAGCATGTGCACTTCCTAGGCCACACTTGTCCATTTCATTTTTATCCACGCACTTCTTCCTGCAGTCACAGATCAGACATGAGGACTCCCTCTGGGTTCAGGAAACTCAGATGAACCAGGCTTTCGCCTCCCCAGCAGAACAGGGAGACCAGGGAGCATTGGCTTAACTGGGCCCTGAACTCCATCCTGAGGTGTGGCACTTTAATGATTGAGCCAAAGTCCAATTGAGCCAAATGGAGAGAGAAGCATGTCTCTGATGGGGCAGGACAGGGAAGAGCTAGGGCAGATGACGAGGCTTCCCTTCTGGCCCTGACCCTGGATGAGTCCCATTGCCTCTCTCGGCCCCCATGAATACGAAAACTGCTGCTCTGAACCACTGGCTGCAGGAGAGCAGGGCTGGGCCCACGGGGAGTGCGGAAACCTGCGCATTCTCGGCCTCAGCAACTGGAGATCACATCAGCGCCCTGAGCCTGCGGACTCCACCTGTGAACTCTGGGTGGAAGGCAGCTCCTGCTGGCCTCACGGCGCAGAGCAGACTTGAAAGGGAAGGTGGGTGCCACAGGTCCTGCTGCACACAGGGCTTCCACGGCACCAGCACGGGGACTGTTTAAGAGAGGCCCACATGTCAGGGGACAGTGAGCTAAGAGAAGGCAGCCCAGCGTAATGCACAGGAGCTACTATTCACAGGGCAGCCCCAGCTCCTCCTGAGCATCCCTTTTCCCCTGAGGAGCCACGCTGTCCCTCAAGAGGCAAAGCCAGTCTCTCTTTTTCTCTAGCTACTGTGATGCTTATCCTCCTGCTCCTGATGAATCCACCCCTGAGCACGTTCCACGTGTCCTCAGAGCCGTTCACTGCCCTGGGTCGCAACCTGCCTCAGCCCTGAGTGCCCGCTCCAAATCAGAAAAAAGAGGAGAGAGAGAGACAGAGACAGAGAGAGAGGAGGAGAGAGAGAGAGAGAGAGAGAGAAAGGGGGAGAAGGGAAGAGGGGGAGAGAGAGAGAAAGACAGAGACAGAGACAGAGACACAGAGACAGAGACAGAGACAGAGAGAGAGGGAGAAGAGAAGAGAGACAGAAAGAGAGAGGGAGAGAGAGGGAGAGAGGGAGAGAGAGAGAGAAGGAGGAGAAACTAGAAGACGACAAATAAGCAAGGCACAACTTGCTTTTTGTCATTTGAAAGTTCTCATTTCAAGGCTGCTCCCCTGGCTCAGGGAGTTCTTGTGTCATTATCTTCTGCTAAAAGGATTCAAATGACATTATTTGCATGGAAACTCGCATAGCAATGATGCCGTTTATGCCACGAAGTCGCATTACAATGAAGAGGATGATGACTGTGTCACATGGACGTGACATTCTTTATGCCATTAAATTGAAACTCAACGCTGGCAGTTTTTAACTGCTCACGTCCTTTGAAAATACATCATTTCTGATTTGAAGTGAATATTTTAGGGGCCAACTCCAGGAGCATCAAATGACAGTACCCTGCCATGTCTCTCCAGGTCAGCCATGTTTCCTCAACCGGAGTGGACTAAAGGAACGCTCTTTGAGTCCCAAGGTAAGACAGTGTGATAGACTCTAATTTCCCACCAAACGTAACTGTGGTTTGATGGAAATATATGCAGAAAATCTAGGGTAGGCTATTGGCCATAGGAGGGGCTCAGGGACCCATAGTGGTGTGACCAGCTCTAGCGTTTGGTCCGGTTTCAGGGTCTCTCCCTAGGTTAAGCAAAACCCAGGTGGCTTCCAGGCAAAGAGCAGTGGGGTGTGTGCAGTGGGATGGAGGAGGAGAGGACGTGGAAGAAAAAACTACATATCCCAGGTGGAAGCCGAGAAGGCACGCCCACCCAGACAGCCAGACCCCAAACCACGGTGGTGATGAGAGACTCCAAGGCACAAGAAGTAGGAAAAGCCAGGGCAGCACCCATCCTGAGGAGGCAGGACCTGAGTGCCCGGGCCAAGTGCTTGGCGGACCTGGTGTGGTCCGGCCGGGATGAGTCCTTCTGAAACCCGAGGTCAGCAGGGAAAAGAGCGCTGCTTCTTAATTCATGTATCAGAACTTAACAATCAGGGAGTTAGGAACGAGCTGTCAACCAAAATCAGTAACAAGGAGGATGTTAACGTCATGAAGGAGGTGAGTGAGTGCAGTCTTGATCTGACCTCTCCTCCACACTCACCTCTGCTGTCCAGCCTCCTCCCCACTTTGACCTCACGGACTCCATAACTTAAACGCCCTGGTGCCTCTGGCATGGCTGGGCGTGGTGGTCATCCCTCTCAGCCTCATCTGCTTGTGATCAGTCTTGTTAACCCAGGCTGACCAGGGCAGCTCTGAGGTCCACCATGCATCTTCAGCCTATGGGACAAGTGTGGCCACCAAATTCCTCCCCTATGTGTAAGGACTTGAAGAAGGTACGTGGGCTCTGTGTGCCATGCGACTCTGTGACAGCAGGTGTACTCAGCATGCTGGCCAAGAGAGGGCCTGCTCTTTCAGGAGCCTCTGGGCAGCTTTCTCTTGGTTCCCAGGGGTTCTAACTCACCAGCACCCACCTCCAGGACCTCCACTGTGTGTCTGGCACTGAGATGGTGCATGTCTGTTCCCATTTCATAGAGGAGCAGAGGAAGGCATCCAAAGGGACTGAGCAATGTGCCACGGTCACCAGGGAAAAGGAAGTCCTCTAGGACTTGGGGACATGGCCAGAGTCGTGCTCTAACCACCACACTCACAGCCTTTCTTGGCAGGCGATTAGTAAGTGGTTCTTATTTGCATGGAATGTGAATTATCCTGCATTTTGGAGAAGGGTAATGAAGAAGCCATGAAGACCATTGTCTCTATGATTGATGTATGTTCATTCCATGTATGTATTATATGTCAAAATACATTCTGCTGGCATGTACGACTAAAAATAAATAAATAAATAAATAAAAACAAATAATTAAATAAATAAAAATAAAATGTGTTCATACAAAAAAAAAAAAAAAGACCATTGTCCCTTTGGGCAAGACATATTCTCCTGGTTTCAAATGAGTCTGAGAAATTCTCATTTTCTTGAGCACTAACTTTCACACTTTTAAAATTTTTTAAAATTTGTTTTAATTAGTTATACATGACAGTAGAATGCATTTATGCACTTTGATAGATCATGTATAGATGGGATATAATTTCATTTTTCTGAGTGTACATGTTGCAGAATCACATTGGTCATGTAGTCACAAATATACATACAGTAATAATGTCTGTTTCATTCTACTATCTTTCCTGTCTCCACATCCCCTCTCCTTCCCTCCCATCACTCCCCTCTACCCAGTCTAAGGTAACTCTATTCTTCCCTAGCATCCCACACCTTATTGTGAATTAACATCCACATAGTAGAGAAAACATTTGGCCTTTGATTTTGTGGGATTGGCTTATTTCACTTAGCATGATATTCTCCAACTCCAACCATTTACTGGCAAATGCCATCATTTCACTCTTCTTTAAAACTCAGTAAGATTTCATTGAGTATACACACCACCTTTTCTTTATCCATTCATCTATCGAGGGACACTTAGGTTGGTTCCATAGTCTAGCTATTGTGAGTTGAGCTGCTATAAACTCTGATGTGGCCGTGTCACTATAGAATGCTGATTTTAAGTCCTTTGAGTTTAAACCAAGGAGTGGGATAGCTAGGTCAAATAGAGTTCCATTCCCAGTTTTCTGAGGAATCTCCATACTGCTTTCCTTAGTGGTTGCACCAATTTGCAGTCCCACCAGCAATGTATGAGGGTGCCTTTTCCCCCACATCCTCACCAACACTTATTGTTGCCTGTATTCTTGATGATTGGCATTCTGACAGGAGTGAGATGAAATCTTAGAGTAGTTTTGATTTGCATTTCTCTAATTACTAGAGATGTTGAACACTTTTTCATATATTTGTTGATGGATTATATTTCTTCTTCTGTGAAGTGTCTGTTCAGTTCCTTGGCCCATTTATTGATTGAGTTATTTGTTTTTTGGGGGTGTTAAGTTTTTGAGTTCTTTTTATATCCTAGAGATTAATGCTTTATCGGAGGTGCATGTGGTAAAGATTTTCTCCCAATATATTAGATCTCTCCTCATGTTATTAATTGTTTCCTTTGCTGAGAAGAAGCTTTTTAATTTGAATCCATCCCATTTATTGATTCTTGATTTTACTTCTTGTGCTTTAGGAGTCTTGTTAAGGAAGTCAGATCCTAGGTCTGATCTCCCTAACCTTTTGCAAAAACCACATTCATTGACACGATGTCATATGGGGGTGCAGACAATGAATATTATAATTAAAAATTTTCTCAAGGGGGAAGTCTTATTGCCAAGTGTAAGTCCCATGGCAATCGAGGGACAAAACATAAAAGCCGGGGTTGGTGAGGGTTCTCAGCTTTTTAAAATTATTATTTATATCACTGAAATATCATTGAAACATCCTTCAAAGAAAGCTAAGCCACCACCCCTTCTGCTTTGATAGGGCTTTTCAATCAGGAGACTTTGATGCCTCACAGTGACTGCAGGGAGCATTGAAAATATTTTGTGGATGGTGTGCACTGCTATGACCCCAGTCGAAAGACCACATTAAAAGGAACTTAGAGGATTTGGTTTGAGTGCCCTGGGCTGCGGGCACTGAGGACATGTGGGACACGAGAAGGAGAGGACTGAGCACCAGTGAGTGAGGGGCCAGCCACTCTGCCTCAGTAGAATGCAGCTCCCCCAGGACCCAGAGGACACCTGGGACAGGCTGGACATCACCTTTGATACTGTAGTGACTGACCTCTTTCAGGTATGTCTCGTCTTAGCTCACCTTTTCCCACATTCCCTGTGGACTGCAGGTTTAGGGGATGCTTCCCCTTCACAAGTACCCTCTGTCACTTATGCTTGGGACACATTCCACACATCAAGCCCTCTCTTGGAGATTCATGATGCTCATAGAGGATCAAGGGATTTCATCCGGGAATAATACTAATAATAAAAAGCAACCTCTGTAAGATTTTAGCTGTTTTTATTTGTGCAGGACCTTTCATGGTATTTAGGCTTTAATTTGGGATGAGCTGCCCACCCGTGAAGGAAACCCCTGCAAGGGGTCAGGAGAAGTCTGGAGTGACATATTGAGTTAGCCCTTGGACCTGTCCACCCAAGGAGGACCACCTTCTCCAAATCCATTTCCCAGTTCATCCTATGACACAGTGGCCAGGAAGAAAGGAAATGCAGTTGTTTGGGATTCAAGACCTCATGGGGTGGGGTCAAGTCCACCTTGAAGTAGAAACAGAATGATGGTGTGCTTCTTGATGATAATAGCTAATGATGCTCTCTTCCAATTAAAAAATCCAGTAAACTACTATAAAATAGACTGTAAAGTAGAAGAAGGACAAACATCATTCATCAATTTAGCCCTGAAAGATAATTGTGATATCCATTATTTATATAAACCACAACTATTTTTATAACACAGCCCATACATTGTGCCTGAAACTTTGTAACTTGATTTCTTCTTCTTCAGAATTTTTTGACTCCATATTGCAAAAGGAGCATATATCTTCTCTACCCATTGTCTGATATTTTTTCATTTGATGTATCATATTAAC